>NW_027397064.1:4343265-4416017 GCF_003265705.2 Callorhinus ursinus
AAGACTGTTGAATCACAGATCTGTACCTCTGAAACAAATAACACAACATATTTTAAGAAAAAAGAAAAAGAAGAAGATAGCAGGAGAGGAAGAATGAAGGGGAGTAAGTCGGAGGGGGAGACGAACCAGGAGAGATGATGGACTCTGAAAAACAAACTGAGGGTTCTAGAGGGGAGGAGGGTAGGGGGATCGGTTAGCCTGGTGATGGGTATTAAAGAGGGCACATTCTGCATGGAGCACTGGGTGATATGAAGAAACAATGAATCATGGAACACTACACCAAAACAAATGATGTAATATATGGTGATTAACATAACAATAAAAAATAAAATAAATAAATAAATAAAAATTAAAAAAAAAAAGGCACAGTGGGATGACCCAGACCCCCACCCCCCGCCAGGCTAGGAGACTCTCCAACACCCCATCAGGGAGGTTTCAGAGGAGGTGGAGTAAGAAGTTAGGGCTTTCATCCTCACCCAGCAGAAATGAGGTGCCCACCCTTCTCCTCAGGGGGAGAGTCAAAGCAGATCTGTCGGAGAGTCAGGACTTTCTCTTCCCTCTGGTGGAGGTGAGGCCACCCCCGCTCGGTGTCAGTGGAGACTACCTGGGGACAATACAGAGCATCTCTGTCTGTCCCAGTCAAGGAGGTATGACGGGAGGCGACAATCTGTGGGCGCCTGAGCTCCCGCCCCTGCCCAGAGGTAGCAAGGAGCTCCCCTCCTCGGGTATCCATGACAAGATGGTGCCCCTGCTCCCCTCCTCCGGCGTGATGTCAGAGGAAGCCAGCCAGAACAGGTTTAAAGGAGATCCGGTGTCTCAGGACAGACCACCCAAAAGGTCCAGGTTTCCGTGGAAAATCACACATCCTATCAAGAACCAGGAAGGACTCAAACTGAATGAAAAGAGTCAATCAGCAGATGGCAGAATCGAGATGACAACACGCTTGAATCGTCTGACATCCGAGTAGGGACACCAGCAGTGGGGACGCCGGGTCGTCGCACGCCGCGGGTGGAATGTAAAATGGTCCATCCAACTCTGGAAAAGAGCCAGACAGTTTCTTTAAAAATGAGACATGCAGCTGCTGTAGGATCCAGCCGCTGCACGCTGGGCCGTTTATCCAAGAGAAATGAAAACCCAGACACAAATGTTCACAGCCTCTTGATTTGTAAAAGTTCTGCTCAGTCATTTGGGGCCGGAACAGCTCACCAGAGCCTGGGTGGCTTGTAAACCCCAGAAAGTTATTGATTTTGTTCTGGAGGCTGAAAATCTGAGATCAGGCTGCCAGCATGGTTGGGTTCTGGTGAGACCCCTTCCTGGCTGCAGGTGGTTATTTTCTCGGTGCTTCTTCACATGGTGGAGAGGGAGAGAGTTCTTTGGGGACTCTTTAATAAAGGAACTAATCCCATTCATGAGGGTTCCATCCTCGTCTGATCACCTCCCAAAGGCTCTGTCTCCCAACACCATCACATTCGGAGGTAGGACTTCAAAATGGAATTTCAGGGGGGCACAGACTTTCGGTCCATAACAAGACCCCCAGATATTCTTTAACATTGCGTGGTTGCACAAACGATGGTACATCTATGTGGTGGAATACACTACACAGCAAGAGAGAGAACTCTTGGTGGACAAACAACCCGGATGCATCTCCACAGAGAATTGCACTGAGTGAATAAAGCCCATCCCAAAATGTTCCATGCTATATGACTTAATTCCTATAACATTCTTGAAATGACACAATTATAGAAGTGGAGGAGAGATGAGTGGTTGCTGGGGGTCAAGGAGGCCAGGGTTAAGGAGGGAAGTCAGTGGGATACAGAAGGACAGCTTGAGAGCTCAGGTGATGGAAATGTTCTGTATATTGTCTGCATCGATGCCACTATACTGATGTTGTATTATGGTCTTGCAAGATGGTATCACGGGGGGAAATTTGGTAACAAGTACACAGGATAACTCTGTACCATTTCTTACAAGTGCACAGGAAGCCACAATGATCTCAATATTAAAAGTTTAATAGTAAAACAAACCCACCCACCTCGTTCTTCTGCTTTCAGCTGGAAAGGTGAAGTGGTTTTGATGTCTCTAGAACCTGGTGTGGGCCCTCTTAATACATTTAATAAGTGTCTGTTGAATCCAAATGCTTGGTACAAAATGGATCATAGGTTGTCTACAGGTCCCATGTCCTGTCCCATTCACTCAAGCCTCCCTGGGGACAGGTTGGTGGGGAGGGCATGCTACGAGATAAAACCTCCTACTGGTTTTTATTTCTTGGGAAAGTTACTTAAACATGTGTGTGCATGTGTATGTCTGTGTGTGTGTGTGTGTGTGTATGTATCTTAAATGTCCTAAATCTGTGGATAAATTTGTTAAGGTTTCAAATTTAAATAAAGGGTCTAAACTAATTCATCAATCACATAATGTGAAAGAGGAAAAGACAGTGATCACGCTAAGAAACCATGTTCTTTTAAATATTATAAGCATATTGTTGTCTGTTATATACAGATTTGGTTTTGACTTCTTAAACTTTTTCATATTTAATTCTAAACCTTTCTGGGGTTGGCAATGTACGACACGAAGGAAACATGGTCCACTGTACATCCCTGTTCACTGAGATAATTTAGAGCCAGAGAGTTTGCCTGTGTAAGAGATCTCCAGCTGTCGACACCCACTCACGGAGCCAAAAGGGTGTCTTTTTAGAGTCACTGGCTCATGAGCTACAAGGCTGTAAAGGGGTTGGTCTCACAGCTCATGGAGCCCCTGGTCCAGGAATCAAGGTACTCGTTACCTTTTTCTCACCCAAATGTCAGAAGTCAGCAGCTCCCACCTAAGATGATTACTTGTTTGGAGTTTGTGTTTCCTTTTAGTTTTTTAGGTATTTAAATATGTTTTCAATCAAGCTGTACAAATCTCTGAACTTTACAGTAATCTCAATGATGTATATGTGTGTTTTCATTAGAATTTAAAGATACCTGAATTTGATGTGATCTTACATTTGAAACTACTTCTTAGAATGTTGCAATTCTTGCGACTCTTTTAAAAGCTAACCAACCGGTTTGAGGCATCCCACCAGCATCTTTTGAGTTGTGGGTCCCAGCATTCAAGGCCATTCTGACCCCGTCCTCCTTATACAAGTCCTTCCTCCCTTGGACTTTGGATGGCTTCTGCTTGGGAGCCTCCTGTGACCACGGAGGGTCAGGGGAACCATGGAGGGGAGGGGGACAATCGGGGGCAGAACGTGGGGGCTGCCTTTCACCTCCAGGAAAGGGGCGATTGGACATTTTCTCATAGCTTGTCCCACACTGTTAAAGGGGCCAGGATTCAGGCAGGAACCCCCTCTCCAGGAATAAAGGGGGTGCATTTTCAGTGAACCACTCACAACGGGAGATGGAGTACCCAAGAGAGAAGAGCTCTCCCAGTGATGTCACGCTTCTGGTCTGTTGCGCTGATGCTCTTGCTCTACAACTTTTACATGACGTGGCTGTTGAAGAGATGAGCTTGAAAAGGAGAGTATCTTGCTGTGAAGACAACAGTGAATTCAGAGCCAAGAGACTGAGCGGTTGCTCCCATCACCTAGCAACTCCGCCCTCTTGGGCAGGTCACTTAACTTCTGCGATTACTCTCTAAAGTTGGTTAAATTAAAAATCTCACAGAAAGATTGTGAGACACAAATGGGAGAGAGAAATGAGGACTGCCGTGCCCAAATGCTGAGTTCATTCATTCTTAGACTCTTCCAGTACACTCACAGAATCCACAGATTTCGATATGGCAGACATTGACTTGCAGATGACCCTCCTGTGCACATAACTGTTTTTCCCCACGATTGCTCTGGCAGTGCCTGCTCTGAGCCCTCCCCACCAACAGGGGAAGCTTAATGGAGTCTGGCCTATTATGTGTTCCATGCTTAATGCTTACCCTCAAGTTAGGAGCGAGGAGAGAAGGGTCTTTATTCTTCAGTGGTGTCCCAAAGTGATTCACATCTGTGTTTGGGACCATGCTCCATCAAAGGTGCTGTCTCCACCTTGCCCCATCATACTTGTCTCCTGTATTAAATACACGTGTTCCTGTCTCTGCCATGGCCTAGTACCAGCTGTCGCCAGGAGCTCTAAACTTCTTCCTCTCCTCTTCTGCTCAACGTCCTGTGAAACTAGCCTAGTTTACCTGTGACACCTTTTTCAGCACTCAGCCTTGGCCTTTGCCTCTACCACTTAGCTAAGATGACTCCTCAAGACTCCCTAGTGATGTCTTAGCGACAAACCTCAGGGTCTTTTCTTAATCTTGCATGGTCCCCCTGTAGCCTTAGAGACCATAAGCAGCCTTGCCTTCCAGAAGGAAGCCCTCTCTCCCCTCTGCGTGCATGGCTTCCTGTGGCTAAACCCCCAGCCCCCCCGTTACAGCTCCACTCCTCACCTAGCATCCACATTCTCCAAGGGTCTCCTCCACATCCTCTGTTTGCTCGAGGGTTTTCTACACTTTCTTCCTCAGGCCGTCAGATCTTCCCATGGCTTCAACCACCACCTCTATTCCAGTGACTGAGAGGTGACCTCTCCACTGTTTTAATTGCCATATGCGTATAAAATACGTTGTATAGAGCTGCAAAGATAAAAGAAGTGTGACTTAATTCTTTAAGAAAGGTGGGAGATGATGGTACTGTAAGAAAGCCATTAAAAAGAACACAGGACCAAAAGAAATTCAGCATAATTATGTCTGACACCCCTTTAAAAATTCTTAAACTGGGGCGCCTGGGTGGCTCAGTGGGTTGAGCGTCCAACTCTTGATCTCAGCTCAGATCTTGGTCTCAGGGTTGTGAGTTCAAGCCCCCGCGTTGGGCTCCAGGCTGGGCATGGAGCCTATTTAAAACAAAACAAAACAAAACAAAACAAAAACAAACAAATAAAAATTCTTAAACTGACTGGAAAACAAAATCCATTTATATATGTATTTAGGAGGTTCTATTAGTCAGCTCAGGCTGCCATGGCCAAATACCACAGCCTGGGGGGCTTCAACCACAGAAATTTATTTCCCACACTTGTAGAGGCTGGAAGTCTCAGATCAAAGTGCCAGCAGATTCTGTTTCTGGTGAGGCCCCTCTTCCTGACTTGTAGACGGCTGCCTTCTTGCTGTGTACCCACATGGCCTCTTCTCTATGAGCTTGCGGGTGGGGGGAGAAAGAGAGAGATCTTGTATCTCTGCCTCTTCTTATAAAGACGTCAGTCCTATTGGTGCCCTTATCCCCATTTAGCCTTAATGACCTCCCTAAAGACCCCTTTCCCAAATACAGTCACCCTGGGGATGAGGGCTTCAAAAAAAGAATTTGCAAGAAACACAATTCAGTCCATAACAGAGGCCCACTGTGTGTTTCGGAAGCTGGAGCTGGTGTAGGGGATGAAAAGTATGTAGATTGTGACCTGCTGAATGAGGGGATACCAGCCGAGTACACAGGGTGAGCAGACAGCTCCCTCAGCATCTGAGCTCCCACTTTGGGGAAGTGAGACCCACCAGGTCATTTAGACTGAAGGTGAAATTTCAATACACCCACACAAAGGAAGCGGAGTCACCAGATTTATTATGTCTAGATCCCAGAATCGGGGTGGGAGACAGTGTGCTGGGAAGGGCAGTCCTCGTCCCAGGTCATGAGCAGGCAGGGGACAGACAGCAGGGTGGTAAGCACCTGTTACTTATAAGGTGGTTGGAAAGGAGGTCCCTGACTTTTCTCAGACTTAACTCTAAGTGGTTATTTTAAGAGGTGCCCCTGGAAAAGGGCAGTGGGAATTTATGGCAGGAATCCTGAATTCAAGTCCTTGTCTAAATGTCCAGACCCTGGGTGTGAGTGGGGTTATCAAACTAAAATGCCTACCCAGCTTCTCAGAAAAACAAATGCTGTTTTCTTCAAAAGTTGCTTTTCTTATCACACACTGAGAACAAAAGTGGCATATCTGAAATGCCAAATGTAAGAAGTAATAATTGAAAGTAATGCAAGAAAGTGTAAATAAAAGAATGAACAAAGGTGTAGCAACTACATATGAACAAAGAGAAAGAAGAAAAAAATACGTGAAATAAAAATACGTGAAGGTAAAGGAAGAATTAATGGGACAAAAGACCATTTTTAATTGCTAACGGATCTCATTCACAGTAATATACAACTGCTATGACTCCTTTTTCTCTGAATAATATTATATCAGAATTAAGAGGTCAAACTGTTAAAAATTGAGAAGCATCAGCTAGAAGCGAAATGGGAGGGGGAGAGGATTATACAGCCATGGGGTAGAATTTCAGGAATGATGGTGTTCCGTGCACATATCGTGAAGATAATGTGCCCAAAAAGGAATAAGATGATACTAACTTTCCATTACGGGAAGGATTGATCAAGATCTATCAGACATTAAAGGGATTTTTCTGCAGGTCGACCATGAATAAATAGCTCAGATCCTGCTTGTCTCCCCTACCCAGGCTCCACGGGTGAACCATCGGGGCTGGAACCGAAGTCGGTGAAGGAAAGGGAGGACTCTTTTGCTGCTGAGGGACAATCTGATGTGTGGGCCACTTGGCTTCCCCAAGTTTTGAGCTGTCGATCTTTTACTTTTAGAAATTAAATTTTAGAGTACTTTTAGAAATTCCAAATCTAAGTGCTTGTGAAGTAAAAGGAACGTAGGCAATGATATCGACCTGGAACGTCACAGGAATGTTTGAAAAGATCCGTAGGAGAACACTTTAATTCAACAGTTAAGTATATTTTTGAAGGGAAATGGGACGGGATTCTCAGTTGCAGAGTCACCTGTGGGGAGAGGTCACCTCATGGGCATCAGGTTTTAGGGACCACAGGCAGAACCCTGATAGAACAAAGAAGGTAACATCCTGGGCGCCTGGGTGGCTCAGATGGTTAAGCGTCTGCCTTCGGCTCAGGTCATGATCCCAGGGTCCTGGGATCGAGTCCCGCATCGGGCTCCCTGCTCCTCGGGAGCCTGCTTCTCCCTCTGCCTCTCTCTCTCTCTCTCTCTCTCTCTCAGGAATAAATGAAATAAAATCTTAAAAAAAAAAAAAAAAAAGAAGGTAACATCCTCCCTCCCTCAATGGAAGGAGGTTTGGGAGTCGCCAGCAGCGGGGCCCCAGGGAAATAGTTAAACGGAGTTGTCATTACTGTGAGAGAGGTAAATAGTCCTCAAGGAGGAAGACAAGGCAAACAGGTTTCCTTTGTTCTGCTTCACCTTGTTTGCATGTTCTTATCCTGGGGGGGCGGGGAGTGGGAATGTTTTTCTTCCTTTAGTTTCTGTGTAAATGAGAATTGGATGTGTGTGTGTGCCGAGGGAGCTGGGGACACAGGGTCCAGTTTCTAACACTTCCCGTCTACCCGGGGGCCCGGGGGGCCTATCCCCGAGGGACACTAGCCCGCTGGACGTAAAAGACCATTCTGTTAGGGGCCAGGCCAGTAGTGACGCAGTGGCTCTGTGCAGGCTTCTCTGGTTAGACTGGAACGCAGAATTCAGCCCAGGACCATGGGCCTAAGCTGAGTTTTCCACTACCCCCAGAGTCTAAATCTGGGGACAAGTACTCTGCGCCTCTAGAGAGGGGATGAGAAAAATGCAACATTTGCCTCTTTATAAAGAGGTCCTCAACTCAGTTGCCCTAAAACTGATGATTTTTAGCTGAAGTGAGCAGACAGGACCGAGTGATACATACTAGCCCAACTCACAGAGACTGATGTACAAAACCAGAATGATTCTTTCTGAATTTATAATGAAGAAGTTGCAGGGAACAGGACTGATTTTTAACAAGCCCCCACCTCTTCTCACTCCAACGAATCCCAATCTTTGTCTCCTTAAGAGCTGGCAACAGCAGCCGTGACCCTGGGACAGAAGCGCGGGCATTGGAGGTGATTGGGTACTTGATGGGAGAGGAAGCACAGCCCCCGTGGATGCTGACGTGTCAGTGAAGAGGCTGGGTCAGAGTTTCAAGCAGCAGCAGGATATGAACTGCTACCTGAGAAAGACACACAGAGTTGGTGCAAGAAGGCTAAGGAAATTCTAAGAAAGTAAATACATCTGCAGAATGCTCAATGGTGGTCAATTCTGTACACAGAAAAGCTTTATAACCGGTGGGAAAAGCATAAGCCATGAATTATGTACACATGGGCAATTATGAAGGCAGGGTAGGCTAGGACTCCTCTTATAGCTTCACAGGTACAGAAACAGAGGCCCCTCCAGTAATGAGAAGAAGCCACGGGGGCCACGGATTAATGAAGCAGGTGGCTTCTAGGATGACTATGCGGGTAAGGACATGGCAGGGTTGGGAAGTATTCTCATGTTATGAGGTTGTCTCCCCTCTACAGACATATCTGTGGTTAACTTCACTGCACTCACAGACCTGCAGGCTCATCTGAGAGTCTCGTGGATCATTCGTGAGGAGCCCCAAGGGAAGGTTCATCTGTGACCTTACTTCTCTCCTGGGGTTGATTGGGGAGGCTGGGATTTTTCTCACAAGGTGCTGGCTACACATCTGAACAGTCCCAAGATTTTCAATGGTCCCCATGTACTCTCCTGGCGACTTCTGCTCATTCACCCAGAGGATGCTCTACATCTTGGGGCCCGATGGACCCCGGTGAGCCTCTTTCCCTGCTGTTGGTGTGGGAACCGTGCTGCTCCCCTGGGCCTACGACTCATTAAACAAAATCCTTCTTTCCACTTGACACAGATCATCACCGTGGAGAACCTCAGGTTGTCTGGTAAAACCAGCCACCTCTGTCAACTGTTCTGGGGAGAACTACCTATGTGGGTGGAAGGGAGGCTACTGTGTGTGTTTTAACATCGATAATCAACTGTTCTTAGCTCTACCTCTACCTCTACCTCTACCTCTACCAAAAATGATGGTAGAGGTCTCCAAGCTGTGCATCCTGAGCCGAGGCATTCCGCTTGTGGACCTGCCTGGAGAAGGGTGATAGAGAGCTGGAGGGTGGGGGGCAGTGGGCTCTGGCCCCTCCCCACTTTGTCACCCAGCAGCAAGTCTTGCATCTGTTTTATATATTGCACCACTGCAAAAACTTCTGTTTAAAAAAGTTTCAGAGGCTGGGGCGCCTGCCTGGCTCAGTTGGAAAGGCACATGACTCTCAATCTCAGGGTTGTAAGCTCGAACCCCATGTTGGGTGTGGAGATTATTTAAACCAAAATCTTTTAAAAATAAACAATAAAAAGGTTTCGGGGGCTAAAATGTGATGGCCAACCTGGGCTTGGAGTAGTTGATGGTGCAAAAACAGACAACCCCATTTCCCAGGCATGAACTGCCCCATTGGTTGAATTCCTGGTCACTCTGCCCCTTCTGACCGGCAGCCTTGGACATGCCATTGGGAAGAGCTGGGGCTTGAAGCTGCCAGTTGGTATGCTGGTCAGTCGGCCACTAGACACCAGGACCCTTCCCCGAAACTGTTGAGCTGCAGGAAGTTCCATGTCAGGGCATGGAGATCTGGTCTCAGAATGTGCACTTGCCCCTAAGTCATAACCCTTGTGTTCTGGTTGCAGATCAGTGGTGTGTTGTAAATGTTTAACAAGTGGATCTTCATGGGGGGTGGGGGGGGAGTGGGGGAGGACAGGGGGAGAAAAGCCTCCGTTTGCAGGATTTACTGATTACCATGGTGTAAACACTCCCCATGAAGTTGATTTCAATCTACCCAGCTGCTATCCCTAAAGCTGAGATGGGAAGAGATTCCATAACATATTGTTACAGAGTCTAGTTGCATCTCATAGATACAAGGGGCATAAATAACCTCAAAGCAGAGAAAATTAATCTGGAGTCAAATATTGGGAAAGGGATCAGTTTTGAACACTTGTTACCTTTGTCCTTAATATGATCTATTTAATTGCATGTTTGCATCATTCAATTTATAAAATGGCTATCTTTAGAGAGCTGGCCAAATTCTGGAGAGTCCCACAGCCCGGGTACTTGGTGGCATGGGTTCCAGTTTACCTCTAAGTGACACACTGCTGGGAAGTAACAAGCCATTTGGTCAAGCCTCGAGACCTTGGGTTCCCTGGTCTGGAAAGCAGGGGGGACCTCTGGGTTCTGCCATGGAGAGTCCGAGAGCCTCAGCATGAGGATGAATCCAAGGTGACCTGTTCCTTCTTCTGAAGAAAGTCGTAGCAGACACTTTTTCTCAAATTGTGAAATGAACGATTTTCTTTTGAGGTAAAAAAATCACCATGATAAATCAGTTCTACAACTCTACCAGTCATCTCTAGTTCTAAATTTAGAAAGTTGAGGAGGTTTTGGGAAGACTTGTAGCACCTTCTGTTTACCCATGGGAGAACACCGTGGAAGCAACTGCCGATGAACAAAAGCAGGCGTCCCAGGGGCTCAGAAAGGCAGTCAGCACAGATGTTCTTCCCCCGCAGCTAGGGGAGGAGAAGGAATCCAGGAACCTTCGTAGAATCCCAGAACTGGAAGCCAGTGGAGACTTTGGGGAACTTTCCCACCCTGGCCCCCCAGACCCAAGGAGCCTGCTGGCCATGGGTCCTATAACCTGAAACCAGTGATGGGAATGACAGTGGAGCCTGGAAAATCCGTATTTCTTATGATTTTGTCCCATTGATTACTTTACCACCTACTAATTGTTTTGCTTCTCTGTGGGATTTTATGGTAGACTTGCTTCTAAGACCAAGAAAGGACAGCTTTTCCAGCTCCCAGCTGAAAGATGCTGCTTGTCAACATGATTTGTTTTTTCTTAATCTGCCGAGAGAAGGATCAGGGAGTGGCTGGCTCCAAATTGGATCTCCAGCCTGAGGGGTTTTGCATTAGAGCCATTGTTTATTCATGAACTGTTTTTTTTTTTTTTAACTATAAAGTACATTGATTGCCTGAGGGTGGCTGCATCATAGAAATTTACTAAGCAGTACATCATGGGTCTCTTAAATTCTTAGATAATAAGAAAACAACTCTTGTGGGCCAGACAGGCTGTCTGTGGTATGACCTTGACTTCACCGCCCATGGAAAGGACTGCAGGGGTCCCCAGCCACACTCCTGCAAATACCCTTTGATTTCATAAAGAGAATGTGCACCATGCCGGTTATGAACATTTTCTTTTGTTGGGCTTCCCCCGACCATGATGCAGTTCAATTTGAAATATTTTGATTGACTTTCAAATACTGCATCCCCATCCGGAGTCCTCTGCCCCTCTAGAAAACCTGGTGGTTAGGCAGCCCTGAATTATACATGAATACAAATAATGATTCAAAACCAAAAATACCTCCTTTCCTAATGCAAAGGTGAACTGTGCCTTTGGACAATGACAGTATGTTCCAGAGTGCAACACACGAAGGTTTTTGTGTGCACATTTGTCAGCTATTGAAACGTGCCTACCCATGCTGAACTGGAAAATTTTTCAAAAAGGAAATCATCAAAAAGAGCGCTGGAGTTAAGCGGAATGAAGAGAAGCCCTTCAAAGGGAAGATTTTTAGTGAATGCTTATAAATACAGGCACAGTGAAGATGACCGTGATTTTAATTAAAAAAAAAAAGAATTTATGTCTCTTTGACCTTCCTTTGAAAATAATGTTCATCTCTAGCAAACCCTAACCATAACTTCTTTCCTTAGATTTCTTTAATGGGATTTATGTAACTGAATTAAAATCCAGGCTCCTCTTATACAGAGACATTGTTTATAAGAGGTCTTGTGTATTTAATTTGTCTTGACATTGATCTGTTATGTGTGGGGCCCAGAGGACGGGTCTGAGATTGTCAGTAGAGTGAGAAATGGATCCAGAATCTTAGAATTGGAAAGTATCTTTAAGCTCATTTATGAAAGCCTCCTGCAGCCGTACCCACAGCGAGCCTTTTCCCCGGGGCACTTGACAGACAGGGAATTATTTGGTGAATCTCAAATGTCTGTAGGTGATGGAAAGCACCTCTCAGAAAAAAAGTAATTCTGTAAGTGCACAGGATAAGGGTGTTTAGTGACTGCTGGTGAATTTTAGTATCGTGTTTCTGGGGCTAGCTGTATGTTAGATTACATTTACCTAAATAGGTATGTTCTCTAATTCTTTTTCTCATACATCCCCTCTTTTATTCTAACAAAATTAAAACATGTTCACAAGTTCACACAATACAGAGGTTTAAAGACTAAGAACAACCCTTTAGCATTACTTCCTACCATTTTCGAATGTTCTCACAGATCGTTTTCATGAATAACTTACATTTTAATGGTCTTCTTGTACATTTGGTCCGTTTTGCTGTAATCTGTTGCAGGTTTCTCAAGAAAACTTACAGAGAGGTTTGCCCTACATGTACTGAGATGGAACGTGTCCATGAGGGTTTTGCGTAATTTTTTAAAAATTTTTATAATTTTAAAATAATTTACAAGTGTAGATATTTAAAATACAGATGTCTGACATCATACTACAAATACTTTTTTTCCACAACTTTCTTTTTCAGGAAACTAAAATGTACGTGAAAAAAAATCAGAAAACTTTTGTAAGGAGAAGAGAAACAAATATTCTAGAAACAGACAATCAGTTAATCCAATTGAAAGCTAAATTTAGCCTCTCCAGAGCCAAGGAAATAAGGAAACCAAGACAAGTTTTACATTTCTCATCATGTGATAAGGCAAAGCCAACACGGTTTTTGAAAAGAAACATTTTCTAAAATCTACGTGGAATTCATTAAATTGATCCTCATACACCTTTAGGAATATAAGACAATCAGATGGTGTCTGTGATTTTGCACAGGTGGAGGAATATTCTGCATATAACTCCTCCACAACAACAGCAAAACATCAAAAAACTCAAGATTTAATTAAGAAGTTGCTTCAGGTAATGGTAGCAAAGTGGCAACTAAGGGAGAGGATGTGGAGTCCGGAAGACAAGGGAAAGGGGCTCGTTGCACGTCCAGCCTCTGCTGAGGATGTAGACAGATGCAAAAAGCATCTTCATAACAACAAGAACAAAACAGCAGATAATCCGCAAAATCATAATTTGTCTTAACCCTACCATCATAATTTGTCTTAACCCTACCAGAGAGCCGGGATGGCGGGACAACCAAACTGACCAAAAAGCAAGGGAACAATCCAGATGCAAAAAAGTCACATAATCTAGGAATTCATTTCAGGAAATAGCCAGAAGAGGCCAATCCCCAGAGACAGAGAGCAGATTATTGTTTGCCAGAAGCTGGGGGCAGGAAGCATGAAGGGTGACCCGCAGTGGGTGCGAGTCTCCTTTTGGATTAGTGGCGATGTTCTGGAACTAGATAGAGGTCATTGTTGAACGATACCAGCAGCATATTCAATGCCACTGGATTGTGTACTTTACAGTAGTTAATTTTACCTCCATTTTTTAAAATGAAGAAAAAAAAAGAAATCAACAGAGAAAGATCATCCAAGGAGAGACAGGATGCAAGCCCTTGCCTACCTGGGGCAGAAGAATTGGATGCCTGAGAAGCCAAGCCAAGAAGAATGAAGCCAAAATGTTTACAAGGTGCGGAAGGCCAAGTGTGGACCAGCGTGGGAGCACAGAACCCCCGAGAGAGCCCAATACAGAGGATCTTCCACACAGACCTCGCTGGGTGCTCACCAGCAAGCTCAGAGCAGATCAAGGCATGAGAAAGCCGCCCTCCTGCCCTCCCGGTGCAGCCTGCTGGACAGGAGCAACTGCTGCTGGGGTAAAGGCATGATGCCCACCCCCTCCTCCCTGACCTTCTCCCCTGACTCCATTATGAAGCCTAGCAGAATCCAACCAGAAAAGAAGGAGCAAATTAAACCCAAAGCAAGCAGAAGACAAGAAATCCTAACATTTAAAAGCAGAAATCAATGAAACTGAGAACAGAACTATAATCGAGAAACGTCAATGAAAGCAAAAGCCTATTATCTGAAATATCAATACGTTTGTCAGACTGACCAGGACAAAAGGGAAGCAAGTATTATCCATTTTAGGAAGTTTAAAAGAGAATCTCTCGCTCGCTCTCTCTCTCTCTCTCTCACACACACACACACACACACACAAAGAGGCTGTTCAAACTTCAGGTTATGGATACCCAATGTGGGAGAAGCCCAATCATTCAAACAAACCTCAGGCATTGAACCTCATTGGCCCCCATAAGCCTGTTCTGGGTCATGTGTCCATCATGGAGCTCGTCACCGACAGCGGGGATGGGGGGGTTGGGGGGGAAGCGCTAACCAGCCTCCTCTGGGACCCCGTGTTCCAGTCTGAGAGTCTGGGACAGAGTAAGCCTCATCTCAAACCTGTGGCCCCAGAACGGAGGAGCGGATGCAGGCTGCCAACAAAGAAGCAACTCATACATATGGAAATATGAACTCTCTGCAGAAGGGCAGGTGATGGGCAGAGAGCCTCTCAGAGCTGTCAGGAAGAAGAGTGGAATATTCTGGGCAGCCTTCTGGTTCTGGGGAAGCTTGGCTCATCCCTACCAGTCAGGGCGATGTCAGGACAGGGAGTGGTAATCTTGCTTCATCCCGACGCCCACGCCCCAATACCAGAGCTGACTGATGCCATGCTTGTTCAGTGTAGGACTGCCAAGGGTCTACTCAGGGCTCCTTAGCCCTCTGGGCGCCATGTGACCCCAGCGATGGAGGGCTTCTGACTTTGCCCTCACTGGGCAAATACTGGCGACCCTGGGCCTTGGCAGCCGGCGGAAGAAGCAGGCTGGAAGAGAGTCAAGAGACTCAGGTCTACAACATCTTCCACGGCTCCCTGCATTGGTCCCAGCCACCGGCACAGCCGGGTATATAAAGAGAAACTTTTTAAAGTCCAGGTGACACCAAAAATGAGATGTCAAGGTTGCCTTTTCCAATCTCTTTCCTGTAACGAAGACAAAGGAGAACATACAAGAGGCTCAGGGCCATTCTTCTCAGCTTCATTTACCAAGCAGTTGCCTTGTGGCCTCATTTGTAATTAGCATTTCCTTCCCTCCTTTCTGGGGATAGAACTGGGTTTCAGATGGCATACGTCAACTTTTTGGTTTCATTAAAAAGAGCAGCTGTTCGCATATTAAATGGCACACGGTGCATGGAATTTGAGTGTTAGAACAGGCTGGTTTCATTAGAAGCAGTGTTTCTAATAAATATATGGGAAGCCAGAACCTGGTTCTTTCCTCAAATTCAAATTCTTTTCATATTCATTTGGTAAAGATAGCAGGAAACACTCAGGTGACATCCACATTACGAATAACTCAGCTCATATTTGGGTGGGCCTCTGGGTACTTTGGGAATTATTGCTGTCAAGACGTCAATAAATACCTACTTAAGGATAAACTCATTAGGAACTAAGATGGTAAATGAGCAGAGGAGGCATAATTTATGGTGGCGGGTAAATCAATGGTGCATTGCTTAATTATATCAAATGCTGAATTAATTTTTCTACCTCCAAAATAAACCTTTGAAGTTAAACATTTCAATATAGAGAAATAACACAGGACGGCAGCTGGAAAGAAGTCACATGTAAACAGAAAGAATGACGGGTTGGCAATCTTATAATTAAGGGGAACGTTGAAGACGTTGAAGTGATAAACAGGCCGTGTCAAGCAGGGTGGGCTCCAGATGCACACCCTCCGTTGGTAGAGGTACTGGTAATGGCTCCAGCTTCAAGGGCTGACAGTTAAGGTTCTTGCCTCAGAGCTCAGTCCAAAGGGCCTCAGCCTCCTCCAGCCACATTCCAAGTGGATGATCCGTTCTGGAATCTGAGAGGTCAGGAGGAAGGCAGGGATGGCCATGTGACGGAGTCCAGGGATGGGAGATCCAGCAGGTGCTCTGCTGACTCCTGCTGGTCTTCTGATTCATATAGAACAAAGGCCCAAGGATACTGGGGCCCTGGGACAGAGCTGGAGTTCAAAAGCAGGGCTTTAGGAAGAGGCTGTGGCAGGCAGAGTACATTGTGTCTGTGGGGATCTGGACTTGGTGGAGAAGTAGATTTCCATCCAGGCTGACCCCCGGTATCTGCAGGGCTTGCCATTCTTTCGTGGCCTTTCATTTGTTATACCCAAATGAAACCTCCTCCACCAAGCGTCTGGTTCTTTAAGACACATCAGCCAACACGCTCCCCCCCATGATGTCACTGAGGACTAGACCTCTGCTCCCAGTGACATGGATTTGGCAACGTGTGTTTCCAGTCCCGAGGATGGGGCTGAGCCAGTGGACAGGCGCCATCAGATCCTGACATCAGTCACAAACGGAGCTCAGGTCCTCAAGGGGGAAACTTGGCCTCTCTTAAGGCTTCTGAGTCCTGGGCCACCTGGGTGGCTCAGTCGGTGGAGCGTCTGCCTTTGGCTCAGGTCATGATCCCGGGGTCCTGGGATCGAGCCCCACATCGGGCTCCCTGCTCCGCGGGGAGTCTGCTTCTCCCTCTGCTGGTGTGCACTCTCTGCATCTGGATACAGAACATGAGATGTCTCCTGTGGAAGCTGCCACATTTGGTGGCATGCTGCTGACCTGGCCGCAGTCCCCCACAGCGCAGCTGACAGATGGGCTCTTTGCGGTATCTACTCACGGTCTGTGGCTCCTGGACTGCACACCGCCCATGTGTGCCTCGGCTCTGTGATGTTTCTGTACTACCTCCCGGCACCTAATGGAGCCCGGGAGAAATTTTCGGCCAGCCTACATGACGCTCATTTCTCGGAGGGTAAGTTCAAAGGGGTTCTTTTGTCATTTTTGAAATTGCAAAAAATTGCCAGCACTGTCTTGGTGCTGTTAATGTTGCCTAGAAACGGAGTCCTCCCTCCTCTCTTCCTCGGGCCGGCAAGTCCATTTCCAGGTCAGAAAAGTTTTTTCTAATACCTTTTATTATCGTCTCCTCCTCATTTCTAGGGTGTTCTTTGTCAGGAGCAGCTTTGACTCATGGGCTGGGTCTCCTTGGTTAGCCTTCTGCCTCCATTATCTTCTGTTCCTCATCGTTTTAATCTCTTTATTCATTTCCTCTGTGATCTTAGAAGGTTGTTCAAGTTCATCTTCAGCTTTGCTGATTTGATTTCCTCCAACAATGAGTTTGATTTTTTCCTCTTGGTGTGAATTTAATATCTGCCTCCGCTCTTTGTGTCTATAAACTTGTTTCTAGGGCTGCTCCCTTCTTATTTCACTAGAAGAAGGAGAATTAAGCAAGACACCAGACTTCCTGAGTTACACAGAGAATATGGAGCAGGTGTTTTCTAAAAATCCCCTCTGTTTAGTACAGTGTGTCTGTTTCCCCAGGAGATCTTTTCCCCCAAGGGCTGGGAGCTGGGCTCACGGGCCAGGAAACCAAACGCCTTTCAGGCCAGGGAGGCACATGGAGCGAGTGGAACCGCTGGGTGGGACACGCAATGCTGCTCATCGAATTTGTCAACAGAGGTGGAAAATCCCTGTCTCTGGGTGAAATGTCTGGACTTTCCAATGATAGGCCAATCCAACAAGAGCCAAACACAACACGCTCCCTAACCAGTGTTCTGCCCCCAGGGCTCCCATTTTCTGCAAAGACTTAGCAGAAAGGCCTTACCGCATGGGGCAGAACTTTCCATGAGGTTGTTTGGTCGGTCACTGCCGACTTGATCTGGAACGGAGAAGGCTATCCCAGCCCTTTGATGGAGGACAGGGTGCCCAGGTCGGTCCATGTTCCCCATCCATCTGCCTGGGAGTGAAGGAGTTGTTTCTCGTGCTTTGGTAAGACGTCATCTGTAAAATAGTCATGGTGATGGTGATAAGCATGACTGCAGGCATCATGGGTAGAACAGGTCTGTGCGCTAAGTGCTTTGTGTCTAGTGCCTCTGTTATCACCAAGCACTCAGCAAGGTGTTTGGAATGTAGTAAGCTCTCAGTAAAGTAAATGTTCATGATTTTGTCATTGTTACTAATGCTGTTCTTATTTGTGTGGCTCTGAGATGTGATGAGCACGACTTGTGGGACACACACCAGGCCAGCACCAGTGCTGGCTTCTGCTTCTTGCTTTTTGCAGAGAAGAGCAGCATCTTCCAGGGCACCAAGACCAGAGCCCACAGACAGACCAGTGGAGGGACAGGCGTTTGGGCAGCAATAACAGCACGCACCACTGCAGGTGCTGGGCACCAACACCTCCTAATTTCTGGAACAAACTTGTAGAGTTGATGGTATTGTCTCCTATGTACAGATAAAATAAAAACAGGCTTGGAGAGGTTAAAGAAGGATGTATCATTGGGTTGAGCAAGATAAGAACAAAAAATTCTTTATGAAATTAGTAACGTGGAGCCCCGAGTAGAATGACAAAAGTGGGAACCAGGTTAAGGTGGGTTGATAGGAAATGAAAATGTTATAGATGAAAAAACAATCATTAAGAAAATTAAAAAAGCATACTACAGCTAAGAAATCAATTTGTAAGGTAGGATACACATAAGATTAATCTCACTAATCTAAAAAAAAAGTCTTCTCTAAAATGAGGAACAAAAAATTACAACCAAATATAAAAAATGGTCAGTGAATATAAATATAAACTGGCAATATAAGGAAGAAGAAATCCAAGCTGTCTATAAACAACTTTCTTGGAGTCTGAAATTTTCAAATTAAGTCTGGAAGTCTATTTTTTACTTGATGATAAAAGCCAGTACCAGAGAGGATGAAGGGAAAGATACAGTTTCCTTTTTGCTAGTGGGAGTGTGAAACACTACAACCTTTTAAAAAATGTGATTTAAAGCATCTTTTTAAAATTTAAAATATTTACACCTTTGACTCACCAATTCCACACTTCTGTGTGAGTATCATTCACTCACACTCACAGGATATGTTGGCTCTACCATTTCCTAGCTGTCTCATTCTAGGGCAAATTAACCTATGCTTCCTTTTCCTCATCAGTAAAATGGGGATAACTAAGGGGCTCATCTTATAGGACTGCTGTGTAAATCCCATAAATCAACACAGCGACAACCACCCCCTGCTGCTAGCATCATCGTCTCTATTCCATATTCTTCTGCAATCCCCTTTTCCAATCAGACAACACTTACTCGTGATGAGAGATACAGCTGGATCTCCCACATTTTCATTTTGCTACTATCTAGCAGGACATCAAGCAACTATGTGACAATCACCTGTGCATTCTCTAATGAGGTTGGTTTTATTTGCTCTTACAAGCATGGCTCTAGCGATCCTGATTCTGTACATGTCTGTCCACACATGTGAAAGCTCTCTCACTTATAGTCTCAGAAGTTGAATGTGGGGGCCCCAGGGAGTGAACATCTTCATTTTTCTAGATAATGTTAACTTGTGTTCTAAAGTATAAAGAGTCCCTGTTACTCCAGATTTGCACACAGGCATTATCAGATCAATCTGTTTAAACTTGCTGATATAAAAGCTTATAGCCATTTAGATTTCTTCTTCTGGGGACTGTTGATTTATATTCTTTGAATTTTTCTATTGTGTGGTTTGTCTCTTCCTCATTGATTTATAGAAACTTTGTACTTGGTTATATGTCTTACAGATATCTGTTTCTGAGTCTATGGTTTTTGTTTTTTTTTTACTTTTTTTTGTTCTGTGCAAACAGTCCGATATTAATGTAATCAAATGTATCTATCTTTTGCTATCCTTTTTTTTCATTTGTTAATAAATCATATCATTCCTTTTTTGCCCTGGACCTTATTCAGTGATGATAGACAGGTGTGTGTGCTGACAAATAGGCTGCCACCTGTGTTCAAAGGCCGGGTGCCATGTCTTCTTCTTTGTGCTTGAAAGGATAATGCACATTACACTCCTTAACTCTGGAGTAGAGGTCCCACAATGCCCCAAAATACTGGACACCTAAACAAGTCACTCATATGACAGGTCTCTGAATCTTTATAGAATTTTTCTCTCACCCTCTAGAGTATATACATTTTAGCAAAGCCTCCAGTGTCCAAGCCACTTCTTGCTCATCTAGTCAAATCAACACGATTTCATTCCGAACACAAACAGATAAGGTGCCAGAAGGATGACCAGCAGGCCCGTGTCTCTTGAGATTATATTAAGGCAGAGGGTAGAATAGTTAACATGGCTCAAGCTTGTAAATGTACACTCCTGTCCATTCCAGGGGATTGAAAATATTTCTGATCTTTTCCGACAAGGATGAAAGAATGTGTATGGTAGATACCATGGACCCAGTCTGACAACCATGACCATTGGGCTACTATGTGGTTGAACTTCTCTACTGCAATTAGTCTGTTTTTTTGTGGGGGTCAGGCTGGGGAATTAAAAGGAGATGCATTGGTGATCCCCACTCTTGCAACACTAATAATGTCTACCATTCTCTCTAGGATGTGGTACCGTGTTGGTGGTACGTGCTTCTGAAAGGACAGTTCTGGAGGTTTCCATTTGGTTTTCTAAAATAGCTCATAACTCTCGGCCAAAAAACCAATGTAGGAATTGTGCTAAATTACCAATATGTCTGTTTAAATTATACATTCAGGGACTGAGGTGTTTTTATGGTTCCAATGGGTCTAACATGAATTAAATGTGGGCCAGAACTCCCCTCATGAACTGACACCTTGAAAGGGTACCATGATGCTGTTAAGTTTCTGGAGTATCATTGTCAACCAGGACCCTTACCCAACAGTACTGAAAATATTTGGGTATTCCCCTGTCCTCACTATACAGTGGCCCATGTAAGTAGGCCCATTTAGGGAAGGGCTGGGGATCATTATCATGGACTTTTGTCATGGTATCGTGGGACACTTTTCCCTGGAACCTGCTTTTCCCTCAGTCCCTGGCTTCTGGTTCCAAAACCTGGGTATTGGGTAAAGGATATGACTTTATAATGGTGACTTCCCTCAGCCTTCTAATCATCCTTCTTGACTCCTCTGATTATACAAATTGGTATTACCCTTGTTGGCTGCCTACTTATTTTCCCCTTGGGAAGCCACGTTCAAATGAATAATTTTCTGCATAATTTTCTGCCAGTCACACTCCTCTGGCTACCCCTCCAACCTTGCCACTCAAGAAAATTTAATGCACCTGCTTCTGGAATTAGGTGCTGCCACCTTATGTCCATTGTTGTGTGTTCCTGTCTTCCCATGGTCTTACTGGCATCCTCTGTCATCAACATTGGTAAACGGAGGACAATGCCCTCTCTACTGCTCAGTGTTCGTGGTAGCCTCCTACCTGCACATTTCTTTTTTTTTTTTTTTTTAGGTTTTATTTATTTATTTGAGAGAGAGAAAGTGAGTGAGAGAGGGAGCAGGAGCAGAGCAAGGGGTAGAGGGAAAAGCACACTCCTTGCTGAGCAGGGAGCCCATTGCGGGGCTTGATCCCAGGACCCTGAGATCATGACCTGAGCCGAAAGCGGATGCTTAACTGACTGAGCCACCCAGATGCCCCCTACCTACACATTTCTTACTACGCTGGTGACTCCTGTACCCTTTGGGCCTTCCTGGGCTCACAGGACAGGTGGGCTTTCTGGTCTTACATGCTATAGATGATAGGCTAGCCTATGCAAGGGTTCTATGGAATGCCCTGTGCATTCAGGAGAGTCTCTACTCTTACAGTTTGATTTTCAGCCAAAGACTCAAGGGGATTCCTACGCAGACTCTGGTACCACTTTCACTGGGTAGGTCCCCCCATCCATACCCTGATCCACACATGCTGAACTCCTGTCTCGCATCTCCTCAGCTCACCCAGATTGTCAGGTTCAGCTTGGGTTTCCCTCCGTGACCCACAGTCCAGGGGAAAGCCCGGCTGCGACAGGGCTCACTTCACTGGCGGCCCCTTCCTTGGGCCCCCGTTGCCCAGTGTCTGGCAGCTGTACTCTGTGTTTCGTCTAGACATCCAGGCTCTAATGCAGGGGTCCTGCTGACCGCTTCCTCCCTATGGCCCAAAGCAGAAGTCAGAGACTTTCTATCACATATGCTATCTTTACTTACTGGTATAGGGATGCTCTTGCCTTTTTAACCTCGATTTTGTATCCTGCAACCCTCCAAACTCTCCTACTCTCCTACTCACAGCTTGTCTGGTCCTTCTCTTAAGGATTTTATATAAACTACTATAATATCTGCAAATAGATGGTGTTGTCTCTGCCTTTCCGGTTCTTATACGTATCACTTCCTTTCCTTTTCTTATTTCTTTAGCTAGAGGCCAGAGCACTTCTTTCCTTCCTTCCTTTATTTATTTATTTGTTTGTTTGTTTGTTTGTTTATTTTTTAGAGAGAGAGGAGGAGGAGAGGGAGTGGGACTAGCAGACTCCCCAGTGAGTGTGGAGCCTGATGCAGGGCTTGATCCCACAATCCTGAGATCATGACCTGAGCCGAAATCAGGAGTTGGGTGCTTGACCAACTGAGCCACCCGGGCGCCCCCAGAGTACCTCTTTGAGCAGATGTAACGATAGAGACTGTCCTTCTTTTGTTCTTGAATTTACTGCTGGTGATTTTAGAGACTAACTGGTAGGATTATCTTGTCTGAAGGCTTTTAAAGTTTCTTCTTTTTCCCAGTTCCATGAAGATGTTCAAATCCTAAACTGGTGTTGAATTTTGTTACTGCCTTAACTGCTTCTATGAAGATTTTCCTTTTCTGTCTTATTATTCTTATGATCTGTAATTTATTACTAAGTCCATAATAAATTTTCTGCTTTTGAAATATCATACATTCCTGGCATAAACCTGCCTTATGTTTTTTTAATACAGTATGGAGTTCGATTTGCCAAAATTTTGTGAAAATGATTGCAGATGAGCCTGTTTATCTTCTCCTTTCCTTCTACTCCCTGGGTCCAGTTTGCTGAAAACGATGCATGCTAGATTTTTCCAACGAGTATGGAAACTTTCCTTCTTTTCGGAGTCTCCTAAACAGTTATTTAAGATAGGTACTTTTTGAAGGTGTGGCAAAATGTACCATAAAATCATCTCATCCTGCTATTTTTCAAGCAGGAATCATTGGACTAGCAACCAATTCATTGGTTTCAAAGTGTTTTATTTCCGTTAAGAATTCCTATTTCTTTGTGCCTCCGTGTGGGTAAGAGAAGAGAGCCAAGCAGGGCTGCCTTAAAAGCTCAGGTTGCAGCCCCTCAGATGCTGCAATTCCAGGCTGTGCCCTCCGGGTGGGCGGAGCTCTGCCTGGGAGTGGGGCGTGGCTGCCCGTCAGACTTGCCCCAAGTCACCACCCAGTATATTGCCCCAAACTCCTGCCGGGCTGCTGTGCATCCCCCCAGCAGCCTGGCACCCAATTCCTCCCTGTTCATAGCGCACGTGCCTGGGGACAAAGGCAGCGACCCGTCCCCAGCTTGCACTCTGTGAGATGAGGAGACCCGGAACCACGTGCCTTCCTCTGTGTTCCACTTTTTCTAGATTTGTACTTTGCATTATGACACTGTGGAATGGGTCCTGGGTCCTACACTTTAATTGTATTCGTTTAGAAATGTTTCCATTTTTATTCTTTTCAAATCTGTTGGCATAAAGGCACACAGAGCAGTCTTTTATGGTTTTGTAATGACTCTGCTCCACTGTCATTAGAGCTCCATGCTTTGTCCTTGTCTCATTTTTGTGGCTCTTTTCTCCTTTTTTTAATGTTCAGTGTTATTTTTGCTGCCTTTTTAATGAATTGGCTTTTGATTTTGTTGATTTTCTTTGTTGTTTCTTTATTTTTCATTTTATTAATATCTGCTTTTATGTTTGTCATTTTCTTCTTGTTACTTGGCTTAGGCTTGAGTGCTTTTCTTTTTTTAGTTTGAAACAGAACTTTGTTTAAGAATGCTATTTTTAATAAATGTATTAAGGCTATAATTTAAACACCAAGTACCAATTTAGCTATATGCCTCAAGTTTTGAAATATATAATATTTTCATGCTGTTCAGTTTTAGATACTCTGTAATTTTCATTGTGAATTCCTCCTTCATCCATGAGATATTCATAAATGTGTAAGTGTCCCCATATCTAGAGAGGAAAAAAGCATTGTCTACAAAGTTACTTTTATTGTTCATTTCCTGATGAATTGCCATATGCTTAGCAAATATAATCTGTATTTTATTGATTGTCTCAAATTTATTGAAAATTTCTGTGTGATTTAACGAATGATAAATTTTATAGAATCTCACATGTATTCTTACTTTAAATTTTTTATTGTTATGTTAATCACCATACGTTACATCATTAGTTTTTGATGTAGTGTTCCATCATTCATTGTTTGTGCACAACACCCAGTGCTCCACGCAGAATCTGCCCTCATTAATACCCATCACCAGGCTAACCCATCCCCCCACCCCCCTCCCCTCTAGAACCCTCAGTTTGTTTTTCAGAGTCCATTGTCTCTCATGGTTCGTCTCCCCCTCCGACTTACTCCCCTTCATTCTTCCCCTCCTGCTATCTTCTTCTTCTTTTTTTTTCTTAACATATGTTGCATTATTTGTTTCAGAAGTACAGATCTGTGATTCAACAGTCTTGCACAATTCACAGCGCTCACCATAGCACATACCCTCCGCAATGTCTATCACCCAGCCAACCCGTCCCTCCCACCCCCCCACCACTCCAGCAACCCTCAGTTTGTTTCCTGAGATTAAGAATTCCTCATACCAGTGAGGTCCTATGATACATGTCTTTCTCTGATTGACTTATTTCACTCAGCATAACACCCTCCAGTTCCATCCACATCATTGCAAATGGCAAGATCTCATTCCTTTTGATGGCTGCATAATATTCCATTGTGTATATATACCACTTCTTCTTTATCCATTCATCTGTCGATGAACATCTTGGCTCTTTCCACAGGTTGGCTATTGTGGACATTGCTGCTATAAACATCGGGGTGCACGTACCCCTTCGGGTCCCTACATTTGTATCTTTGTAGTAAATACCCAGTAGTGCTATTGCTGGATCATATGGTAGCTCTATTTTCAACTTTTTGAGGAACCTCCATACTGTTTTCCAGAGTGGTTGCACCAGCTTGCATTCCCACCAACAGTGTAAGAGGGTTCCCCTTTCTCTGCATCCCCGCCAACATCTGTCGTTTCCTGACTTGTTAAATGTAGCCATTCTGACAGGTGTGAGGTGGTAGCTCATTGCGGTTTTCATTTGGATTTCCCTGATGCCGAGCGATGTTGAGCACTTTTTCATGTGTCTGTTGGCCATTTGGATGTCTTCCTTGGAAAAATGTCTGTTCATGTCTTCTGCCTGTTTCTTGATGGGATTATTTGTTCTTTGGGTGTTGAGTTTCATAAGTTCTTTATAGATTTTGGATACTAGCCCTTTATCTGATATGTCATTTGCAAATACTTTCTCCCATTCTGTCGGTTGTCTTTTGGTTTTGTGGACTATTTCTTTTGCTGTGCAAAAGCTTTTTATCTTGATGAAATCCCAATAGTTCATTATTGCCCTCGCTTCCCGTGCTTTTGGCGATGTTTCTAGGAAGAAGTTGCTGCGGCTGAGGTCGAAGAGGTTGCTACCTGTGCTCTCCTTTAGGATTTTGATGGACTCCTGTCTCACATTGAGGTCTTTCAACCATTTGGAGTCTATTTTTGTGTATGGTGTAAGGAAATGGTCCAGTTTCATTCTTCTGCAAGTGGCTGTCCAATTTTCCCAACACCATTTGTTGAAGAGACTGTCTTTTTTCCATTGGACATTCTTTCCTGCTTTGTCAAAGATGAGTTGACCATAGAGTTGAGGGTCCATTTCTGGGCTCTCGATTCTGTTCCATTGATCTATGTGTCTGTTTTTGTGCCACTACCATACTGTCTCGATGATGACAGCTTTGTAATAGAGCTGGAAGACCGGAATTGTGATGCCGCCAGCTTTGCTTTTCTTTTTCAACATTCCTCTGGCTATACGGGGTCTCTTCTGGTTCCATACAAATTTTAGGATTATTTGTTCCATTTCTTTGAAAAAAGTGGATAGTATTTTGATGGGGATTGCATTGAATGTGTAGATTGCTCTAGGTAGCATTGACATCTTCACAATGTTTGTTCTTCCAATCCATGAGCATGGAACGTTTTTCCATTTCTCTGTGTCTTCCTCAATTTCTTTCATGAGTATTTTATAGTTTTCTGAGTACAGATCCTTTGCCTCTTTGGTTAAATTTATTCCTAGGTATCTTATGGTTTTGGGTGCAATTGTAAATGGGATGGACTCCTTAATTTGTCTCCCTTCTGTCTTGTCGTTGGTGTATAGGAATGCCACTGATTTCTGTGCATTGATTTTATATCCTGCCACTTGACTGAATTCCTGGATGAGTTCTAGCAGTTTTGGGGTGGAGTCTTTTGGGTTTTCCACATACAGTATCATATCATCTGCAAAGAGTGAGAGTGTGACTTCTTCTTTGCCGATTTGGATGCCTTTGATTTCCTATTGTTGTCTGATTGCTGTGGCTAGGACTTCTAATACTATGTTGAAAAGCAGTGGTCATAGTGGACATCCCTGCCGCGTTCCTGACCTTAGGGGAAAAGCTCTCAGCTTTTCCCCATTGGGAATGATATTCGCTGTAGGTTTTTCATAGATGGCTTTTATGATATGGAGGTATGTACCCTTTATCCCTATACTCTGAAGAGTTTTGATCAAGAAAGGATGCTGTACGTTGTCAAATGCTTTTTCTGCATCTATTGAGAGGATCATATGATTATTGTTCTTTCTTTTGTTAATATATTGTGTCACGTTGATTGATTTGCGGATGTTGAGCCAACTTTGCAGCCCAGGGATAAATCCCACTTGGTCGTGGTGAATAATCCTTTTAATATACTGTTGGATCCTATTGGCTAGTATTTTGGTGAGAATTTTTGCATCCATGTTCATCAAGGATACAGGTCTGTAATTCTCCTTTTTGATGAGGTCTTTGTCTGGTTTGGGGATCAAGGTAATGGTGGCCTCATAAAATGAGTTTGGAAGTTTTCCTTCCATTTCTTTTTTGGAAGAGTTTCAGGAAAATAAGTATTAATTCTTCTTTAAATGTCTGATAGAATTCCCCTGGGAAGCCATCTGGCCCTGGGCTTTTGTTTGCTGGGAGATTTTTGATGACTGCTTCCATTTCCTTAGTGGTTATAGGTCTGTTCAGGTCTTCTCTTTCTTCCTGGTTCACTTTTGGTAGTTGATACATCTCTAGGAATGCACCCATTTCTTCCAGGTTATCTAATTTGCTGGCGTAGAGTTGCTCTTTATATGTTCTTATAATTGTTTGTATTTCTTTGGTGTTGGTTGTGATCTCTCCTCTTTCATTCATGATTTTGTTGATTTGGGTCATTTCTCTTTTCTTTTTGATCAGTCTGGCCAGGGGTTTATCAATCTTGTTAATTCTTTCAAAGAACCAGCTCCTAGTTTCGTTGATCTGTTCCACTGTTCTTTTGGTTTTCTAGTTCATTGATTTCTGCTCTGATCTTTATGATTTCTCTTCTCCTGCTGGGTTTAGGCTTTATTTGCTCTTCTTTCTCCAGCTCCTTTAGGTGTAGGGTTAGGTTGTTTATTTGAGAAACCTTTCTTGTTTCTTGAGAAAGGCTTGTATTGCTATATACTTTCCTCTCAGGACTGCCTTTGCTGTATCCCAAAGATTTTGAACAGTTGTGTTTTCGTTTTCATTGGTTTCCATGAATTTTTTTAATTCTTCTTTAATTTCCTGGTTGACCCATTCATTCTTTAGTAGGATGCTCTTTAGCCTCCATGTATTTGAGTTCTTTCCGACTTTCCTCTTGTGATTGACTTCTAGTTTCAAAGCATTGTGGTCTGAAAATATGCAGGGAATGATCCCAATCTTTTGGTACCGGCTGAGACCTGATTTGTGACCTAGGATGTGATCTATTCTGGAGAATGTTCCATGGGCACTAGAGAAGAATGTGTATTCTGTTGCTTTGGAATGGAATGTTCTGAATATGTCTGTGAAGTCCATTTGGTCCAGTGTGTCATTTAAAGTCTTTATTTCCTTGTTGATCTTTTGCTTAGATGATCTGTCCATTTCAGTCAGGGGGGTATTAAAATCCTCCACTATTATTGTATTGTTGTCAATGTGTTTGTTTGCTTTTGTTATTAATTGCCTTATATAATTGGCTGCTCCCATGTTAGGGGCATAGATATTTACAAATGTTAGATCTTCTTGGTGGATAGACCCTTTAAGAGGTTATAGTGTCCTTCCTCATCTCTTATTCCAGTCTTTGGTTTAAAATCTAATTTGTCTGATATAAGGATTGCCACCCCAGCTTTCTTTTGGTGTCCATTAGCATGGTAAATGGTTTTCCACCCCCTCATTTTCAATCTGGGGGTGTCTTTGGGTCTAAAATGAGTCTCTTGCAGAAAGCATAGTGATGGGTCTTGTTTTTTAATCCAATCTGATAGCCCATGTTTTTTGATTGGGGCATTGAGCCCATTTACATTCAGGGTAACTATTGAAAGATATGGATTTAGTGCCATTGTATTGCCTGTAAGGTGACTGTTACCGTATTGTCTGTGTTCCTTTCTGGTCTATGCTGCTTTTAGGCTCTCTCTTTGCTTAGAGGACCCCTCTCAATATTTCCTGTAGGGCTGGTTTCATGTTTGCAAATTCCTTTAGTTTTTGTTTGTTCTGGAAGCTTTTTATCTCTCCTTCAATTTTCAATGACAGCCTAGCTGGATATAGTACTCTTGGCTGCATATTTTTCTCGTTTAGTGCTCTGAAGATCTCATGCCAGTCCTTTCTGGTGTGCCAGGTCTCTGTGGCTAGGTCTGTTGCCAAACTAATGTTTCTACCATTATAGGTTACATGTCTCTTCTCCCGAGCTGCTTTCAAGATTTTCTCTTTGTCTCTGAGACTCGTAAGTTTTACTATTAGATGTCGGGGTGTTGACCTATTTTTATTGATTTTGAGAGGGGTTCTCTGTGCCTCCTGGATTTTGATGCCTGTTTCCTTCCCCACATTAGGGAAGTTCTCTGCTCGAATTTGCTCCAATATACCTTCTGCCCCTCTCTCTCTTTCTTCTTCTTCTGGGATCCCAATTATTCTAATGTTGTTTCGTCTTATCGTATCGCCTATCTCTCGAATTCTGCCTTCATGATCCAGTAGCTGTTTATCTCTCTTTTTCTCAGCCTCTTTATTTTCCATCATTTGGTCTTCTATTATCACTGATTCTCTCTTCTGCCTCATTTATCCTGGCAGTTAGCGCCCCCCAATTTTGATTGCACCTCATTAATAGCCTTTTTGGTTTTGACTTGGTTAGATTTTAGTTCTTTTATTTCTCCAGGAAGCGTTTTTCTCCTAACTTCCATGCTTTTATCAAGCCCAGCTAGTATCTTTAAAATCACGATTCTGAACTCTAGGTCTGACATCGTACTAATGTCTGTATTGAGTAGATCCCTGGCAGACGGTACTACCTCTTGTTCTTTTTGCTGAGGTGATTTTTTTCGTCTTGTCATTTTGTCCAGAGGAGAATAGATGAATGAGAGAACAAAATGCTAACAGGGTAACAACGTCCCCAGAAAATATACTCTAAACAAATCAGAGAAGACCTGAAACCAGGGGAAAAGAAAGGGAAAGAAAGAAAAATGAAAGAGGAAAAAAAAAAAGAAAACGATAAAAACAAACAAAAACAGAACAAAATTAAAAAAAAACAGAATATCATCAAATATGATCAGGCTAGTGCATAGATCAGTGCCACACACTAGATTTTGGGTGTATTTTTATCTGTTAGAAGAAAGTGTCTCCTAAAATTTTAAGGAAAGAAAGACAAAATAAGGGTTGATAAAATGAAGGGATGGAATATGACTGTAAAGATGAAAATTATAAAAGATTTTATAAAGGAATTGATAAGAAGTTGTCTGAAAAAAGAAAGAAGAAGATTTAAAAAAAAAGAGAAAAAAAAAGGGAGAGAATGTGATCAGGCAGGAGACTAGAATAAAGCCATACACTAGTGAGTTAGGGTATATTTTGATCTGTTAGAAGAAACTGTATCTCAAAATTTTAAAGAGAGAACAAATTATATTATTATTATATTATTGTATATGCCAAAAATAAGGGTAACTACTATGAAGGGATAGAATATGACTCTAAAAATGAAAAATAAAAAAAATTTTTTAAAAGGGATTGATAAGATGTTGGTTGAAGGGAAAAAGAAAAATTAAAAAAAAAACATTTAAAAAAATTAACTTTGGAAGACTAATGAATCATGGTAAAAAAAGCCACGAATTCTATGTGCAGTATTCCCCTAGCGCTGGAGTTCTCCCGTTCTCCTTGATCGGTAAACTTGGTCTTGGCTTGCTGGCTGTTGTGCTGATCTTCTGGGGGAGGGGCCTGTTGCCGTGGTTCCCAAATGTCTTTGCCGGAGGCGGAATTGCCCCGCCCTTGTCGGTCCGGGCTAAGCAAGCTGCTCGGGTTTGATCTCAGGAGCTTTTGTTCCCTGCAAGCTCTCGGTACAGCTTTGGAGGACCAGGGCAGAAATGGTGGCCTCCCAATCTCCACCCGGAGGAGCTGAGAACTCAGGGCCCCGCTCCTCAGTGTGCCCCCAGAGAAAAGCAGTCACTCCCGTCTCCCCGGTCTCTGGCCGCTCTCCGTGCTCACCCGGCCTGTGACCGAGTGTTTCTATCTCTGGCTCCCGACCCCGTGTGGAGTCTCCAAACCCAGCAGATCCCTGCAGTGCGTTCCCGCGCCGCTCCTCCCGGGGGAGGAAGGGGAGTCTCCCTGGATCTGCCGCTTGTTGGGTCCCTGCTGGAGGAGCAGTGCCCCGACTGGGCCGCGGGTCACAGTTTATGGCCACCCCGAGCTGAGAGCCCGCGCCTCGGCTCCGTCTCTGCAGCCGGCTTCCCCGCTCCGATCCCTGGGAGCTCTGCTGCACTCAGGAACCCCCGGTCTCTCTGTGACCCCGAGGGTCCTGAGACCACACTGTCCCGCGAGGGTTCCACCCCCCGCTTAGCCACTGGAGCGACGTCCCTCAGCGGAGCCGACTTCTAAAAGGTCCGATTTTGTGCTCCGCGGCTCTAGCACTTGCCAGAAGCGGCCGACGGAGGCCCCTCCCCCGCCGTCTATCCTCCCAAATCTCGCCTCGGATTCACTTCTCCGCACGTCCTACCTTCCAGTAAGTGGTCGCTTCTCTGTTCAGAGAGTTGTTGCTACTCTCCTCTTCGGTCTCCTGTTGAGTTCGTAGGTGTTCAGAATGGTTTGATCCCTATTCAGCTGAATTCCTGAGACCAGACGACACCCAGGTCTCCTACTCCGCCGCCATCTTGCTCTGCCCCTCTCTCACATGTATTCTTGAAAAGAATGTCTATTCTATATTTTGGAGTGATGGGGGACTTTATATAAATTCTGTTTATTAATTCTATTGTTTATAATTTTTTTCTTGCATATTTGATATGTCAATTCCTAATACAGAATGTTGAAATCTCTCTCAACGCTTCAAAATTCAATATGTTTTGAGGCACTGTTGTTAAGGCATACAAATATGTGATTCTCCTGACTGGGTTGTTCAGTAATATATAGTGTCCTTCTCTATCCCCACTAATGCTAATTACCTTCTCTCTTGTCTGATATTAATAGTGCTATCCTAACCACTTTTTGGTCAACATTTATGAGGCATACCTTTTTCTGTCTTTTAACTTAAACCTTTTTATGCAGTATTATGTTTTTCTGTATTTCTTTTAAGAAACATTAGCTAGATTTTTAAAGATTTTACCTGATAACCTCTGTCTGTTAACTGGAAAGCCTAATCCATTTATATTTACTGAAATTATATTTGGACTCATTTCTCCCATCTTATGGTGATTTTCTACTCATCATCCTCTTTTCTTTTTTTGATCTTTCCTTCCTTTTACTGGATTAATGAAGTTTTCTACATTCAGTTCTCTCCCCACTTTTTTTCTCTGTTGATGAGCCAAAGGCTAGATTTTCATTAATTTAGTGGTTGCCATGACAGTGTCAACTGTCACAAGTTCTACAGGAATTTACTGTCTCCCTCAGTTTGTTTCCTATATTTAAGAGTCTCTCATGGTTTGTCTCCCTCTCTGATTTCTTCCCATTCAGTTTTCTGTCCCTTCCCCCATTACCCTCTGCACTGTTTCTTATATTCCATATATGAGTGAAACCATATGATAATTGTCTTTCTCTGATTGACTTATTTCGTTCAGCATAATACCCTCCAGTTCTATCCACGTTGATGTAAATGGTAAGATTTCATCCTTTTTGATGGTCAAATAATATTCCTTAGTGTATATATACCACATCTTCTTTATCCATTCCTCTGTCAATGGACATATCTTTTTAATAATGGAAAAATAGAAATAATCTAAACATCCAACACTAGAGGAATGACTATGCACCTTATGTTCATCTCCTGCAGAAAGCTTGCTGTATTCCCACCTCCCAAATCTCTGCAGTTCTTGACCATAGTGCACCATGACTACCTGTCTCCCTGAGTCTGGGACTTCTTCGAGGCCGAGATGCTTTTTATTTATCTTTCATCCTCACTACCAGCTCAGGGCATGGCTAGATAGGCAATAAAGTTTTATCAAATGAATAAGAACAAATACATTGAGAATATCCTATGAATGTTAAAATAATATTTAAGGGTGTCATATAACAAAATGTTTATGTGAGAATGTCAAGCGGAAAGTGTCGGTATTTTTGTAGTCAGAATCACAAAGGAGCTCACATTGATTGAGTGTGTTCTGTGTTCTGTGTGATATCTACATAATTATATATTACTATATAATATACATATATTTAATCCTTACAATGATCTTTTGAGTTTCCATCTTTTTAAAGAGATTTTAAAGTAGATAGCATTTTTACCCTCACTCTACTGATTAAGAGCCAACCCTTGGTGAATTAAGATACACAGTCAAGGTGACACCAGCAGGGGAGGAACTGGGGCACATACCCAGGCTCTGTGATCCCATCTCTAGAATATGGGCAAAACAAAGATCCCAAAAACCTGTACTGAAAAAGTATTGTACAAAACTCCCCAAACTATTAGCCATGATTGTCCCTGTTCAGTAGGACGGTAAAGGGTTAATTTATATATATGTATATATATATATATATATATACGTTTTCAATATTGATCTCTCATGACATTCACATTGGGAAAAATAATAAATACTTTTTAAAAAAGAAGAGGGACAGTTATGTGGACTTATATTCACTGTAAAATGAAGACCTAGCTTAGAACCCACCCGAGGGCCCTATTTGCTAAGTATTGAAAAAGGCCTTGTCACCTGCCATGTCACCTGCCAGAGCTTGATTTACTTGGCAGGCAGGTGGCCCCTGCATTTGGGGCACCAGGGGAACTGTGGCAGCAGAACCAAGAGAAAATTTCAGCTTGAGTAACTTACCCAGGAGTTAGCAAGTCTAGAAAGGAGCTCTTTGAATGTCAGAATGCAGGTCGATGCTACTGTGCTGTTTGGCCCTGTCTTCAATGACAGTAAGCCCGTGGGGACCGTCCTCCCAGTCCTTAGGATTTCTATGTGTCTTTACATGGCAGGTGATAGCTGAGCATTCTGCAAGGTGAGGTCACAGGTGGGCTTTGAGGCCAATTGAGAGGTCCAGTATATTCAGACATGGAGGGTGTATAAGACCACAGAGGGGATGGGACAAAGGGAGGTTTCCTGCCAAGTGTTCGAGATGCTCTGGGCATGGTCCCTTTGGACTTTTCTCTGGTGCTGTTAGCTGGGAGCTGAGACTTGCCTTTAGAAATGCATCAGCCAGACTGTGGACTTGAATGTCACATCAGCAGATGCAGCTGCCTAGGCCCCGGGGTGGCCGAGGAGCTACTGAACATGACATAAGCATTCCTGCTGGTATTTCAGTGCAATTTACCATTAATTTCAAGCTGATGCCAATGAACTAGGACACTGTGACAGGCTAATGGCTTCCTGCCCCCTGCTGATGGCAGCTGAAATGTTTATTTTTCTAGCCCGAGACATTGATCTCATGGCCAGGGGTCAATTACAAAGACTACCACGTGAATTATGACTCATTTAAACATGTTTTGCAAAAGCATATTTGGGTTTTTAAAAGCTGTGATAAATGTTCACTGGGTCTTTGTTAAATGCTGACAATTCCCAGCAGTACAGCAAGAATAAACGCCGTGTGTTTCAGGCAAACAGAGGGAAAAAATGAACGTTTTTCTAGAACCTAACACATGCTTCAGTAAGGCACTGGGATTCGGTCGGAGGGAGACCCTCTCTCACTTACTTTGCTACCTTGGAGTACAGAGAGCCAGAACCACCAGATGAAAGGAGAGCTATTAGAAGACCCAATTATCAAATATGGAGGCCTTCCTAATGAGATCCTTGGCCAGTGGTGGATGCGAGGGAAGAAGAGCTTGAACAACCATGAATCTGTTTCACAGCTGATCTAAAAACGTTATACGAATAAACGCCTCACCCCCCTTTCTCACTAAGGTGACTACTTCAAACCTCCCCCAGCCGACGGCTACACCGTTTTCCCCATGACCCTCTCACCGTGCTCCTGTCTCTGTCCCCTTCAAGCTCTACATAGCTGCACAAAATCACAGGACACTCTTTTTGCTAAACATCTAGATTGTTAGTAAATGCTCCCAACACATCATTTACAGCCCACAGAACTCCAGCAAAGCGTCCTTGTGTTTGACCGCATAACAGAATTTCCTGGCTTGTGATCTCCCCATTTTTTTCTAGCATGTGATTCCAGCAAACTGACTCCTACTTTAAGTCACAAATATTTATACTCCCAGAGCCAATTCCCTCTCATCGCATCTTCTGTCCCACTACTGTCTTTTAAAAGACATTTTTAAAAGTTCTTGCAAAATTTTTTTCCTTCCCTTTCAAAAGCTGTGGCCGGAATATCTGCACAGCCAAAGGACTGCGTTTGTTGGATGTGGTTTCTAATCAACTTAGAGATATCAGCGTCTCTCGAGAAAGTCAGGGTTTCTCACAGAAGTTCAAAGAAATATCTGCACCCCCCATGTTCCTCGCAGCATTATTCACAATAGCCAGGACATGGAAACAAACTAAGTGTCTGTCAAGAGACGAACGGATAAAGAAGATGTGGTGCGAGTGCACACGCACACACGTGCCCACACCGGAACATTGTTCACCCACTAGAAAGGAAATCCTGCCATTTGCAGCAACATGGATGGAACTTGAGGGTATTATGCTACTGAGTTTTGCCAGGGAGGTCAGGACAGATAGAGGTTAGGTCAGTCTTGGATGTATCTGTGCCTCGTTATGGTGTTGCTGAGTGTCCTTGAGGGAGCTACGTTGGTAAATAGGTGGATCTTGGCACAATGTCAGTGGCCTCCAGCCAAACCACCAGCAGCACACGTGTAGTTGAACACAGTTGGGTTTACTGACACACATTGCCGTAAAGGGGAACTATGGGGCACATCAGGAAGAAGTGTTAGAAAAGGACTAATTTTGGAATCTGGGCTTGATTGGGAAGTGGGACTTTGATCCAGGTTGGATGCTCCCAGGAAACAGGGCAATTCCATGAGTGCGGAAGGAGGAAGGAATGAAACCAGGCTCAAGCCGACAAAGGGGCAGCGGTCAGCCGTATCAGCCATCACGGGAATGTTTGGTCATTTTTGTGGTTTAGACAACGGCCTTGTTTTGTCTGTGTTCAGACATGATTATGGAGTGGGCTTGTCTGCTGGTCACAGGGTGACTCTTGTATAATGTTGATGCCCGGGGAAATCATGTTCAACAGAACATTCAGGCCCAGCTGTGACCACGAGGCCCACTCCTAGCAACACCCGTTCTCAGCTGTGTGCACTTCCGTCCTCGAGGACATGCCTGCAGGGGCCAATGGCCCGAATCTAGACAGCCTTGTCCCCCATCTCCACCAGAATGCTCGGTGACATGTAATTCCCCAGTGACGTACATGCTATATGGGGCTAAGGTGGGAGGCCTAAGTAGACAAGTAGACATTGCTTTCTTCACTCCAGTGGAACTGAGGGTCAAAACAGAAATTGCTGTGCAGCTGGAGAATAAAGTAAGCCATATTTCCTATGCATCCGAGTTGGGACCAGAGCCTGCTAACAGTCAGGCATTCCATGTCCATACTCTGGGGTAGTTACCGAACCCAGATCAGAGCCATGCCATTTAGAAGCAAAGGCTCTGGACTTTGAGAGGTCATTGCTGATTTCAGAAATGCCAGTGCAGGGAGATATGATGTTTCAATGATTCCTACAGAATATCCTACATTCTCCAGACATATCAAGGATGGTTGGCAGGAGAAATGAAGAAAGAGCCAATGGAGCCTTTTTAAAGCTTTTTTTGGTGACTTTAATTGTTTGATTTCCAGGAAAATTCCTAGAAGGGATTTGGGACGCACAGAGTTTTCTGTAAGGCCCCTAAAAACAAAGTTGGGAAATCTCAAACAACAAAGGCTGGAACCCTTGTTCTCAGAGAGGGGAAGGCAGCTCCTAGGACACCAGCTTTGGGTATCAGGACAAAGGCACCCAGACACCTCATCAAGCCGGTAGTGCCTTTAACATGTCCATGCATTCATCCGCTCAGGATGAAAGTAATCAGAGGACGGAGTGAGGAGCAAATCAAGGAAAATCTCCTGAGCAGAAAACTTTCCAAGGCAGTCACATTTAGACGGGTGCATTGTTCCACCTGTTTGCTTGGCTTGTAGCCAAGCTGACCGTTTCCTGCAAACTGTACCCATATGGAGAACCAGCAGTGGTGATGCCAACTCAGAGGGCTCCAGGTATCTGGGGTTCTAGAGAAGACATTGACTTTGCACCTTCGTCACCACCAGCAAGTCAAGGTTTGGAGACCCCACAACGAAGAAGGGACAGAGGGGATTGCTGGACACACTGGTGGGAACCCAAGCCCATGGCTGCAGCTGGAGACTAAAGACAGCTGCTTCCCAGGACCTTGCTCGAACACAAGGCTCAGGGCGTGCCTGGGTCAAGGGAAGTTTGTGCCTCATGCTGGGAGGAAGAACGATCCTCTCAGAAATGGATGGTGGCACCAACTCCTTCCAGGATGGGAGCTGAGGCTTCCCCGAGACCACCAGGATCCAGGTGACCTACCCAACCCTGGAGAGCTGAGGGTCACAACCCCCACACGGCACAGGCCACTTCTCAGAAGGTGCCATCCTGGGAGACCAGTGTGGGACAGAGACCCACATTCAGTTCTGTGCAGCTGGGGAGCCTGAGTTCGCTAGTATATTTGTGCATACACACGCATCACACAGGGATGGAGGACGGCCACCTTAGCGCAGCTCAGGAGGGGTGAGTGATTAAGAGCAGGCCAGTGTTGGTGGGACCGCTGGTCCTGTGCTGTGGCACCCTGCATGTGATGAGGGTCCCAGGCAATGCAGACTTGCAGGCTGGACTCAGACACTGATGGGACTTGCATCCTGGTCACCAAGGAGCAGGTGTGGCTGGAACCAGGACTCAGGACCGGGAGGGTGAAGGACAAGGAGAGAAGGCAACAGGCCACCAAGCCAGAGGGGGTTCCAGGTTCTTGTAGGAGAGGGTCCCTGGGTGGGCTCCAAGGTGAGGAGTTGGGAACAGTAAAGGGTCCCACATGTCCCTGGTCTCCAAATGTGTTCAAGTTGACTTCTCATAAGCAGAGCTCCTGCTAACAACAGATTTGGCTGCCCAAACTTCTGGAATCGCTGAAGTTTATTACATACACATACACACCACACACAAACACACACACATCACACATACACACACATACACAGACACATACATGATATATACACACCACACAAAACCTACCACACACCACAATATACACATGCAACACACACCCCACACAGACACCCTACACACACCACATATACACACCACACACACATACATCACACATACACAGACACAAACACACATTCACACACACCACACACACTATAGACACACCACAATACACACATCCAACATACACACACTACACAAAACATATAGACATACTACACCACACAAGCCTAACACATGTCCTCCTCACACACACCCACCATATACATCTACCACGCACACAGCACACACATCCCCCCACACGCAAAACCTACAGACAGACCACGCCACACACATTCAACATGCACTCACTACACACACACTCAGTATACACAGAGACCACACACACAACATAAATACACAACACACACACATATTTGCTCACTTTTCTGTGGGTCTCTCTGAAATTTCTATACCTAAGACCAACCTCCAGTTTTCAGACGGCTGGAGAGAAAGACAGGCAGCCATTTTGTGTCTGGTACATCGTTCTGCCTTCCCATCTCGTTGGTCTTTCATTGTAAAAGCTCATGGAATAGTGTCCTAGGGAAAGAAATAATTGATATTGGTGTGGGAAGCAAAGAAGAACGCTGCCAGCCCCGTTTGCCTTGGGGGAATAATTTGTAATTGAGAAAGGAAAGTGCTTTGTGTTTTTCTCTTTAGACCAGCAAACCTAGGACACGTCCTACATTTTAAGCACTCGCCCGGCCCCCTCCATTTCTGAAGCTGCAGGCTTGTCGTCAGCAGCTCAAGAGCTGGGGTTCCTCGAACACAGGTCAAGCCCTGCTCCTGACTGCAACCATAGAGAACATGTTTTTGCCTTCCTGACCTCTGCACTGGGAGGTAGGGCCAGACCCCAGTGCCATGCTCACCGACGTGAATACCTTTCCTGCCAGCCAGACGGATGTCTCTCTTTCCCCCCGACACTGTCCTGCATATCAACTCCTTCCTCTGAAAAAGTAGCTAGCCAAAAAAGAAATACTAATAAATAAAGAGGGCAGCTCATACAATTGTCCTCCCTAACCTATCCCAAGTCTCTATTTTCTTCCCCACTTCGTTCGGTGTTAGGAGAGGACATCCCTCTAAAATGCATGGTGTCTGGCTAAGGATGCCTTCTCCTGGGTCTCCAAGTGTTCATGATTCTCAAACTTTTACAGACTGCTCCTTTGGAAAAAAGGCCAGCTGTCTAAGCAAGACCCCAGAGATGGAGATGACAAAGCCTCCCACTGTCCTTCCCTCAGGAGCAGTCCCAAGAGCAGGATTCATTTCATATGGCAGCCCCAGGTTGGTGAGAGATGCCAGATTCACCTGCCAGAGTAGACGTAGGCTGAGGAGGTTCTGAAGGTCGGAGTGGACCCAATTCAGAGTTAGGTGAAGGAGCAGAAAAGGAGTACATGTAAGCTCTTAGATCGGTGGATTTTATCCTAAGAATATCTCCTAGTGGGATCTTTCATTTAATGATAAAGTAGTGGGGAAATGGCTATTTCTAAAGAGGTGAAGGCCAGGGACTTAGATGAAAAATATTTCATGTAGGTCTAACATTTCCTGTTTTCTTTTCTTTTTTTTTTAGAGATTTTATTTATTTATTTATTTATTTATTTGTCAGAGAGAGAGAGAGCACAAGAACACAAGCAGGGGGAGCGGCAGGCAGAAGGAAAAGCAGGCTCCCCACTGAGCAGGGAGTCTGTTGTAGGACTCGATCCCAGGACCCTGAGATCATGACCTGAGCCAAACGAAGGCAGACTTAACCAACTTGAGCCACCCAGGCAACCCAAACTTTTCTCTTTTCCTAAAAATGTCTTATATTGTAGTGTACTCACATGTAAGCCGCTATTTGGGGGATGTTCCACACCCCATTGGCCATGTAAAGCCCCTCTTGTGTTCTGAGCGAGAATCACAACCTGAAAGACAATGGGCGGAGTGTGCACTTGCTGCGTTGAGCCAGGCTGCCCCAAGCTCCTTGCTCACAGTGTCCTCTCCCAGGCACGTGAGCCAGGAGGGAGAACAGTGGGTCAGACAAAAGCAGCTGTGTCTGTCGCCAGAAGGGGTGCCATGGAGAGCGGCGTGCGGGTCTGCTTCCTGGTCCCTTTCAGGCACTGTGATTGTACATCTTCTACTTTATATCTGTCTGGCTTTTTCCAGGAAGACGGGGTTCTGAGTCAGCTTCCCTGTCCTCTACCCTAAGAAAAGAAACCATTGCCCTCTATCCCTTAGGATCTCCCGTTGGTGTCTCATTCTGTGTCAGCAGGTACCAGTTGGCAGCTAATGTCTTAGTTTAGGATCCCCCGAGGATCGACCCAGACTTGAGTTCAGGTTTCTCAGGGGGCACCTGGCTGGCTCAGTCAGTGGAACAGGTGACTCTTGATCTCGGGATTGTGAGTTCAAGCCCCACGTTGGGCATAGAGATTACTTAAAAATAAATAAATAAATAAATAAATAAATAAATAAATAAATAAATAAACAAACTTTTTTTTTTTAAGAAAGTTACCCAGGGGGGTGAGGAGGTCATGCTGCAAAGCCTGACAGAGGGAGAGGGGAAGGTGAGACAGGGAAGGCAGGAACCCCAATAAAGGACACGTTGATGTAGGTGTCCCTCCATGGGCAGCTGTGGATGAGCCCTGCATCAGCCTATGGAATGTCCTTCAGGGTTGCTCCTCCCGTGGAATGGGAAGCTGGATATTTATCCCAAGCTGTCGAGGGCTTGTTGTAGGGGCTTTAGATCCCCAGACCTTCTGGGCTTCCTGAGCTTGGACTCGCAACCTCATGGGCAGAGAAGCAGTGAGATGCAGGCCGGAAGCCATCAGCAGGCAGGTCCTGTCGACTGAAGCTCAGGGACCCTCAGCTGTGTGCTCAGGGCGAGGTGCCAGGCCGACCATCAGCGGCTAATTACCGTACGTTCCCACAGGTCCTTGGCTAGTTACCATGTTTATACGGAACTCATAAGTTAGGAGTCACAGAGAGCAGGTCTCTTGGGTGGATCAGGAAAACAAAACTTCCCATACTGAAAACGAAGAAAAACAGAGCTATTTTCATTCACCCTTCCTTTTAACACGAACTTAACGTCTTGCTCCCACGTTGGGATGTTTTGGGTGGAAGGCCTTCACCCTGACCCTGCAGTAGACCCTCCCCACAACCAGGACAAAGAATGAGCTCAATGGCAGAAGCGGCTTGACGACCATGCCGTGTCCCCGAGCATGACACCCTGCTGCCAGGCTTTCAGAGAGGCACAGGTAGGGTTGGAATTAACAGGAAAACAGCGGGAATCCAAAGAAAAGAAAGTAATTTCAGCTCATGAACTTCAAAAGAGGCTCTCTCAGGGCTAGAGCTCTCCCCACCGCCAAGCATGATTGAGAGAAAGGATTAGCACCACTTTCTGGGGCCAGGCAGGGCCAGGCCACTGACTGTCAGGTAAGGAGAGCCCCCCATTTTCATGCTGGGCATCTTGGGAAGGCACAGCTGGGAGCGGTTTATGTTTAGATGCAGTTCTGATTTTTCTTTTCCAGACTTGACTGGGAGGGGAGTGTGTGCTAGACAAGGTTAGGAAGGCATCAAGGGCAGAAGGGTCCTGGTTCTGATCCCTCTGTGGGGACCCTGGGGAGCCAGTGACAACAAAGGTTGTTCAACATACTTCCGAAGGCTGAAAAGGCCTTATCAGAAAGAGCTCACTAGGTTTGCACATTCAAGCCTCTCTGTTACCAGGGACACAGAGCCGAGGCCGGCAAGTCTGCTGTAGGGCCCACTATGTGGACTGAACGAGATTCCACCAGCATCCTCGGACTGGGGACAAGGCAGAGACTCGGAGGTGCCAATAGCTCTTCAAGAGCCAAGGGGAGACCCATGGACAAAGTAGGGCCCTGACAAGCAGACAGAACACGAGCACATCCACCCCAGAAGTCAGCAGAACACCAAGGCAGGGGGCAAAGACAAGCGTTACCCCAGGGGACTCCAGACCCACCACACCTTGGGGGGAAGCCAAGAACCTTTTCCCACCAGCAGGGGCGCCCTGAAACCTTAGCCAGGAGCCACCAGGGGCGGGGCTCCAGGAATAAGAAAAACAGGGCATTTATCCCAAAAGACTGGGTGCCTCCCAGAGCGATTCTTTTTTTTTTTTGTTATGTTAATCACCATACATTATATCATTAGTTTTTGATGCAGTGTTCCATGATTCGTTGTTTGTGCATAACACCCAGTGCTCCACGCAGAACGTGCCCTCTTTAATACCCATCACCAGGCTAACCCATCCCCCCACTCCCTCCCCTCTAGAACCCTCAGTCTGTTTTTCTGAGTCCATCGTCTCTCATGGTTCGTCTCCCCCTCCGACTTACTCCCCTTCATTCTTCCCCTCCTGCTATCTTCTTCTTTTTCTTTTTTCTTAACATATTTCTTGCATTATTTGTTTCAGAAGTACAGATCTGTGATTCAACAGTCTCCCAGAGCAATTCTTTAAGAGCTCGAAGTAAACTAAGTTAAAAGCTGGATAGACATTTAGTTTAGTTTAATCTAAATTTCTCCAGCTACCTTCTCTGAACTGAGTGTCGTCAGGAAGTGGGGACATTTCTGTGATTGGCTGTTAGAATAAATGTGTGTGGATGCTCAACGCACTGCCGTGAGGCTAACGCAAGAAGCGGTAGAGAGACCGCAGTGCCTCCTGTTAGCCAGGATAGGAGGGCGGTCGCCATTTTTGTGGTTTGGACGATGTTCTTCTTGTTGTCTGTGTTCCAACAGGATAGTGGAGTGGTCCTGGTCTCTCTCCATCACGGTCACTGCGTGGCCCGGTCTGAGGTCGATGCTCCCCCAGAAAGAACCCCAAGGCCTAGCTGTGTGGGCCCCACCAGCTCCCCGACGTAAAGGGCTGCTTTCTCTTCCCAATCAGAAGCTTAGCTTGACACACACACGCAAATAAATACAGTACACTAGAGAGCTCACAAGCCAAATGTACTACATAAGAACATGTAATCTCTTGGGAAAAAAGGAACTATGAATCAGGCAGATGTGGAATCCTCATTGGCGACGGCTAGTAATAACTTGTGAAAAGAGCAACTCGGTACAGACCTAACAACATCCTGAAAAATAAATTCCCGATAGGTTAAAGAAATACATGCTTAAAAAGTCCATGCGCGAACAGTTTAGAAAAACACATTAGATATATTTCTCAAACCCGTGACTGTCACAGGATTTTCAAGTATGAACACTAGTATTTATTTCAAAGACAGTGATAAATATAGGGGAATCCATCAAAATTTAAATAATATGTGTCAGAGCTTACCAGACAGGACTGTTAAGTCAGACATCTGATTTCAAAAAGTATTTCAAATAAATATGAAAAATGGAGATATCATTAATATTTAAATTTCTCATACATGTGCATAGAAGGGCACTCAAATTTCATTTAATGGGCTAACGAAAGGTCAGATACACACAGATTACGATATATGAGTGACTAATAAATATTTGGACAAATGCCTAGCTTTATTAATAACCAAGTGGTTAAATAATAATGACGTACAATTTTAAGCAGTCATATCAATGGCAATAAAGTACAAGTCTATGTGCTCAACCATGAGTAATTTTTAAAAATTGAAAATGCCAAGCAATCATGAGATTGTGTTCAAATGAACACTGTCTAAGACTGTTGGTAGTGTCCTAAATCATTCCGACATTCCTTGAATCTACTTTGGCATTAGACATGCCTGTGCCCTTGGAATTTCTAATTCTATTCCTAGAAATCTAACCAGAGAAATGATTTCAAAACTCGAAGATTTGTGCACAAGACAGCCATGCCCGTAATATTTATCATGCGAGAAAAAACTGGAAATAACTTGAAGAGTTAGGGTAGAACAGATTATGGCTTTCTATAAAATATAATACTTTGAATCATATTTTACAGAGAGCTCATAATCCCCTGGGGAAATCTTTCTCTTTAATATTTATTCAAAAAAAAAGATGCACCATTGCATACTTGTGGTTGACCGTTAAGTTATGAAGGGTTTTTAGAAAATTTGTCTTCGTGCAATATGAGCAAATTGTAATTTCTTATCTAATAGAGTGAAAACAAACTGCTGATTTAAAGGGCATTAAGATTTTTGAGGTGTTTTTTTTTTCTCAGCATCTGAGGCAAATTAGTGAGCCCTTCCCATCTTAAGTGAGATTCTAACTCTAGATCGAACCACATATTCAGAGCGGTTTAAAAATAATTACCACTGAATCACTGTGTAAAGCAGCTCGTATTTTTTTTTTTTACTCTGAGATGTGTGGGAATCCTGCTTTTTTTTTTTTCCTGAGGAAAAGCAATTTGGTCTTTATTATTCCAACAGACAGTGGGCGTCTGTCACTAATGAAAATGTCAGTGTATTTTAGTAACAGAATATACCATTGGTATCAGCGAAATTAATTATTCATTGTACCTAGCTGCAATACGATGAGGCTCTCACCCTGTGTAACGTGTGTGGGGCCTCAGTCTTGCATTATTAATGTTCTCTACTTACAGGTATACAATGCAGAAAGCAATTTCCCAGAAAATTGCTGAGTGTTTTGCCTTGCCCATTTGGGAAGATTTGGGAAATGGTCACTGCACTGGATTATTATGGTAATGTTACAACTTTATGTGGCATTTTAGAAACAATCATGTAAAATTTTGTGACACAGTGAGTCATCAAAGCAGGTATTTAAAAATTATCGCTGACTCCCGCAAACCAAAGATGGACAACTCCAAGGGCCACGGGCAGCTCCTGGGTGTTCCTTGAAGGGCTAAAGACGTCTGCTGCTTTTATTTTTTTAATTTCATGTCGTACAGAATGTGTCCTCTGTGGTGCTGCTGGGGTGGCCCCAGGTACTCTGTGCCTCCTTCATCCCCGGCCCCTCACGCCGCCACCCAGGCTGATCAGACCAGGAGAGAAGCCCTCCCCCAGTGGGCCAGTTAGAAGCTCTGGCCAAGGAATTTGGAATTTGTGGCTTGGAAACAAGTTGGCACACAGTGACAAGCCCAGGAGATACCTCAAGACATCCTGGAGACAAATTCATGTAGATCCCCAGTGGGTCACACATAGGATGACCATATGGCCAGCAATTCCACTCTTGGGAATAAGCCCAGAAGAATGGAAACACAAACCCAAGTAAGTACAGGCTCATAGCAGAATTATTCACAATGGTCAGATAGTGAAAACTGCTCAAGTTTTCACCTTGGGGTAGCCATACAATGGAGCATTATGCAGCCATAAAAAGGAAGGAAGGACTATACACACTCCCACGTAGATGAAGCTCAAAATGCTACGCTAAGAAAAGAACTCAGTCACAGAGAGCATACATTATATGATTCCATTTATATGAAATTTCCATTAGAGGTAAATCCAGAGGCAAAAACAGATTGGTGATTGCCAGGGGCTGGGGGAGGGGGAATAGGGAGTGTGCTTAATGGGTTTCTCAGTCTGTTCAGGCTGCTATAACAAAAACACCATTCACTGGGGGGCTTAGAGACAACAGAAATCTGTTTCTCACAGTTCTGGAGGCTGGGAAGTCCAAGATCAAGGTGCTGGCAGATTCAATGCCCAGTGAGGACCTTCTTCCCCATAGAAAGCTGTATTTTTTTGTGGTGTCTTCAGATGGCAGAGGTGCAGGGGACTGTGTAGGGTCTCTTTTACAATCCCACTCATGAGGGCTCTACCCCATGACCCAATCCCCTCCCGGAGGCCACACCCCTTGAGACCATCCCAGGGGGCATTAGATTTCAATACATGAATTGCATCGGGGGTGGGGGGGACATAAATATTTAGTCTATGGCAAAGAGTATGGGGTGTTCTTTTGAGGTGATGAAACTGTTTTGGAATTAGAAAGGGGTGGTGTTGCACACATTAGCAAATGCCACTGAATCGGGCCCTTTAAAGTGATTAATTTTATGTTATAAGAATCTCACTTCATGTGAGACACGTATGACACACAATTCATACAGTATTGGGTGGAGAGCTGTCTCCGGGCATTGCTAGCTAAGCCTGGTTCTAGACGAAGCCACACAGGGGCACAAGTCAGGAAGCCAGTAGAGGAAGTCACTGGAGGGAAGACAGTGGGACAGGCTTGCAGAGCGGGACAGAGCTGGAGCCAGCAGTGGCTGGTGACACCCGAGCCCTGGACATTCAGGTTCTCCAGGAGCCCTCTGCAGACGCATGGCAGGTGCTCTTCTCTCCCAGGGGAATGGGTTCTGCCTCTCACAACCCAACTGTTTCAGGCTAAGACAGCCTCTTTCCAACAAAACTGTGGAGCGATGCATCCTGATCAATAGACCGAGCCAAGGTCAAACCCGGGACTCATCAGCTCTTCCTAAAGAACTGGGACTTACAAGCTGCTTGGATCAGGAGGGAGGCAGCATACAGCTCAGCCCTGCTGCTGCCGGAAGGGTCTCTACGGCTTTCTGCCGTCCCTATGATGGGGCCATGGTTGCACCACTGGTGCTGGAGCAAGACCAGAGGTCTCCTTGGGTAGGAGCAGGAGGGCCTCACTAGCCCAGGAGCTTAGGGATGTCCACCTGCCCCTGCTCCGGTGGGAAGCCCAGAGGAAGAGCCCTGCACTTGGGCACCAAACTGACCAGAGCAAGCACTCCAGCCCCCCCTTGCTTCGCCAGTGCTCAAATCATGTTTGCAGGTGGAGACATTCTGCTGGAAGGACCGCAGAGCAGCCCTGAGGGAATTTTTCCTCGCTAACTTGATGCCTGTGAATTGATTGAGTCAGTTCCATGCTGGAGCATTTTTTATAGACATGGCCTTCATTTTCAGGATTGCCACTTTTATATTTGCATTAGTAATTGTTTGTTATTTTTTTAAATTTTATTTTATTATGTTACGTTAGTCACCATACAGTACATCATTAGTTTTTGATGTAGTGATCCATGATTCATTGTTTGTGTATAACCCCGAGTGCTCCACGCAGTACGTGCCCTCTTTAATACCCGTCATCGGGCTAACCCGTCCCCCCACCCCCTCCCCTCTAGAACCCTCAGTTTGCTTCTCGGAGCCCACAGTCTCTCATGGTTCGTCTCCCCCTCCGATTCCCCCCTTCATCTTTCCCTTCCTTCTCCTAATGTCCTCCATGCTATTCCTTATGTTCCACAAATAAGTGAAACCATATGATAATTGACTTTCTCTGCTTGCCTTATTTCACTTAGCATACTATCCTACAGTCCATCCATGTTGATGTAAAAGTTGGGTGTTCATCCTTTCTGATGGCTGAGTCATATTCCATCGTATCTATGGACCACATCTTCTTTATCCATTCATCTGTTGAAGGGCACCTCGGCTCTTTCCAGAGCTTGGCTATTGAGGACGTTGCTGCTATGAACATTGGGGTGCATCTGGCCCTTCTTTTCACTACATCTGTGTCTTTGGGGTAAGAACCCAGGAGTGCAATTGCTGGGTCATAAGGTAGCTCTATTTTTAACTTTTTGAGGCACCTCCACACTGTTTTCCAAAGTGGCTGTACCAACTTGCATTCCCACCAACAGTGTCAGAGGGTTCCCCTTTCTCCACAACCTCTCCAGCATTTGTTGTTTCTTGCCTTGTCCATTTTTGCCATTCTAACTGGTGTAAGGTGGTATCTCCATGTGGTTTTGATTTGAATTTCCCTGATGGCTAAGGATGATGAACATTTTTTCATGTGTCTGTTGGCCATTTGTATGTCTTCTTTGGATAAGTGTCTGTTCGTGTCTTCTGCCCATTTTTTTAATGTGGTTGGAGCCTTGGAGTGCACCCGAAGGCTTCACTCCCAAGGTGTTCTGCACACTTGACGCTGTGTCCAGGAGGAATCTTAAGCTGTGTTTGTCTGGTCTGGCACTGTACACAGAGTTGATGGCGACCTCTTTCACTGTTTGTGATGCAAGGTCTATCGAGCACCTAACGTGTGGAATCCTGGTTCCTCTTCTCTAAACACCTTGGAGCACAGCTTCCCTCCATAGGCATCAGTCTAGGGAGATCTTTTCTTTGAAGGTCAAAATGAAAGTAACCATGAAAACACACTGGAGACCCTCCTGTCTCTTCAAACGTTCAGCTGGTCTGGGATTGTTGTCTAAAGCACCTCTCACCACCAGATATTAACCCACTGGGGGAATTCTCTAGCTTTTACTTTCGAAACGATAATTTAAAAAATACAACAGTGTTTCACTAATGGTGGTTGCAACTTTGGCTGACATTTTAAATGATCTGTACATGCTTCCATGGTTTCCATTCGTTTATCAAAGTAATGTTGCAAAGCCACTTGCAAAGCTCTCCAAAATTTTGTAGGGCATCATGAAATTAGAAAATTCATTCTGTTTAAAAAGTGATCTTGATACATTTTTATAAATGAAAATCAGACCATGCCGGCTCACCCCTTTGAGGTGACCAAAATTTTGTAGGGCATCATGAAATTAGAAAATTCATTCTGTTTAAAAAGTGATCTTGATACATTTTTATAAATGAAAATCAGACCATGCCGGCTCACCCCTCATCCCACGGCTCCCACTTCTGTATGGACTGAATGTGTCCTCCCCCCACCCCCAATTCATTTGTTGCAGCCTAAGCCCCAGTGTGATGGTATTTGAAGGTGGGGCCTGTGGGATGAGATGGGGTTGAGATGAGGTCCTGAGGGTGGATCCCTTGTGATGGGATTAGTGCCCTTATTAGAAGAGATGAGAGAGCTTACTTCCTCCCTCTGCTCTCCACCAGCTGAAAATACAAGATGGACATCTGCAAAACAGGAAGAGAGCCTTTATCAAGAACCGGACCCTGCTGACATCCAAATCCTGGACTTAAGGCTCCAGAACTACGAGATAGACATTCCTCTTATTTAGCCCCCCACCCCCACCCCCACCCCCCAGTCTGTGGTGTTCTGTTACAGCAGAATGAGCTGAGAAAGGCAGACTCAGACTCAGACTCAGATCTCCCTGAGCCATGGCCTGCGAGGTCCCAGGTGGCCCGGCTGGCCACGCCTGGCTTCTCCTGTGCTCTTGGCTCCTTTACCTGGTTCTTGTCCTGCAAGCTTGGTGTCAATGCGGCACGGGCTGGTTCTTCCCCAACACGATTTTCCTCTCCTCCCATTAGTTCTCATGTGGCCAGAATGTCACACCATGCATTCCCTGGCTCCGGATATGCCATCCCTGAGAACCCAGTTCTTTCCCAGCTTAGCGAGGATCACAAGATGTAACCATTTGTGTGCTCATTTGTTTAACGTATGTCTCCCATGGCACCTGCCGCACATGCGCCATACCCATTTTGTGCTCCTTCTGTGCCCAGAGTCTAATAGATCAGGCACTCAGCAGCTATGTGCTGAGGGATGCACGGAGTAGGCATTGAGATAGTGACAGCTAGGAACTTTACCAAGGGCCCCAGCAGGGCGGTCCACTCCACAGTGTAAGGCCAGAGACAGGGGAATTACACAGCGGGAAGCAGCTCAGAGCCACCAAGTACTTGAGGCAGCCACAGCTGGAAGGGCTATGGGACCTGCCCTAGGCATGTGACTGCTTTGGTGGCATCAGATCCTGGAGGGAAAGCCGGCCAAGCCGATGGGAGCATCTCCTATGGCTCTTGCTTAGAGGTGATGCCACCTTACGGCAAAACCCTTCGGGACAGAGGAAGAGCTCCTCATGGGTGACCTGCTCTGGGTCCTCCTGTGTCACAGACACTGTGGGAGGACAATCGAGGGGAGGGGATTAGTCATGGCACCCCAGCCTCCACTGTGACTCCACTGGGTGCCTCCCCGTCTCCCTCCCACCCTCCAACGTCATGCTGGCCATTTTAAGTTAGAGGCACACTGGGCCCAGACCTGGAAACATGGCCTTCTTGAAGGTGTCTCCTTGGGTCAAGTCCAAGCAGCTTTATCTCAAGCCCTCCTTCTCTCCCTCCTCCTCCATGCTCAAATCACCAGTACTCACCCGAGCCCTGAGGGAGCCTGGCAACTTCCTCTGCTCCTTGCCTTTCACGAACAGCTATAGCAGATGGTAGTTACATATCACTCCGGCCCAGAACTGTGAGCGAAACTCCAAATGCACAGAGTCAAGTAGGTACCAGGTCACCTGGACACCGGCGTGCCCCAGACCACACACCTTCCCTCCTCCCCAAACCTGCTCCTCACCTTGTTTTCTCAACTTGCTGATGAGACATGCAGCCCTTGTCCCCTCCCTCTCCTTTGCCAACCTCCCTGTACCCAAGTGATGAGCACAGATAGATTAACCTCCTGAGTATTTCTGGAATGCTGTCCCATCCTCACCATTGCCCTCTGCTGCAACCTTAGCTGAAGGGCCTCCTCATAGTTTTTCCTCCTGGCATAGTACCTGCAGAGTAATATCTTAAAACCATAAATTTAACTCCCTCTTGAAATGATCCACTATTTCAACACAAGTCCAAACTCTCTGGTCTGGCATATTTGCAGGCCTCCTCATTCTAGCTTCATTATTCCTCCTTGGGGGACATCTCGCCTCAGACCCCTCATGCCCTAGAAGCTGTGAAGGACAGCTTGCCCACCTCAGACTCATCAAGCTCAATGCCCCTGGGCCTTTGCACATGCTGCTCTCCAAATCCAGAGCTTCATCCCTTCCTTGTATATCTGATAAACACTTAATCTTTTCCCAAGAGGACTGTGTCAGCCCTGGCCTTGTGGAGCTGCCTCTTTTTGAGGAGAAGAGAGACAAGGGACTTGCAATTTGCCGAGTGCTGCCAAAGGAAGTGTCAGAAGAACCATGATGACCAACATTCCGGTTGGCCCACACCATTCTCATTTTGGCAGCAAAAGTCTCGTGTCCCAGGAAATGGTTGGTTACATTTAACCTTGCAGGGACTGAGAGAAGGTAGACCCGGAAGGTAAGTGTTCAGTACATGAGATGACAGGAGGAGGGGAGAGGTTTCCGGCAGATGGAACTGTCTACATGGAGGCTAGCTGGGCTAGGCCAGGACTTTCTGGAATGACCCCTCTGCCCTCAGCCACCACATCAAGCTCCAAGAAACAACGCTTCTCTCCTCCAAGGTCCTAGAATCATATGCCTCCATCGAACACAGCACACATACATTTCATGCCAGTTTTCAACATATTACTTCATTGGCTTTCTTTACCAATTTTCCTGTCGGTGACTTCAGGCCAGAGATGGCTGTGTCATCCCCTGTGTCTGGTGAGTAGCAGGAGCATAGTCAACATTTCCGGAGTAGATGGTGCTTTGATGATGCTTGCTTGTTCCCAGAGCACCTTTCAAGCACCCGCTAAATTAAAGCCATATCAAACAGAGCTATTTTTACATGACAAACAAGAAAGCATTAATCCCAGCCATGTCAGTTTCCAAGGCTCCCTGAGAATCCAGGAGACTGGAACGGCAGGAGATACCTCGGGCCATGAGACGATGCAAGGAAAAAGAAAATGTATGAAGCAGGTTTAGAGGAAGATTCTAGATCAAATTGAGTTGCCATGAGGCTTCATGCTTTCCTTTACTGGCACCGGACTCGAAGTCCCGTGAAGACAGAGACCGTCTTGATCCTGTTCACCACTGTGCCCCGAACTTGCCAAAGTGCCCGGGACTTAATGGGTTTGCGCAGGTGTCCCTCTCTGAAGCCATTTCAGTAAAGCCTCTCTGCTCACATGTGGCTCCTGACTGCATGGGCGGTGCCTTCTGGACCCCACCCCAGACCCACTTAATCAGAATCTTGACATTTTAACAGTGTTTCTGTGCAGTGCATATTAACTTCTGAGAACTGTTTTAACAGATTTCATCAAGCCAGTGACCTAGGTTGGCTCTAAAAATTAATTAGAACTGAGACCCCCTTGCCCACCTGGAAAATGCTTATTTATCTCTGAACACCCAGCTCAGACATTCTTCTTATGAGAAACTTCCCAGACATCATCCTTTTTGCCATCAGGGATGATCACTCCATCTGCCAACTGCCAACTTGCTCCGTGTTATGTTCTCCCTTCTGTTGAGACGTTTATCACATTGCATGCAACATAATTTGGTTTATGTGCCCGTTTCGACCACCAGATGGGTCAACCAGACTGAAGTCCTTGAGATAAGAGGAGAAATCTAGCTTATCTTTCCATCCCAAGTCTGTTCATACTGAGCTAACTGATAATTGGTCTGGTGTGTACCTGGCCTGTGGGCTCTCCCTTTGAGTCCTTGATTCTAGAACCCAAACCTCATCCAGGCTAGTCTCTCCTCCCTTCCCCTCCCCTTCCTTCCTTCCTTCCTTCCTTCCTTCCTTCCTTCCTTCCTTCCTTCCTTCCTTCTTTTCTTCCTTCCTTCCTTCCTTTTTTCCAATGGAAATGTGGGAACCCAAGAAATATTCCTTTATGTTACCTAGGTATGAAAATTACCTTGGTATCATGATTAGGTAGAAAATGTATTCAAAGGGAATAAGGAAATTCTCAAAGTGATTCATGAAGGCATGCCAGGGGTGAATACCATGGATGCTGGAGGACTACATCATCTCTCCCAGATGATGAGAAGTCTGGCCACTCTGATGTAATAATGATGTTTCCTCCTCCATGTGGATTTCTGAGAGGGTGGTGACAAAGTCAGGGATTCAAACAGAACACACCACATGTGACATAAGACTCTGTGTTCATGCTGTGGTGGATCCTAAAGCAGATCGACACCATCTGCTTGGGCTACGAGCTCTTGGAAGACACAAAATCTACCTTAGACACGTGTGTATTCTTGGCACTTGACATAGCACCCAGCTCAACAGGTGCTTAGGTAACCAGGGAAATCTGCAAGATGGTCACAAAGATGCCCGTCTGTCTGTAAAGACAGGTGGACACATGGCTTCAGGCCAACCACACTACACACAGGTTTGTCATTGGTGACACAGAAGGATGCAGCTAAATCAGCCCCATCGTTGCCTCTAAGAGTTCACATACCACGGACAGTGCTAGAAGTAAGGTCAGAATTCTAAATAGCTTCGATGTGCTTGCTTCTGCGTGAAGTGCTGGTGAAATTGCTGAAAATCCGTGTGGATCAGCTGGAAATTAGAACTTCATTAACTGATGTAGGAGGATGATCACTGAATAACTATTGTTTTTACTATTAGATGTCTTCACAATTGTTCCGTAAGTTCAAAAAGAAAGCCTCTAGGAAAAGTAAAATAGAAAAAAAGAATCCCATTAAACAGATCATGCAACAATGCAGGGAGAAGTCATTTTTAACCTCTTAAGAATGTTCCCCAAAACCCCTTTTCTAACCAAACAAATTAATTTGACCACTGCACTAAAGTCCAAAAGATGCCCAAACCTTGTTACGTTTCAAAATTAAAGGGGATTAAAAAAAATAATTTCGTGTGAGGTGTCTGTCAGCTAACACCCATAGAATCTATGTGTGACAGATAGCCCAAAATGTCCCTTCTTCTTGTTGACTCGGCCCGGAGTCAAGGCACATGGTGGATAAGTTAAGTGTGACCTGGATATCAGCCCCCATTAGTCTCCCCAGCCAGGTGTCTTTGCATAGTGTGCAAACTTCACAACTGTACATGACACCCCTGTTCTTGACTTCTCCTACAGATTCTGATTTGGAAGGGTGGATGAAGTTTGGGATAGATAATTTTAGCAAGTTCCCTAGGCAAGTGTAATGCACAAGTGTATTTGAGAACCCAAGCTTTATTATACATCTATGCAGCAATCATGTTTACAATGTATCTTTGCACTTATTTACTGATACTTGATTGTAACTCTTTGGTAGTTCCTACATGTGGAAGGAGACAAGTGTGGCTTTTGTTTGAAAACTCAGTTGGTTGGGCGACTGCCTTCGGCTCGGGTCGTGATCCTGGAGTCCCGGGATCGAGTCCCGCATTGGGCTCCCTGCTCGGCGGGGAGTCTGCTTCTCCCTCTGACCCTCTTCCCTCTCGTGCTCTCTATCTCTCATTCTCTCTCTCTCTCAAATAAACAAATAAAATCTTTAAAAAAAATTGTAATTTAAAAAAAAAAAGAAAGAAAACACGATTTGGAGATTCATTTCTGTGTTGTACGAACACCTCTCGAGTCACTGTTGTGGCCGCGGAGCCCCAACGTGGGTCTCATTGGAGCTGACCCTGATATGAACTGACCAGGCTCAGTGAGGGGTCATGGCCTCAGCATGCACCCCCCCACCCCGAGCCGGGCACGTGTCCCTCCCTTGGCAGGAGCCCTTCTCGGCCCCTGTCAGCACAACTCCTGCAACACCCTGCTTTGCACCTGTCTCTCTTTACCCGCGCTCGACTGGTAATAGGTAAAATGCAGGCTCATGAGCAAAAATCATCCCTAAACAAACAAGTACAGTATGTGCTTCTCTGCCTTTTTAGATGTTGTCCTTGAAAGAAAGCTCCCTGGAAAACTGTAGCTTGCTCTGGAAGTGGGAATGCCCGCAGCTGAGCCCTTGCCCCTCAGTCTCCACCCGCGGTGAGAAGCAGCAGCTGCTGTGTGGATGATAAACCTGGCAGGACTCTGGTGGTAGTCAGCGGGAGTGTGGACCCCGGGGGCCTCTGTCAGCAGACAGTGAGGGCATAATTAAAATGGCAGGGGTGAGGCCGGGGCTGTTTTGCTGCCCATATGTTGCCAGAAGCTCTGCTCTTCTAAGGAGAAGGTGGATGCTCTGCCCCTTACCATGCCAAGGAATGGGGTGACTCCCAAACCCCAGGCTGCCTCCTGGTAGGTGGAGCAAGGACCAATCACAGCTCAGGCATGGTACTCATCCCTGAATAAGCTTATTATCCATATTAAATGTCATCTAGAAAGATAGTCTGGAAGTCACCATGATAATCATTTTCAATTTTTTTTTTCTATCCTAATGGTCTCACATCACTCTCCTACAAAAGATGCTTCAAACACTCTTTGGAAAGGAATCTTTCCTTGTTAAATAGTTTTTGATGCCAATTTAAATTGCACTTGCCTCAAAACATGAAGCAAGAGTCACAGAAATCAACAAAGTGGAAAGATACTGAATGCAAGGGAACCATGTACACAGTTGGACCCAACTTAGCCTCCTAAAGCCTGCTCCTCGGCCATGGTGCTGCCGAAGCAGCTGGCTGGCATCAGTCCTATCTTCTTGTTTTGGGGTTGTACCCCCAGACGGTGGGCCTGGAGAGCAGCACTTCCTACAGACCTGGGGGACCCTGCCCCCCACAAGGCACAGACTCCTGGCTCTACTAATCAGACTTTCATACCCAGAGTTAAATTGGAAGGGTATTTTAAAAAATATGAGCCTTCCTCAATAAGTGAAACATAGAATTACCATAGGACCCATATCTCCTTTCTTTGGTGCATATCCAAGAGACATGAAGACATAAGTCCACAGAAAATGGATACATGTTCAGAGCAGCTCTATTCATGATCGTCAAAAGGTAGAGATAACCCAAATGTCCATCAACTGAGGAATGGATATACAAAATGTGGTCTGTGCATACAATGGAATATTCCCCAGCCATAAAAAGGAATGAAGTCTGACACACTCTCACCATGGGTGTGGCTTGAAAACATGATGCTCAGCAAAAGAAAGAAGCTAGTCACGGAAGACCTCATATTGTACGAGTCCATTTATATGAAATGTCCAAACTAGGTTGATCCATAAAGACAGAAAGTAGGTTGGTGGCTGCCAAGGGCTGGGGGGACTGGCGTCGGGAGAGACTGCTAATGGGGAAGGGGTTTCCTTTTGGGGTGACAAACATGTTTTGGAGCTAGATAGTGGTGTTGGTGTACAACATTATAAATGTACTAAATGCTACATAATTGTACACTTTAAATTCATTAAATGGTGGATTTTTTGCAAGTGAATTTTACTACCAAAAAAAAAAAAAAAAAAAGGCACAACTCTGTTCTCCTCTCTAAAGGAGTGATCATGATCCTAACCGGCTTGGTTACAATGTCATTGCACACCTTCCTGCAAGTCCTCCGTCATAGATCACATTGTTGCAATTACTTGTTGGATCATCTGCCTTTCCTGATAGGCCCGAGGTGCTATCTGAGTAGAGCCCAAGCCTATCTTAGTTCTGAATGATGACTGGACCATCCCTGTGGGCACCAAGTTGTGCCACGCCTGCTCAGTGGTATACACACACTGCCGACCCGTGTCATTGACCTCTCCCTTCTGTGCTTCCTACTGAACAAACACCCCTCTTCTGTCTTCATGGCCTTCTTCCAGACAGGTGTAACTAAATTTCAGTTACTAAATTACACTACCATTCACAGAATTTACATTCAGGTTGATATCACCTTGATTAGAGTGTTGGATACAGAAACGACAGATGTTGGCGAGGATGCTGAGAAAGGGGAACCCTCCTACACTGTTGGTGGGAATGCAAGCTGGTGCAACCACTCTGGAAGACAGTATGGAGGTTCCTCAAAGATTTAAAAATAGAGCTACAGTATGACCCAGCAATTGCACTACTAGGTATTTATCCAAAGGATACAAACATCACAATTTGAAGGGGCACATGCACCCCAATGTTTATAGCAGCAATGTCCACAATAGCCAAACTGTGGAAGGAAGCCCAGATGTCCATCAACAGATGAACAGATAAAGAAGATGTGGTATATATACACAATGGAATATTACTCAGCCATCAAAAAGAATGAATTTTTGCCATTTGCAATGATGTGGATGGATCTAGAGGGTATTATGCTAAGCGAAATAAGTCAGTCAGAGAAAGACAATTATCATATGATTTCACCCATATGTGGAATCTAAGAAACAAAACAGATGAGCACAGGGGAAGGAAAGAAAAAATAAAATAAGATGAAAACAAAGAGGGAGACAAACCGTAAGAGCCTCTTAACCATAGGAAACAAACTGAAGGTTGCTGGAGGGGAGGTGGGTGAGGGGGATGGGGTAACCGGGTAATGGGCGTTAAGGAGGGCACGTGATGGGATGAGCGCTGGGTGTTATATGCAACTGAAGAATCACTGAACTCCACCTCTGAAACTAATGATGGCTAATCCTTAGTTTAATTGATGGCTCTTCCTTTGGCTAATTGAATTAAAATAAAAAAATAATTAAAAATAATTAAAAACGTTTTAAAAAGACTATTAAACATCATTAAAAGTAACATTTAGGGCATAAATACTTTCTGTAATGTCGATTTTTCTTCTTGATGATTGTTTCCCCAAAGCGGAAATGATTGCTAGTCATTTGCCGAGGCCGTGTGTAAGGGCTTGACAGCGCTTTGCACAGCGTCAAACGAAAAAATGATTCTGAAAACAATTTCAGTGTTGTTTAATTTTGCATCTCTTTGATTACCCAGCACCTTGTGACTTTCTTTCCATATGTGCTCATCATTTCTACTTCCCTTTTTGTAAGTTATCTATTAACATCATTAGCACGCTTGCCTCTGGGGTTTCCACTGTTCTTCTTACTGACATTTATGAACTCAGAGTGTATGAAAATATTAGCTCCTTGTTTCTTACACTTACTGCATGTATTGTTCCCTAATTTGTTGTCTGCTTTTTAATTTTAACAATTCATGCTTTTCTGGAACGCATCAGCTTAAGGATGCAAGAGGATCATAGTAACAGCAATAACAGCATATATCTTGGACACACCTCTCCCACTAATCCAAGATCTTCTGTGTATTGGGTGCAGACTTCTGTTCAGGCTGCTGTGTGGGTTCTGGGCTATGGTCCTACAAATGGAGAAAAGATTCCATCCTCCCTGTGGGTGCTCTGTATGGTATTATGCGGCCTATTTAGTCTGAAGACAGGACCAGACATCTGTATTTTGAGAAAGCTCTGCAGATGCTTCTGGCACTCATTGTTAATCAAGAACTGACTGGGCAAGAGCTTGAAGCCGAACAGAATATGAGAAAATTCAACACAGATAATGTCAGATCCTGTGTCGAACAAGAAACCCAACAGTACACAAAAGGTATGGTGTCCGTGACTTAGCTGCTGCTACATGTAAACCCCGTTGGTGTTTTGGCTGAGAGGAAGCTCAGGAGGGGTCTGCCGAGTGATGTGGCTGCCAATACTGCTGATCTGATGTCAGGCTAATGGACAGTGCTGATGGCTCTACATGACGGACTTATTAACTTAATTAATAGCAATAGGGAGAAGCCCCTGGGTGCCCAATTTTGGCCTAATAGAAGGGAAAAAAAAAAGACATTTCTTTGCAATCTGAGCCAATAAAAGATGGAATGACCTACCTCAGGAGGTAAGGAGTTCCCATCATTGAAGGTGCTCAATTGGAGGCTGCCGGACACTTGGAATGATGACATCACTTAGAATGATGACATCACTTGGAATGATGACACCACGGACACACCAGGATGAATCTTGAGCCACCTCATCTACCTCTTAAAACCTTACTGACCCCACCGCAAAAGGAAATGAGGGTGCCTGAGGAAACTTTCCTTGTTTTCTTATTTAGAATTCATTAATCCTTCCATAATACATTTTAGTGTTATATCTGGAGTCAGTGTCAAGCTCATTGAGCTAGAGTTTGCAAAAACTTGTCTTATTCATCTTTTGGGAGAAACAAAATGACAGTTACTCACTGGCAGTTCCCTTTTCCCCTGGTCTCTGCCATGGCTCCTACTCCACAGTCCATCCAAAGCCCTCCATCGACCCCATCGACCGCATGTGCAAACCTAGTCTTTCCCATCTTCATGAGGTGCTTTCAAGGCCTGCAGAATCCTAAGGAAGCCACTTGACAATGTTATACAGGTTGCCATTAACTGTGGGCTAAATGTTTGTGAAATGTGGTATAGACCAATCAGAAGCATGGAAGGCTCAACGCACTTTAACTCTATGTTGGTGAATGGGTCCCAGAGTAATGGTCAAAGAACCTACCTCACTGACAGAAGCTGAAAATTCTTTGGAAGTAGTGAGACAGGGAAAATGAAGGACTCCTTAAAAATCAGCTTTTTGTTCCTTTTCCTGCTTCTATTCTTGCTAGGACCTTCACCCCCACTTTACACATGCCTTGTAATGCAATAGTGTATGTCCTCCCTGTAGAGGACAAAGAGTTGATGATTTCTCTAGAATAGGAAACATCTAAGGAAGGGCCAAGTGAGAATGACTGGAGGGAGCCATCCTATGCGTATCCCAGACCACCGGTGCTAGACATCTCAATGCCAGGAACCCCTGGCTTCAAGGAATAAAACTGAGCCCTCGTCTTTTGTTCTAACAGTCTCCTGGATGCCTGAGAAGACATGTACACCAGATCACACCCCTTGACAAAGACCTCCAAACCCCAAGAAAAGGTTCTCCCTCCTTTCCTTTCTGAGTCTCCTGGACACCTGCCTTCTTTTTCTACCTTCAGTAAATTCTGCCTTCACCTCCTCCTGGCTCACATTTATTTTTATCCTGCACTCAGGCAGGGACCCCCTCGGCTGGTCCGGCAAGACCCCCCCTGCATCCTTGGATCCAGCCTGCTGACATCAGGGGTGCTTCTCCAGGATGGAGTGATTCTTTCTGCATGGTCACCAGGTGCTGGGCAAATGGCCATGAACCTCCACAGCAATTTAAGCATGTCCTGGGCAAGAGGGGCAGGGAATTTCTGAATGCCTCTAGAAAGCCCACAAAGATGATCTCCGTGTGGGGCTAGGAGTCTGGTTTACTAAGCACTTGGACGTTAGCAGTTCCTAAAGGGATGGCATTTCACTGAGGTAACGGGTACCTTGGGTGGATTTTTAATCAAGGAGATGTCAGGTCCGTTTCCAGTAGAATCAGGAAATTAGGGATAAAAGAAAGACAAAGATAGATGGCTAGCCTTGGAGACAGAGTGGGCCCCTGGAAACGGGAGCAGAGAGGGTAGTGATGTGGATCATAAGGGGGAAGTTGAGAATTTGTCTTTAATGATTTTTCCTCTTAGGAAGGAAATGCAAATGATCTGATGGGAGTATAGAGGTTAGGTAATGATTTCTTTAAAAGAAAGCTAAAATTGGGACACCTGGAGGGCTTAGTCAGTTAAGCGTCTGCCTTCGGCTCAGGTCATGATCCCAGGGTCCTGGGATTGAGCGCCATGTCAGGCTCCCTGCTCCGCGGGGAGCCTGCTTCTCCCTCTGCCTCCAACCGCCCCCCCACCACTGCTCGTGCTCTCGCGCTCAACTCTCAAACAAATAAATAAAATCCTCAAAAAAAAAAAAAGGAAAAGAAAGCTAAAATTTATTAAGTGCTTCTAACTGGACATCTGTTATAGTGGGTAGAATTGTACACCCCTCACCGAAATGATATTTTTAAGCTTTAACTCCTGGTCCCTAAGAATGTCACCTTTTTGGAAACAGGGTCTTTGCGGATGTGATCAAGTTGAGTTGAGGTCGCACGGGATTAGGATGGGTCCTAACCCAATGAGCGTGTCCTTGTAAGAAGAGAGACATTTGGGCTCATACACAGAGAAGATAAAGGGAAGAAGTCCGTGTGAAGACAGAGGCAGAGATTGGAGGGATGCGTCCACAAGCCAAGGAGCACGCAGAATGGCCGGCAACCCCAGCACCTAGGAGAGAGGAAAGGGACAGGTTCTCCCTCAGAGTCTCCAGAAGGAACCAACACTGCCGACACCCTCATTTTGGACTTCTGGTCTCCAGAGCTGGGAGAGAGTGAGTTTCTATTGTTTTAAGCCACCTGGTGTGTGGCCATTTGTCCGACAGCCCTGGGAAGTGAATCCACCTGTGTGTGCACTTCACGTGATGACTATCTGGAATATCTGCGGTAGAGAACAAAGAGACAGATGAAGGAAAAGAAGGAAAAAGTCTGCCAAAGCAACACTGAGGACCCAGCTGAGACAGGAGAGTAGACATGGTTGCCGGCGTGAGGGGCCTTGGGGAGGGGTTGCTTCATCTCAAACTGGGAAGCCAGACATGTGGAATGTTCTAGAGCCGGAGACTGGTGATATGGATCGGAGAGAGGGAGAGGCGAAATGGGAGCTGGCTGTGTAGACATGAGTGCAAGGCTGGGTTGTGGGGCCCAGTGAGTGGGGAGGTGTGGGTCCTGGGGCTTTCCTCGGGAGGGAGGTGGTGGTGGGCAGATCGGAGTGCCCTTCAGAAGTCCCATGGCGCGTCCAGCAGGGGAGGATACAGTGCAGGCGGTTTGTTTTGTGGCTCAGGGACAATTGCCCCTCTGACTCCTCTACTCCTCCACTTAGTGTGGTCGCCCAAATCAGCAAAACATCCCCTCGGCCTCAATTCCCAAGTTTTGGGGGCTGCAGAGCTAGGGAAAGGGAGGCTGGGAGCAAGAAAACCTTCCCGCAACAGAGCGACCTGAATTTCCAATGAACATCCGGAAGGTATTTGTACCGTGTGGGTTTTGTCTTTATCTAAATGCCTTCTCCCTGGCATGAAGCTTTAGGGGATAAAAGAGCCCCCCAAAGACCTATAACTCCATTGTCCAAAATGGATTTCCTCTCCTCTGTGTGTCTGGCAATGAGATAGAGGATTACACTGGTGATGAGAATGAAGAAAGCTGTTTACACCAGACTTAAATCATTGTTTGCCACTAAACATTTGTATTCTTGTGTTTTATGTCACTAGGTATATAATTGGGAAGCATGCAAATTAGGCAAGATAATGAGCTGTAATTTCCTCAACTCTAAGGAGGGTATGCGTAATGAAAAGGGATGGTTAAGTAGGATTTTAAGAGTTACTGGAGAACACAAAGGAATAAATTATATTTTTAGAAACTTATCACTTGCTTCAACTAGCACCTGCAACCATGGGTCTCGGCATTTCTGGGCGTTCCTTGCCCCTAGCCCCTTTAAGAGAGTGTAGAGACAAAGGTAGCAAGCTTCTTCTGGGCGGTGAAGAGAAAGGCATTTGGGCACATCATCAGTGCCATGCCTAGCCGTCGATGTCCTCATAGTTTTTTCAAAGGAGGGAAGAGAAACTTCTCTTTTTATTAGCTTCCAGTGAGACGGCTCCAAGCCTGGGTGTAGTAAATTATTGAGAGGGACAGTCCACACTCAGAGGTCCCCTCCCTGAACTGCATCGCCAAAATAGAGAGCAAGTTTCCCAAGTGTGCGCGCTATGTGCGCCGCAGCCCGTAGGGGGCAGAGCCCCTGGGAGGCGCAGGCCTGCCGGGGCCCTGGGTCCCTCACCCACAGGGGACAAAGTCGTGGCTCCTTCAGGAGGCTGAAGGCCTTGCGGGTCATCTGTGAGCATCTTCGGGGTCCCAGGGGCTTTATGGAGTGTGGCCTGCAGGGGCTGGATTAGACATGAGGGTCCTGGGTTTGGCTCCACGAGAGGCAAGGCTTGGAGACGTCGTGCGGCCGGTCTGAGGAGCTGGCAGGACCTTGAGGGAGGGAAAAGGAAGGGGAAAAGAGAGCCCTGGTTGCCTGGAGCCAGGTAAGACGGGATAAAGCGGGGAGGAGGAAGACCCGAAGGCCTGGAAGGGGTTAATGATGCTGAATGCTGCGTGCCTGGAGTGGATCAGTGGTGCCACGACTAACGAGTTAATGGGACAGGTAGAAGCAGAAAGGAGGCATCAACATTTAAGCCCCTGGATAACTGACTGTTTTCAGTCCCCATAGAACTCAACCTCAGGAGCCACCTGTCATGTGATTCTCCAGAACACAGGTCCTTGAAGGGTTGTCTGGGGGAGTGGGGGCTGCAGGAGAGAAATGGGCAGATTTATAGAGCTGAGATGGGCCTGGACAGTGGCTCAGAAGCAAAGCCAGTTGGCAGGAGAGACTGGGGGAGCATGTGTCTTTGTGTCTCTCTACACAGCACACTTGCAGCCAGCAATGCATCCCCAGCTGGGGCCAGACATGGCCCCCTGCCTGCTGCACAGCGGGCCCACCAGGTCCCTGTCACCTAGACTGGTTAGACTGGTCGCTGTTGCCCAATTCCTAATGCCTGCCCCCATTGCCCCAGCCGCAGGACTGAGTTCCTGACCCTATGCCCTGCCCTGTCCAGCTCTAGGCATCTCAGCAGTCAGGACGGGCTCAGCGATGCTGCTTTAACAAGAAACAGCATGGCAATGCTTCTCATCGGCAGGACATGCCCACTAGAGGCTCTGCTTGTTATAGTGACTCAGGGACTCAGGCTAAGTCAGCCCCGTGGATGCAGCCCCTGCTTGTGCCAGAGGGGAAGCGAGTCCTGGGGAGTCTCACACCGGAAATTAAATGTATGTTCCAGAGGTGACACTCACTCATCCCATCCGAAACCAGGGCTCCGACCCACCCAACCCCAGGGCCAGGACATCCCATCATTTATTAGAAGGACAGCACACAGCTCCTAATGAGCCGCCCATACTTGGCGCCATCTGTGTGATTGTCCAAGTAGGTTCCAGTTAACCAACACGTTTGTCCATCCCCATCCTCTGCTCTCAACACTGCTGAGTCATGGTCAGTATAAGTAATAAGCAAGACAGACGTGGCCCATCTCTCAGGGCAGCTACAGGGCTGCAGGCAGACTCAGGGCTGGAGAGTGTTCAGGGCAGACCCACATCTTTGTGAGCCCGAAGTGGGGTCTACACTTACTCTTCTGTTTAAGGAAAGAAGCTTCCAGGACTTTCTCTTCACAAAGAGATAGAAAGTCACTTCGGGGCAGGTCCCCTTTGTTCTGTGAAGTATCAGGTCAGTGCTCTTGGTTATGTGAACGTCCCTTTTCCAGAGGGAGTCAGGATGCCTCTTACCTGGCAAGGCTTCTGTGGAAGGTTGGGAAGGAAACATTTCCATAAGAACAGTGCGTGTATGCGTGTGTGTATGCACGCGCGTGTACGCACGAGCGCGCGCGCGCGCGCGCGCGCGCGTGTGTGTGTGTGTGTGTGTGTGTGACGGAAGAAGAGTCCTGGCTTAAAAAGTGGAGGAGGTGGAAACCTCAGACCTTTCTTCCCAAGAGGACACTCGGTAGGGAAAATCAGCTGGAGCTCTACTGGAGTGGCCCAGTCCACGGGCAGGCTCACTGGCAGAGAAAGCTCACCACGAGCATCTCATGAGAGAGGAGGAAGTCTGGGCTGATTATGAGGTTTCCCGCCAGGTCATACGGCAAGGCTTTTCAACCTGTGGTCTGCAGAGCATCTTCATCTGCAGTCCTCATGGCATGCTAGAAATGTTGCTTTGTCTTTATCTCTGAGGCACTGAATCAGAAAACGCTGGAGGAGACCCTGGGAGTCTGCATTTTTTAAATAACTAAGCCCTTCTTATGCTTCTCAGGGCCCTAAGGCCTGCACACCTCTGGCCCCAAGTCTTGGCAGCGTAGAGCTTCTCTGACCCGGCGCAGGGGGTGTGGTTGGGAAGCGTTGCCAAGGAATATGAAGGGAAAGCAAGAGCCATGAAGGTGGAGGGTGAGCCTGGGTCCCGCAGCAGTGCTGGCAGGGATCTGGACCAGTCCAAAGGAGCATCCACCAGATGTCCCAGCACCGGTGCTCAACAGCGACCCCTCCTGGTCTGGATAGAAGTGACAGCACCATCGGTCCCACTGGAAGTTTCCTTTTATGTGGTCTAACAATGGAAGTAAGGTTTTTGGAATAGAATGGCATCCCCAGGATGGAGAAAATTTGGATCATTTGGGTGGGACTGGTTTGGTCTTGTGAATTCGACAGTAAAAGGCTTGATTTCCAGCTCATGCGTGTGTGTATGCGCGTGAGGGCACGTCCTGCACCAATTTGGAAGAATAACGGAAGTGACAGTGTTTATATCTGAAGCAGGTAAAGCAGCTCACACCAGGTACATCTAAATAATCTCTGTGCTTGGTAGGAGGTTCTTCCATTGCTTGGCGACAAGTATCTGCTGAGCTAGCTTCCAAGCTCCCCTCAGGTATAAACCCTTCATGTGGCCTGAGGAGTCAAATTCTACCTGTGCCTGAAATCTGTGAAACTCAGATCTAAATATGCTCCTTGCTCCCGGTGGTGAGATCAAGGTGCTTGGGGTGGGGTGAATTTCTGTAGGAAGACTGCTTAGGCAGAACTTCTGCTTACCTTCCACTGATAGAACAATATTGCTTCAGGCAGAGGTTGCTCTTGATCCTGCACTGTGATTATTGGAACCGAGTAACTGTGGAATTGAGGACCTTCCACAGCTATTACCTTGAGCTATCTTTATTTTGTGCTCAGTGCTCACTAAAAGGGCAAATTGAATATAATATCCAGCTCTGCAGTATTTTTAGCATCCCTGGGTCAATATCCACTATTCATTGGCTGGTAACTCTCTTTTTTCCAGCTCTTTTCTTAACTACGAGAAAGATTATAATTAGAAGTTACATAACTCTTTTGCAAAGTGGATTTTCACATTAGACCAGCACGTTTTCTTTTGGGGAACTAAGCTTACCGTTGGGGAGAAAGGGTCAGCTTTTTATGTTTCTTCAGTATCAGATCTCTGAACACCAACTGAAATCTTGGGAAATGTCACGAGCTGATTTTAAACAGTGTGATAGAGGTCAGATTAAAAAAGGGAAAGCTTCTAAGAACACTGCCCAGAATACCTTCAAAAAAAATTGACACCTCTCTCCAGACGCTTAATAAAAGGATCAGGATGAATCATACTGATGAGGTGGATGGTGAAACTTAGAGAGAATGGAAAAACAAGGTCATGTGTTAATTAGATATCAGAAGCAGAAAATTACACAACACTAGAAATGGCTAGAAATTAGACAAATTAGTACATGAATTTTGGCTTACTAGGCTTGGTAATGTCTTCATTCCCTTGCCCCAAGACCCAGCTTCTCTCTAGGAAAGATAGTCTTCAACTGAGCTCAGGGCTCTCAAAGAGCCAAGAGAAAGAGACATCTGCCCAGACAATCAAAAAATTGCTTCCACTACGGAGCCCAGGGGGCTGCCTGGCTGCCTGGTCACCATGTCACTCTCAAAGTCTGGCCATGTCACAAAGAGCCATTGGGGGGAAATCAAAATGGGTTTTTTTTTGTAATAATGGTAATACATTTTTATATTTGGTAATATATTATCCTTGATTGACTTTAGGGACTATCCCCAAATTATCTTAGGTATAGTCAACTCACATCAACTCCACCTGGAAATAGATGAGAGCTATTATAAATCAAGGAGCATCAGCAAACTGCTAGTGGGACGACAGTGCTTCTCAGAATATAAGGTGGGATTTTGTTCAAATATAATTCAAGTGATTCAGCAGGTTCTGGGGAAGCCTGAGATCTGTTTTCCTAACAAGTTCCCACATGACGCTGAGGCTAAGGGACGACAGAATGGCCAGGAGGAGCCAGTTACTAGAGTTTGCCTAGTGTCAGTGGGCTCTCCCTGCTGTGTGTGACAGAGACTATGGATCATGCAGTCTCAGGGCTTGTTTATTCTGTGTGCATGTTAGTCAGCACCTGTGGGTGACCACTGTAGGCTCGAGGAAGCAGAATGTGACTTTTACAATTGTTTCCAGTTGTAATGCAAGCTCTAATTTACTACCTGGTCCTCTGTTGTCCTTCAAAGACTGTCCCTCTCCCTCTGAATTTCCCAAGATTTTTTCCTTCCTGTGGCAAGTTTGTGGGGGGAGATGCCTTTGACAGCAGGAGGGATGGAGAACATGTCAAGAGAATCAGTCTGGGGTGGGAGTTGGTGATACTACCTATAATGAAATTGTTTCAGGATAACCCCTCAAAAATCTGTATTTTGTAACTGGTCCCTTTCTGCTGGTGCCTCAACACCTAGTGGGTCTTCAGTCAGAGTGGGTTTTCCTGCCAGATAGAAAAGATGTCTTTTTTATTGAAATTTTATTGAGATCGTTGCAGATTATGCAGCTTAAAAAAAATAAACCAGAGAGATTCTATACAGACTTTATCGAGTCTGAAATTTCTTTTTCCCTCTGTTCCCTGTGAGTATATTGAAATGTGATTACGGTTTTTTTATTGTTATGTTAATCACCATACATTACATCATTAGTTTTTGATGCAGTGTTCCATGATTCATTGTTTCTGCATAACACGCAGTGCTCCACGCAGAATGTGCCCTCTTGAATACCCATCACCAGGCTAACCCATCCCCCACCCGCCTCCCCTCTAGAAACCTCAGTTTGTTTTTCAGAGTCCATCGTCTCTCATGGTTCGTCTCCCCCTCCAATTTACTCCCCTTCATTCTTCCCCTCCTGCTATCTTCTTCTTTTTATTTCTTAACATATATTGCATTATTTGTTTCAGAAGTACAGATCTGTGATTCAACAGTCTTGCACAATTCACAGCGCTCACCATAGCACATACACTCCCCAATGTCTATCACCCAGCCACCCCGTCCCTCCCACCCCCCACCACTCCAGCAACCCTGAGTTTCTTTCCTGAAGTTAAAAATTCCTCATATCAGCGAGGTCATATGATACATGTCTTTCTCTGATTGACTTATTTCACTCAGCATAACACCCTCCAGTTCCATCCATGTCATTGCGAATGGCAAGATCTCATTCCTTTTGATGGCTGCATAATATTCCATTGTGTATATATACCACTTCTTCTTTATCTATTCATCTGTCGATGGACATCTTGTCTCTTTCCACAGTTTGGCTATTGTGCACATTGCTGCTATAAACATTGGGGTGCACGTACCCCTTTGGAACCCTACATTTGTATCTTTGGGGTAAATACCCAGTAGTGCAATTGCTGGATTGTAGGTAGCTCTATTTTCAAGTGTTTGAGGAACCTCCATACTGTTTTCCAGAGTGGCTGCACCAGCTTGCACTCCCACCAACAGTGTAGGAGGGTTCCCCTTTCTCCACATCCCCGCCAACATCTGTGGTTTCCTGATGTGTTAATTCTAGCCATTCTGCTGGTGTGAGGTGGTATCTCATTGAGGTTTTCATTTGGATTTCCCTGGTGCCGAGCGATGTTGAGCACTTTTTCATGTGTCTGTTGGCCATTTGGATGTCTTCTTTGGAAAAATGTCTGTTCATGTTTTCTGCCCATTTCTTGATTGAATTATTTGTTCTTTGGGTGTTGAGTTTGATAAGTTCTTTATAGATTTTGGATACTAGCCCTTTATCTGATATGTCATTTGCAAATATTTTCTCCATTCTGTCAGTTGTCTTTTGGTTTTGTGGACTGTTTCTTTTGCTGTGCAAAAGCTTTTTATCTTGATGAAATCCCAATAGTTCATTTTTGCCCTGGCTTCCCTTGCCTTTGGCGATGTTTCTAGGAAGAAGTTGCTGCGGCTGAGGTCGAAGAGGTTGCTACCTGTGTTCTCCTTTAGGATTCTGATGGACTCTTATCTCACATTGAGGTCTTTCAACCATTTGGAGTCTACTTTTGTGTGTGGTGTAAGGAAATGGTCCAGTTTCATTCTTCTGCAAGTGGCTGTCCAATTTTCCCAACACCATTTGTTGAAGAGACTGTCTTTTTCCATTGGACATTCTTTCCTGCTTTGCCAAAGATGAGTTGACCATAGAGTTGAGGGTCCATTTCTGGGCTCTCGATTCTATTCCATTGATCTATGTGTCTGTTTTTGTGCCAGTACCATACTGTCTTGATGATGACAGCTTTGTAATAGAGCTGGAAGTCCGGAATTGTGATGCCGCCAGCTTTGCTTTTCTTCTTCAATATTCCTCTGGCTATTCAGGGTCTCTTCTGGTTCCATACAAATTTTAGGATTATTTGTTCCATTTCTTTGAAAAAGGTGGATGGTATTTTGATGGGGATTGCATTGAATGTGTAGATTGCTCTAGGTAGCATTGACATCTTCACAATGTTTGTTCTTCCAATCCATGAGCATGGAACATTTTTCCATTTCTTTGTGTCTTCTTCAATTTCTTTCATGAGTATTTTGTAGTTTTCTGAGTACAGATCCTTTGCCTCTTTGGTTAAATTTATTCCTAGGTATCTTATGGTTTTGGGTGCAATTGTAAATGGGATGGACTCCTTAATTTGTCTCTCTTCTGTCTTGTCATTGGTGTATAGGAATGCCACTGATTTCTGTGCATTGATTTTATATCCTGCCACTTGACTGAATTCCTGGATGAGTTCTAGCAGTTTTGGGGTGGAGTCTTTTGGGTTTTCCACATACAGTATCATATCATCTGCAAAGAGTGAGAGTGTGACTTCTTCTTTGCCGATTTGGATGCCTTTGATTTCTTTTTGTTGTCTGATTGCTGTGGCTAGGACTTCTAATACTATGTTGAAAAGCAGTGGTGATAGTGGACATCCCTGCCGCGTTCCTGACCTTAGGGGAAAAGCTCTCAGCTTTTCCCCATTGAGAATGATATTCGCTGTAGGTTTTTCATAGATGGCTTTTATGATATTGAGGTATGTACCCTCTATTCCTATACTCCGAAGAGTTTTGATCAAGAAAGGATGCTGTACTTTGTCAAAAGCTTTTTCTGCATCTATTGAGAGGATCATATGACTCTTGTTCTTTCTTTTGTTAATGCATTGTATCACGTTGATTGATTTGCGGATGTTGAACCAACCTTGCAGCGCAGGGATAAATCCCACTTGGTCGTGGTGAATAATCCTTTTAATGTACTGTTGGATCCTATTGGCTAGTATTTTGGTGAGAATTTTTGCATCCATTTTCATCAAGGATACAGGGCTATAATTCTCCTTTTTGATGGGGTCTTTGTCTGGTTTAGGGATCAAGGTAATGGTGGCCTCATAAAATGAGTTTGGAAGTTTTCCTTCCATTTCTATTTTTTGGAAGAGTTTCAGGAAAATAGGTATTAATTCTTCTTTAAATGTCTGGTAGAATTCCCCTGGGAAGCCATCTGGCCCTGGGCTTTTGTTTCTTGGGAGATTTTTGATGACTGCTTCCATTTCCTTAGTGGTTATAGGTCTGTTCAGGTTTTCTATTTCTTCCTGGTTCAATTTTGGTAGTTGATACATCTCTAGGAATGCACCGATTTCTCCCAGGTTATCTAATTTGCTGGCGTAGAGTTGCTCATCATATGTTCTTATAATTGTTTGTATTTCTTTGGTGTGGGTTGTGATCTCTCCTCTTTCATTCATGATTTTGTTGATTTGGGTCATTTCTCTTTTCTTTTTGATCAGTCTGGCCAGGGGTTTATCAATCTTGTTAATTCTTTCAAAGAACCAACTCCCAGTTTTGTTGATCTGTTCCACTGTTCTTTTGGTTTCTAGTTCATTGATTTCTGCTCTGTTCTTTATTATTTCTCTTCTCCTGCTGGGTTTAGGCTTTATTTGCTGTTCTTTCTCTAGCTCCTTTAAGTGTAGGGTTAGGTTGTGGATTTGAGATCTTTCTTGTTTCTTGAGAAAAGCTTGTATTTCTATATACTTTCCTCTCAGGATTGCCTTTGCTGTATCCCAAAGATTTTGAACAGTTGTGTTTTCATTTTCATTGGTTTCCAGGAATTTTTTTAATTCTTCTTTAATTTCCTGGTTGACCCATTCATTCTTTAGTAGGGTGCTCTTTAGCCTCCATGTATTTGAGTTCTTTCCGACTTTCCTCTGGTGATTGAGTTCTAGTTTCAAAGCATTGTGGTCTGAAAATATGCAGGGAATGATCCCAATCTTTTGGTAGCGGTTGAGACCTGATTTGTGACCCAGGATGTGATCAATTCTGGAGAATGTTCCATGGGCACTAGAGAAGAAGGTGTATTCCGTTGCTTTGGGGTAGAATGTTCTGAATATGTCTGTGAAGTCCATTTGGTCCAGTGTGTCATTTAAAGTCTTTATTTCTTGTTGATCTTTTGCTTAGATGATCTGTCCATTTCGGTGAGGGGGGTGTTAAAGTCCCCCACTATTATTGTATTGTTGTCAATGTGTTTGTTTGCTTTTGTTGTTAGTTGCCTTATATAATTGGCTGCTCCCATGTTAGGGGCACAGATATTTACAATTGTTAGATCTTCTTGTTGGATAGACCCTTTAAGTAAGATATAGTGTCCTTCCTCATTTCTTATTACAGTCTTTGTTTTAAAATCTAATTTGTCTGATATAAGAATTGCCACCCCAGCTTTCTTTTGGTGTCCATTAGCATGGTAAATTGTTTTCCACCCCCTCACTTTCAATCTGGGGGTGTTTTTGGGTCTAAAATGAGTCTCTTGCAGACAACATATTGATGGGTCTTGTTTTTTAATCCAGTCTGATAGCCTGTGTCTTTTGATTGGGGCATTTAGCCCACTTACATTCAGGGTAACTATTGAAAGATATAAATTTAGTGCCATTGTATTGCCTGTAAGGTGACTGTGACTGTATATTGTCTGTGTTCCTTTTCTGATCTATGCTGCTTTTAGGCTCTCTCTTTGCTTAGAGGACCCCTTTCAATATTTCTTGGAGGACTGGTTTTGTGTTTGCAAATTCCTTTGGTTTCTGTTTGTCCTGGAAGCTTTTTACCTCTCCTTCTATTTTCAGTGACAGCCTAGCTGGATATAGTATTCTTCGCTGCATATTTTTCTCGTTTAGTGCTCTAAAGTTATCATGCCAGTCCTTTCTGGTGTGCCAGGTCTCTGTGGATAAGTCTGTTGCCAATCTAATGTTTCTACCATTATAGGTTGCATATCTCTTCTCCCGAGCTGCTTTCAGTATTTTCTCTTTGTCTCTGAGACTCATAGGTTTTACTATTGGATGTCGGGGTGTTGACCTATTTTTATTGATTTTGAGAGGGGTTCTCTGTGCCTCCTGGATTTTGATGCCTGTTTCCTTCCCCACATTAGGGAAGTTCTCTGCTAGAATTTGCTCCAGTATACCTTCTGCCCCTCTCTCTCTTTCTTCTTCTTCTGGAATCCCAATTATTGTAATGTTGTTTCATCTTATCATATCGCTTATCTCTCGAATTCTGCCCTCGTGATCCTGTAGTTGTTTCTCTCTTTTTCTCAGCCTCTTTATTTTCCATCATTTGGTCTTCTATATCACTGATTCTCTCTTCTGCCTCATTTCTCCTAGCAGTTAGTGCCCCCATTTTTTATTGCACTTCATTAATAGCCTTTTTGATTTCAACTTGGTTAGATTTTAGTTCTTTTATTTCTCCAGAAAGGGTTTCTCTAATAACTTCCACGCTTTTTTCAAGCCCAGCTAGTATCTTTAAAGTCATGATTCTGAACTCTAGGTCCGACATTGTACTAATGTCTGTATTGAGTAGGTCCCTGGCAGACGGTACTACCTCTTGTTCTTTTTGCTGAGGTGATTTTTTTTGTCTTGTCATTTTGTCCAGAGGAGAATAGATGAATGAGAGAACAAAATGCTAACAGGTTAACAACGTCCCCAGCAAATATACTGTATACAAATCAGAAAAGACCTGAAACCAGGGGAAAAGAAAGGGAAAGAAAGAAAAAAGAAAGAGGAAAAAGAAAAAGAAAAAGATAAAAACAAACAAAAACAGAACAAAACAAAAAAGACAAAATATGATCAAATATGATCAGGCTAGTGCATAGATTAGTGCCACACACTAGATTTTGGGTGTATTTTGGTCTGTTAGAAGAAAGTGCCTCCTAAAATTTTAAAGAAGAAAGACTTACATATGTACAAAATAAGGGTTGATACAATGAAGGGATGGAAGATGACTGTAAAACTGTATATCAAAATTTTAAAGAGAGAACAACTTATGTGCCAAAAATAAGGGTAACTACTATGAAAGGATAAAATATGACTCTAAAAATGAAAGATAAAAAATGTTTTTTTAAAAAAGGGATTGATAAGATGTTGGTTGAAAAAGGGAAAAGAAAAATTCAAAAGAAAAACACAGTTAAAAAGAATTAACTTTGAAAAACTAATGAATCATGGTAAAAAAAACCATCAATTCTATGTGCAGTATTCCCCTAGCGCTGGCGTTCTCCCGTTCTCCTTGATCGGTAAACTTGGTCTTGGCTTGCTGGCTGTTCGTGCTGATCATCTGGGGGAGGGGCCTGTTGCCATGGTTCCCAAATGACTTTGCTGGAGCAGAATTGCCCTGCCTTTGTCGGTCCGGGCTAAGCAAGCTGCTCGGGTTTGCTCTCAGGGGCTTTTGTTCCCTGCAAGCTCTCGGTACAGCTTTGGAGGACCAGGGTGAAAATGGTGGCCTCCCAATCTCCACCCGGAGGAGCTGAGAACTCGGGGCCCCCTCCTCAGTGCGCCCCCAGAGAAAAGCAGTCACTCCCGTGTCCCCGGTCTCCGGCCGCACTCCGTGCTCACCTGGCCTGTGATGGAGCGTTTCTATCTCTGGCACCCGACCCCGTGTGGAGTCTCCAAACCCAGCAGATCCCTGCGGTGCGCTCCCGCGCCGCTCCTCCCGGGGGAGGAAGGGGAGTCTCCCTGGCTCTGCTGCTTGTTGGGTCCCTGCTGGAGGTGCAGTGGCCCAACTGGGCCGTGGATCACAGTTTATGGCCACCCCGAGCTGAGAGCCCGCGCCTCGGCTCCGTCTCTGCAGCCGGCTTCCCCACTCCAATACCTGGGAGCTCTGCTGCACTCAGGCACCCCCGGTCTTTCTGTGACCCTGAGCGTCCTGAGACCACACTGTCCCG
>NW_027397064.1:4416417-4416722 GCF_003265705.2 Callorhinus ursinus
CCTAGCGCTGGCGTTCTCCTGTTCTCCTTGATCGGTAAACTTGGTCTTGGCTTGCTGGCTGTTCGTGCTGATCATCTGGGGGAGGGGCCTGTTGCCATGGTTCCCAAATGACTTTGCTGGAGCAGAATTGCCCCGCCTTTGTCGGTCCGGGCTAAGCAAGCTGCTCGGGTTTGCTCTCAGGGGCTTTTGTTCCCTGCAAGCTCTCGGTACAGCTTTGGAGGACCAGGGTGAAAATGGTGGCCTCCCAATCTCCACCCGGAGGAACTGAGAACTCGGGGCCCCCTCCTCAGTGCGCCCCCAGAGAA
>NW_027397064.1:4416822-4676394 GCF_003265705.2 Callorhinus ursinus
GGGGGAGGAAGGGGAGTCTCCCTGGCTCTGCTGCTTGTTGGGTCCCTGCTGGAGGTGCAGTGGCCCAACTGGGCCGTGGATCACAGTTTATGGCCACCCCGAGCTGAGAGCCCGCGACTCTGCTCCGTCTCTGCAGCCGGCTTCCCCACTCCAATACCTGGGAGCTCTGCTGCACTCAGGCACCCCCGGTCTTTCTGTGACCCTGAGGGTCCTGAGACCACACTGTCCCGCGAGGGTTCCACCCCCCGCTTAGCCACTGGAGCGACGTCCCTCCGCGGAACCGGCTTCTAAAAGTTCCGATTTTGTGCTCCGCGGCTCTATCACTTGCCAGAAGCGGCCGACGGATGCCCCCTCCTCCGCCGTCTATCCTCCCGAATATCGCCTCGGATTCACTTCTCCACACATCCTACCTTCCAGTAAGTGGTCGCTTTTCTGTTCAGAGAGTTGTTGCTACTCTCTTCTTTGATCTCCTGTTGAGTTCGTAGGTGTTCAGAATGGTTTGATCCCTATTCAGCTGAATTCCTGAGACCAGACGAAATCCAGGTCTCTTACTCCTCCGCCATCTTGCTCCGCCCCCCCCCGAAATGTGATTACGTTTTGTGTGTTGATCTTGTATCCTGTGGCCTTGCTGAATTCCGTTATTGGTTTTTCTATTTTTTGTAGATTTCTTGAGATTTTCTACATAGACGATCATGTCATCTGCAAATAGAAGCAGGTTTATTACTTCCTTTCCAATCTGTATGCCTTTTATTTCTTTTTCTTGCCTTACTGCAGTGGCTAGAATTTCTAGTATTATGTTGGGTAAGAGCAGACATCCTTGCTTGGTTTTTGATCTTAGAAGGAAAGCATTCAGTATTTCACCATTAAGTATAATATTAGCTGTGGGGTTCTACAGATGCTCTTTGTCAAGATGAGGTAGTTCCTCTCTATTCATAACTGACTGAGAGTAGTTATCATGAATTTGCTTTGGATTTTGTTAAATGTTTTTTCTGTTTCAGTTGATAGGATCATATCATTTTTCTTCTTTAACTTCTTGAAATGGCAGATTGCACTGATTGATTTTCAGACCTTGAGCTGGCCTTGAATAACTGGAATGAATCCTACTTGGTCATGGTGTGTAATTCTCCTTATACATTATCGGATTTGGTTTGCTAATGTTTTGTTGAGGATTTTTCCATTTAATTCAAGAGAGATATTTATTATTGTTGTTGTCTTTGTCTAGTTTTGGTGTTAGAGTAGTACTGACCTCATAAAATAAATTAGGAAATATTTTACCCTTTTCCTGCTCTGGAAGATATTATACAGAACTGGTGTTAATTACTCTTTAAGTGTTTCATAGAATTCTTCAGTGAAACCAATGAGACCTGAAGATGTCCTTTTGGGAACGTTTAAATTACAAATTTGCCTTATTTAATGGTTATAGGGTAATTCAAATTATATATTCATCTTGGTTGAGTTTTGGTAACTTAGTGTTTTGACAAATTGGTCCATTCTTTCTCAATTATTGAATTCACAGCATAAAGTTGATTGTCATATTTCATTATTGTCTTTTTAATGTCTGCAGGTTACATATAATGAATTACCTGTTTCATTCCTGATAGTGGTGGTTTTTACATTTTTCTCTCTTTTAAGATTTTATTTATTTATTTTAGAGAGAGAGAGCAAGCACACACTCATGCACATGCATGGGGAAGAGAAGAAGTGGGGGAGAGGGAAAGGGAGAGAATCTCAAGCAGACTCTGCACTGAGCATGGAGCCCAAAGCAGGGCTCCAACTCATGACCTGAGCTGAAACCAAGAGTCAGAAGCTTAACTGACTAAGCCACCCAGGTGCCCCCATCTTTCTCTCTTTTTATTCTTCTCAGTCTTGTTAGAGGTTTTCAATTCTATTGTTTTTTTAATAGAACCAACTTTGTGTTTTATTTTCTCTATTGTTTTGCTCTTTTCAATTCTTTCGATATGTGCTCTTGTCTTTATTATCTCCATTCTTCTACTTGCTTTGGGTTTACTTTGCTTTTCTAATTTCTCAAGGAAGAGAGTTAGAGTTACTATTAATTAGAGACATTTCCTCATTTCTAATATAACCATTTAGTGCTATAAATTTCTCTCTCAGCACTGCTTTAGCTGTATCCCACTAATTTTGATATGTTGTATTTTTGTTTTCATTAAAAAAGTATGTTGTTTAATTTCCAATGGATTATAGATCTCCCTGTTGCCCTTCTATTATTGATTTCTAGTTTGAGTCTATTATAATCATAGACCACATTCTATGATTTCAATTCTTGTTAAGAATTGTTTAATGGTCTAGAATATGGTCTATCTTGGTGAATGTTCCATGGGCTCTTGAATAAAAGGGTATTTTGTACTTGTTGACTTAAGTCAATTAGATTCTGTTGGTTGATTGTATTGCTCAGATTTTCTATATTCTTGCTGATTTTCTGCCTAGTAGTCCATCACACCCAAATGGAACTTGCCTGCAGGTGTCAGAACTGGAGTGAGGAGAGCTCATCTTGCCTGCTCTGGGTGCTGGTTTGCGCTCCCATGTGGAGCTGCCTGTTTAGGAGTGAAGTCCACAGTCTTCCATTGCAAATACGGGGAAGATGTCTGCAGACCCCAAGTGCTCCACTGAGTAGGAAAGTTGCATTTGGAGCACAGGGATAAAATACCATAACCACACACTGAGTCCAAATTGCACTCTCCAACCCAGCTTCCCAATAATGCTGTATTGAATCCTTACTTCTCTGGTGTTTATTTTTCCATAGCTTCAGAACTGAAGATAGATGAGGCTGTGCTTGATCAGCCTCTTAAAACTCAATAACGGTTTTTGTTATTAATAGGCTTGCTAACAACTGAGCAGGTGAGCAGGAAAGGGAGAGAGAAAAAGAAATTAAAGGCTCTTGACCAAGTCTTATCTTCCTAGGTGCCATTTCTCCAATTATCAGACTATTTAAGTAAAAGGAGGACTAGACAATGAAATATTCAGAAAACCAGTTTGTCGGTCCTGGTCTTTGTATTGAAATTATTCCATTTGCTTTTAGACTACTGGCTTATCGAAAAACACTTGTTCTTTGGTACCAATGAGTCTTTCATGGGATAGTTATAAATATGTATGGCAGCAGATTTGTATCCGATAAGGCAAGCTCTGAATCTTATAAGTGATGGAAATGGGGGCTTAAAAGTGATGGAAATGTTGTTTAAATTGTGAAGGTTCAGTCCGTTTTTCCTCTAATTATTTCCTTGTATTTTTAGCCAAGCTTCTCTTTTTGTGTTTGGAACATCAGGAGAGCCCTCCTGTGGATAATTTAACAACTGTAATCTGCTGTTCCTCTAAACCAGCGTTCAGGATAGGTAATTATGTCAGCTTTGTGAGTTAGCTAGTAGATTCTGATCTTGTGAGCTGAGGTCTTTAATTGAATGTTTACTGCCATATGCAAAATGAAAGTGATTATAGGCTAGATCTTGGCACTGCCAAAAGGAAAAAAAAAAAAGCCACATTCCTGCAAAGCATTTCCAGAAGGAGACAACATAGAGAAAGGCAGTTTTGTTTTGGTTTGCCATTGAAAGATATGTGTCATTAGAAGAATCATGGTGGGAAAAAAATGCCCCAATGCCATATATTTCCCTAAATTCAAAGTCTAAATTGAATCTACCTCTCCTGAACGAGGCAAGGAACCTAGCTTTTAAAAATATATGACATTTTTACTGTGAACTATAACATACATATAGAAGCTTGATTTGTGATGAATTCACCACCCGGGTCAATACCAAGAACTTTTTAACTTCCCTTCAAATTCTCCTTTCAGTTATCATGGTACTGTGGGTTGCTTTCTGCTCATGTTAGCATCTTGACCAGTGTGTATGTCCAGGAATATTTATAAATAACCATAACTCTTACAAGGTGCTTCAGTTGGGCATGGAATCCTATGTTGCTAGTGATTTTCCCTCAACACTTTGCTCCCTTGTCTTCTGGGCCTGATCTTCAGCAATCTCTCTGATGGCCATTCCTTAGTATAAAATGTCATTTCTTGGGGCGCCTGGCTGTCTCAGTTGGTGGAGCATGCAACTCTTGGTCTCTGGGTCCTGAGTTCAAGCCCCATGTGGGGCGTGGAGCCTACTAAAAATGAAATTTAAAAAAATAAAATAAAATGTCTTTCCTCTTTAATAGTTTGGAAAATTTGTCATCTCTGATCTGTTGTTTTGCTGTGGATGCATCTAAAACATGGACTTTGGTTTGTACGTTTATCCCACTGGGTCTTTAGTGTGTTCTTTCAGTCTGGGGAGCTCATAATTTCCTTCCGGTCTGGAAGTCATGGTCTAATTTAACTTTGCCTCTTCCCCCTTCTGTTTGATAGATAGGGAGCTTTTCAATAGCTTCTCTACGTCTCTTTCATGTCTCTATCTCCTCTCTCTGTGCTACATTCCCACTGATTTTCTAAATTCTATTTTACAAATCTCTAATTCCTTCATCAAGTTTTTTTCCCAGCATACAGTTTATCTCATTTCATTGACCTTCATCTGGCTGGCCCACAGGAGTGCTGGAGACCACTATCCCCGTACAGTAAGGCATTTGACAAAATCCGTAGAGGCACTGCTGTCCTTCTAGAAATCTGTGGCCCAGCAGCACACTCCTCCAGGTGCACCTGAAGCTGCCTGGTGGATGCACCCATAGAAAGGCATTTGAGGATAAGTATCCACCAAAATGAGCGTCAGGGGCCCTGGGTCTGGTGCTCCTATCAAGGTCACCCGGCGACTTAGACTGGGCAGGGGGAGGGAGGAGGTTAGAACGTTAAGTCTACCCAATTCGGGGCGATGTCTTGCACACTCTACATTGGGACCTGCACACACTGGGGCTGGCAGAAGTGGGAGGAGCTACCAGGGAGCAGGTAACAGGTGGCGCTCGTGGCCAAAGCACCTGCCAATTCCACTTGATGCCAGAGCATGGATTAACTGCAGCATGTGGGAAGGGTGGGGTTTTTACTGGGTCCTAAGCTCAGTGTGGCTGCCCATGCAACTGTGGCCTCTGGAGAGTCCCAGTCCATCCTGAAGAATGCCATTCCTTGAAGAACAGGCTCAGAGCATGAAGGGGATGGCTGGCCTCCACTGTGAGTCAGATCAGGGCAGCACAGCTGTTATTTGACACCGATGCACGTGAAGAGCGTTGCACAGACTGGCGCGTGAAGGTCCCAGGCAAACACACATGGGACGTTCACCAGGTGCCAGGTGCTGTCCTGCCTTCTGATTCCCACTCCCCATGGAACTTTAAAACAACCCTGGGAAGTAGGAACTGTCATTCTAATCCAGAAGAGGGAGAGATCTTTAAACTTTGGACATGCTGGTGACTGGACCAAGATGGTCCCAATGGGCTAATTCCGGCTTTGGGTTCAAATAGAGACCCCCTGATGCCGAGGCTCATGCCCGTAACCCCTGGTGCTGCCTCTGGAAACCAGAACGCTGGGGCTGGGGCCATCATATGTCCTAACTCATGTCTGAAGCCTTGGGGGCTGCTCATGTATTAGGACAGTTTTCTTTGGAAAGGAGAGGTTTGAACATTCTTGGTAGTCCTAAGAATAGAATTCATTCCAGTAAACAGGTTTTTTCCTCAGTGTGTGGAAGAACTAACCACTCAGAGTCATCAGCAGAATATTCCACCTGCTTAGAAGATGCCAGAAGCCTTCCTACAAGGGCTGACCATGCTCCAGAATGGGAACACTATAAAGAGAAGACCCCCTGCTCCTGAAAGTTCTGTTGAGAAGTGTGTCTTCAGAGGGAGCATCTTAGCAAAGGGAGGCAGAGTCCAGAGACACCCCCCCAAAAGCTCATGAGCCTGGTCATAAGAATTCACTCCCTGTCCCGACCACCAGGCACCCTGCATGATGACCTCCCCATGGACTCGTCCATCCTGAGTGTCTGTGTCCGGCCCCCTCGCTGCAGCCAATGCTGGGGCCCCACTCACACTGGCTTCTGGACCTACCCAACATGGGGGAGGGCCATATAAATTTTGACGAGGCCTATGATCAATCTGAGACATTTCCAGTGACTTCCGATGCTGACCGAGGACAACTCTGCACCAGTTGATGCAAGAATTTGGCAAGTGAGTCACTTTGTTGTTCCTTTTTCAGTGCAATTTCATACCAACTCTATTAATATATGTGACAGTGCACACACACCCAGAACAGCTCCGCATCCTCCCCAGGCCATGTTCTCATACATGTGAACTCAGGGTGAGGTTCAGGGTGAAGGCTACCTGCTCCGTGGCTGGCTAAGCTGGAGAGCTGGGGTGCTCGAGGCCACTTCTTCCCTGTTAGTGTGGCGCCCCTGAACTGGGGATGTTCCTGCATGAGTCTGATCTGAGCCACTTTCCCATTTCTTCTTCATCTGAAGCTGAGACACCAAGTAAATGTGGCAGGAAGGATTAGAATTGGTTGGTAAGGATTTTTAATGTCAAATAAATGGACTATTTCCTCCTGCTTCGACAAAAGGGGGTTAGAAGACAAAATCAGGATCCCGTTTGCTTATAACTTATTTTATATAATTGTGTTTATGTCATCTGTTAAGTATGCTCTGTTTAGTTTGTTTAAAAATAGAATGCCATTTGTCCTGTGACACTCAGATGACACTGAGTTCCTGGTTTAACAAATATCTCAGGTATGCAGAGACACATGTTTGAATTTTATTTTTCTTAACATCTTCTTATTAGCATTCTCCCATCAGTACAAACCTTTCATGAGAAATGTTTAAATGGTTCCATTTTATTCCATTTGCTGATGGTCCTATGATTGCCTCCCTTCCTCATTTGGGGGCATTTGGACAATCACCATTGCTCTGGCTACTCATTGCATTCACTTACTGCACGAGTGCTGAAGGCCAACTCTGCAGTACGATTCAGTGGGGAGCACCACACACACGCACACACACACACACACACATGCTGGTCTCTCCCAGAACAGACACGTCCACCACTCCATCAGCTCAGCAAATGGAATACAGAGTCAGAAACTACAATAACTCCTAGGAGAAGTCCAGCATGCTCTAGAAGCACATGATTGGAGGTCTGATGTAAATTGTGGGAAAAAGGTGGTCAGAGAAGGCTTCTCTGAGACAAACATTTCCGCTGAGATGGTAAGAAAGAGTTAGAGGTGGGTAGGTGCATGTCTGTGAGTGTGAGCATGTGCATGAGCATATGTGCACATGTGACAGTGTGACTATGTGTCTGTGAGTATGTGCGTGTGACTGTGTGTGCATGAGTGTGTTTGTGCTAGTGTGTGCGCATGTTGAATTGTGCAAATGTGTGACTGTATACATGTGTGTGAATGTGTGCAAGTGTGTGTGTTGGATATGTGTATGTGGACTGTGTGCATGTGTGTGACTGTGCACATACGTGTGTGTGAATGCGTGGCTGTGTGTGCACATGTATATGCATGTGTGTGAGGGAATGTGCATGTGGAGGGTGTGCATGTGTGTGAGGGTATGTGTGTGAGGGTGCATGTGTGTGAGTGTGTTGCACGTGTGTGCAGTACATGTGTGAGGGTGTGTGCATGTGTATAAATGTGTGAGTGTATTGAATGTAAGTGTGTGGCTGTGTGCATGTGTGTAACTGCACATGTGTGCATGTGGGGGCTGTGTCTGTGCCCATGTGTGTGTCCATGTGTAAATGCATGTGTGTGAGGGTGTGTGCATATGTGAGGGTGTGTGCATGTGAGGGTGTGACTGTGTTGTGCATGTGTGCACGTGTGTGTGTGTGTAAGGGTGTGTGCATGTGAGTGTGTGCATGAGCGTCTCAGCAGGGAGGGGTGAGGAGCTGTGCAAGCAGGGGAGCTGGTGTGAACTGCTGAGGAAGCATCTGCAGGCAGAGGCAGTTCCAAGGGGTCCTGGAGCAGGGACCGCAGAATGAGTCTGGGAGAGGATTCCATGTTGCAGATTTAGGAGATGATCTTGGGAGTGGTGAGGGACTTTGAGCAAGAGGGAGTCAGAGGACCCCATGTCCATCCTAAGAAGACTCGGGTACCCCATGGGGAATGGTTTGGGGGACCATGTAGGGGTGTTGGAGAGAGAGCAGGTGAGAAGATGAAGCCGCGCTGGCTGGAGCTAAATCGGATGGACTGGAACTCCATTTTGTCAGTGGATCAGCAGGTGAAGGAGGCAAGAGAAGGCGCTCAGGGTGGGTTCCAGGTACCATTTGCTTCCCATCCTGGCCACCACCCCAGGCTCAGCCTCTACTCACTTCCTACCTCCCGGCAGCCTCTCTGCCTCCTGACCTCCACCTCCCTCACATTTTTCCCCAGCCACTCCTCCTCAGACTGAGTATGTGGTAGAAACCTAAACCAAATCCTGTCCATCACCGCCCAAAATACTCCAATATTTTCCTATCACTTTAGAATAAAACTCTAAATCTTCACCTGTGTGCAGTGGTTGCTAGGGCTGTTTGCAAGCCGTCTGCTCTCCCCCGCCCCAAGCACATTATGGTCCCTAACACTGGCTGAGCCGCAGGACTTGTCCATGAAATGTGGCAGAAGGGATGCACATCATTACGAGGTGGAAGATTTCAGTGACAGTGCATTGTTTTGCTTCCTTCCAAGGCCAGAGGCCATCCTGTCACCATGGATTCCACAGGGAGGACAATAACGTGGAATCCCCAGCTGACCTCAGTGAAGTTAAGGAGTGAATAAGAAATGAACCTTTATTGTAAACCACGGAACATTGGGGGCTGTTTATCACTGCGGCCTCACCTAGACTTTGCTGACTGATACACACAGATCTCAGGCCAAGACCTCATCTTGTCTAATGCTCTGACCTCATCTCCAACCACTGTCCCTCCAGCTCTGTGTCCGTGCCCAGCTCACGCCTGCCTGCTGGCATTTGCTGTTGTCCTCCCTTTCCTTTGCAAGCTCATGTCTTCCCTATTTGAAAGAGCAGCTCCTCTGTTGGCAACCCAAACACAGCTTCTTTAGAGAAGCCTTCCTAGGCAGCCTAATTCACACACCCTCTGTCCTACTAGTGCCACTCAGGGGAACCCGTCCCAGCAGAAGCATTAGGAATTTAAAAATAAGAAGCACAACATGGTTTTGTGGTATGGGCCTGGGCTTCTGTATGTCCTTGTTTTATCACTCACAGAAATTATCTTATTAATTCGTTCACTCTTTATTATCTCTTTCCCACGAAAATATAAATTGTATGAATGTGTATGAGTGTCACACGGTTGGTCCTCAGTCTCTGTCTGGAAAAGATAAACTGTGTGTGTGCGTGTGAGCATGTGTGCGCGTGTGTGTGTGTGTGTGTGCAGGCGTGTGTTGAATGAATAAATGGGAAAGACAGGGAGCATGGTTTAGTGGACAAGACCAAGCATGCTGCTTCACACAGGCTGAGTTTGTGGTCCCCATGAGACAGTTTGAGCAGATGCCAAGAAGTCAGTTAGCTGTATTAGTTGTACGGGTCGAGGCGGGCACAAATGTGCGAGTCACCGGCCTATGTGAGAACCCCTGAACCCCTGAGAATGGATGAGGCCCTGAGAATGGATGAGGCCGACCAGCATCCAAGGACAGAGAAGCCCACGTGCCTGAATTCAATTTTCCTAACTTCCAGTTAGATCTTCTTGCCGAATGTGTCCCTGCCTGCCTTCCAACCTTGCATTGATAAACTTCCATCCACTTTTTGCTTCAAGCGCACCTCTGATAAGCAAGAAACTGCTACTTTGTTTTCAAACTCTAATCTAAGTCTTATTTTTTAAATGGTGGTATTCCAACAATTCTTGTTCACTCATTCTTGCTGTGTGATTTCACACTTTCTCTCTTTGGGGACTTATCATAGTTCTCTGCAGTTTTTATTTTTAAGATAGATTGATAGGTAGGTGGATGAGAGGTAATGGATTTATAGATAGATGATAGACCTAAGAGAGGAGGAGAGAGGTGTACATGCATCTTTGTATATGTGTATTTTGTTTTCCCTTGCATTTGAAAGAGGAGATATTCTGTTCTTAACTCAATTAACCTTCATTTTTTTGTGGATAGAGGTGCGTTTATACCCATCTTTCTTTAATTATCAGAGTAAAGAACAAAACTAACAGTAACTCCTGACTACAGCTCACCCAGGGGAGACAAGAGCCATTCCCTACTTTCATATCTTGATCTCTGTTAACATAATCTGAGGTTATAAACCCACAGTATTAGTGGAATAATAGTTTTGCTTATGCTCCATAGAAATCTTCTGCAAAAAATTGATTAGATCCTTTACCGGAGGATTGGCAAGAGGATTTACAATAACCACTCGGGTCTCCATCCAACTCTATTAAGAGCAGAGTGAACTTTCCTCTGGTCTGTGGGGGTCTTCTGTTACCTTATTGCTGATGTTGTGTACCACGTGCTCCCTCTGGTGGTGCAACTGAGCACCTTCGCTGTGAGAGCGGAGATCAGGCGCAGGGCTGATTCCCAAGGAAAAGGGCTTCTCCTGTTCTCCCGCCCTGCCTAGGGACGCCGTCCGCACCCTCCACTCTTGCAGATTCTGAACAATGAAAAACACCCTGAAGAATGTCAAAATCAAGAGATTTGTTAGGACAGAGTTTTACAAGGAATGAGTTGCGGGTTATACAATTCTGCGTGTATCTGTGACCTTAAAACTCTATTTAAATTTTTCATTGCCTTTTCTGCACTAATTATACCTACATTTGCAAGTGTATTATCCTTGCCTTTGAACTCGGATATCTTACACTATCAGGTGATTTAGTTACTCTTCATAATCTTGTTAAACATAACCGTAATTTATGTCATTTGTTCAAAAGTAAAAGTCGAGTACTGCATTAGAATTTCTCTGATTTGAACCCAAGACAGTGAGAACCACTGCTCTGTATCCCATATAAAATGTCAAGACCTGACCTTGAACCGGTCATCCAAAGCTGCTGTCAAAGGCAGCCATGGGCACGTGTGTTTCTGACTTCAGCCTCTCGCACCCTTGGTAGCAAGTCTACCTGTGATATCAAGGTGCGCAAGTGTAGGTTAAAACTCCCTGTCGCTGTTTGTGTCACACATGTTTGTGAGGAGGAATCATTAAGACTATGTCTTTCAAGATGTTAGACACCTGCATTTTGAAAAAATCAAACCACACGACATCAAATCATAAATAGAGTCTTAGAATTAAAACCAAGGTCCCAAGATCCACCTGATTCCTTTGACGGCGTCCCTGGCAGGTGGCAGACAGATTTCAACCAAATCAGTCAGGCTTGCAAGGAACAAAACAGAACCGTGTGGCTTACCATGAGGGGACCCACAGACTCCACGTCCCACGTCCGCACTGGGGTGTGTGAGGCAGTGGGTGAGAAGGTGGGATGGTAGCCGGCTGTTCGGGCTGTGAGAGAGCCAGGCCAGCACTCGGTGGGCCCCAGGAGCATGCCCTGCCTAGGGCGGCGGTCTTCCCAGAACACAGGCCAGTGACTAGACCAGGTGACACCACACGGACGAGAAGCTTGTCACTCTCTTCTGCAACTGACCCAACCTTTACTTGAGGCAGCAGGAGACACCACAGGCCTGGGGAACCGTAGGGCCCACGGGGGTCCCAGCACCCTTTCCCGCGAAGCCATGTTCTTCTTCCCACCATCTTGCTTCACACCATTTGGCACACACGCCCCTGAACCCTGGCCCAGGTTTTCCTCAACCCAGCTAACCTGAGAGTGGGGCCCCTCATAACGGTCGTTCACGTGCATGTGAATTTTCTCGGTTCTGACGCTACTATCATTAAGTGGTAGCGGGGGGTCTGTGGCCAGACAGGGGCTGGGGGAGCAACAACCACGGCCCCCAGGCAGGGTGCCTCTGCAGCTTACCCGTGCTTCCTCTAGCTGCTGAAGGAGCGTGGGTCTGCCCGGTTTCTCCAATTGTTTTCTCTCTCCTACACCAAAAGGTTGAGCGCTCTCTCAAGTTCTGTCCGATCTGCAGATTTCCTGTCAAGCTTAATTGAATTCCCAGATGCCTTCCACTCTTTCTTCCGATGGTAACCCCGCAGCCAGAACCAGCAGCGAGAAGCCCCGAGGTACGGAGTTTCAAGCAAAGCTCTGGGCAAGCAGCCCCAGCGACCACACATGTTGAGTTGACCAGGTTCTTCCTGATGGCAGGCTGGCTCGTCTTTCCCAGTACCACTCAGATACCCAGAGGGACACTGGAGTTTGTTGGGCGTGGGAGGGCACGTGTGTGCCGGGGAGGCATCCACAAATACCCCCTCAATCTCCCCCTTCTAGAAAATTCCCAGTGATGGAAACACCACTGCTTGAGGGCCTGACCCACGGTTGGCTGCCTCGCGTTGGCACAGGCCTGGGAACCGGATTTCCAGTTCCGCACTTGGCAGCTCATGACGCTGGGCACCTTTCTTACTTGCTCTGGCCTCCGTTGTCCTCTTAGGAAAATGGAATAGTAACAGCTTCTACCTCATAGCATTGCTGTGAGATTTAAAGGAAATGGCATAATAAAGAACCTGTGTAGGCAGAGGTCATCAGAAGGATATGACCGTTGACTGACCCACCAGCTGGACCCCAGGCAGTCAGAGGCTTCTGCCCCCGCCCACAGTCCTTGCGATGTGCATTCTGCTTGCTTTCCCCACTCCCAGAAGCTTCCCCAAGGATGCAGCCTTAGGATAGTGATGTGTTGTTGAGGCCATTTGGACGATATATGGGACCAAACCCCGTTAAGGCCTTTATGTAAACTTTTAAGATTCTAGCGGGCAGGTGCAGAGATCTCCTCGACCTGTAGTTGCCCAAAACAAGCCCCTCGTGTTACAGGTGTATTACACCTGCCACCCACCAATCTAGAGTGGCCCACTTCTCTCCTCCCTCCCGGCCCTCCATGTCTGGGGTTCAGTTCCAGATTTCACCCAGGAGCTCCCAAGAATGCAAACCAATAATTGATGAGCCAGCTAGGACACTGAGGAAATGGGTCTTGGGAAAGAGGTGTTTTCTGGGAAAATCTGGAGCTGGCCGTCACCCTCTGTAGGGGATGATGGGTGCGGGGAGCCTGTATGTGAGGTGCTGGTGGCCCGCTGTGTGAGCACGGGGATGCCCAGTGTTTACTGGCTGGTTTGATGCGCCTGTTGGAGACACCATGCGGAGCACACGGAGGAAGAGAGGGGAAACGGATGGCCGTCTGCTGGACAGGTAGGCCGACCACCAGGGTTCAACTAGGGGCCGAAGGTTGGAAGTCAGAAGGTTGGAAGAAGGGTTGAGGTTGGAGAAGGTTGTGTGGAGTCCACTGTTCCGCTGGCTTCAGGGCCGACAGACAAGGCGAGAGAGCGAGAGAGTGAATCCGAGATCTGGCTGTGCGGTGGGTGAAGCCAGGAGCATTCAAGCTGCTGAGGAGTCAAGGTCCAGGCACCTGTGAGAAAGCCTGCTAGGGGCCCGAGGAGGTGGAATCCTGGAGGAAATGAGCAGAGTGAAGAGGAGGGTGTTGTGGCCACAGACAGCAAAACGGATGAAGTGCCTGGTACCTCCCAACCCCTAAGACAAAGGGACATTTTAAATAGTAATTAACCACAAAAACTCCTAGGAGAAAACTCAAATTCTTTCTCTGTCCCTTGAGGTCTCTGATCTCTCCGATACCAGAGAACATGTCGGACATGGATATCCTCCTACAGGGTCGAACCCTGCAAACCCTTATCGGTGAAATCTGCCTCTGGGTTAGAGCAACCAAACCAGTGCCAAAGGAAATGCCAACTGGGAACCAGGAAGCAGGCCGCCCCCATGAAGAGTGGTAACCGTCAAACAGTGTGAACGGCCCAGGGGCATAAGGAGACAGGAGAGACTGTCTAAAATTGGCACCGAGTGGGCATTGTACGCCCTGCCCACAGTGCTTTCAACAGCCAAGTACAGCTGGTAAAAAAGCCAGACGGCTCATGGCAGCTGATGGTGGGCCATCCAGAACTGAACAAAGTGGTGCCCCTCCCATGGGGCTGTGCCCGACATGGCCACCATCTTGGATACTTGGCCATGGTCTTAGGAGTGCACCGTGCTGGGCTGAACTTGGCAAATGCCTTTTTCAGGGTATCCTGAGTTACTGGGCAGCGTCTACTGGTTATTGAGCCAGAAGATTAATCTGTCTGCATGTGGGAAGGGCAACGACGGACCTCTCAAGTGCTTCTCCAAGATCACCTGCACAGCCCCACCATATGTCATGGGAAGAGAGCCTAGGTCCTCATTCTTCCCCACATCAGTGAAATGGGACCACTACTCGGATGATCTGCCAACATGTGAAGGTCTGCCTTTGCTATAAGATACCCTGCAGGCTTTCCGGGAATTTCTGGGGCGGGGGAAAGGATGGGTGCGCACCCACGGAAAATTCAACGTCCGGGCACCGCTGAGAAGTTTTTGGAAGTCCTCTATTTGGTTAAGACTCATGGGGTCCCAGAAGCTGTGATTGATAAAGTGCGAATTTATCCAACCCCAAGCACATGAAAGAGGTGCAAGCCTTGTAGGGATTTTGGGGTTTGGAGGACTTTCATTCCCCACCTGGCATAGCGCCTCTGCCCCTTCTATCTCCTGATAAAGAAAGGGCTTGTATGGGAGTGGGGATCAGAGCAGTCTGCCACCTTCCAGAAGGCAAAAAATGCTAGCCAAGCAGGTGAAAGCTTGGGATCTCCCAGGCAGAGCTGCAACTGGAGTTAGATGTGTCCGTGACTCTGGAAGGTATGGGTCAGGCGCTATGGCAGAGACACCAGAAAGGGAGAGGGCCCCTAGGATTTTGGTCCTAGCTCTGGATGGGGTAGAAAGCAATTATCCCCCTATAGAGCCGCAGCTCCTAGCAGTTACTCAGTGCTCCTCCAGTGGACCCTTTCAGGCAAAAGGGAGCCTCTAACTTCCTGGGTCCAGCTTGTGAGTCAGGTGGTTCTAAATATGCCACTGCCCCGATGTTCACCGGGGATCCACGCACTGTGCCGCGGAGAACACCACACCCGGGAGAGGTACTAGCTCCCAGGAGGCTGCAAGCCAGCAACACTGCACCTACTCAGTAAACCATTCTCTTTGTTGACATTCATCTCCAAATGTTCCCCTTTCTGATCTGCAGTGGTTAATTCTGTGTCTGTTGCATGGAGGACCCAGAATCCGTTTCCCTCCTGTTTACAGGTCAGGTATCCGAAGGCAGCTCTCACGTCTCCTGGGATTCTTCTTGTCCACCAGGAAGAAGAGGCTATAAAGCCACCGAAAGCGTTTATCTGGGATTCTAGGCATGGCGATCCGGGAGAATGGGAGTAGAACAAAATCAAAAGTATGCTCTGAACTGCAAGACAGAAGCATGGGCTTGCAAAAGCAAAACCCACAGGTTACATAATTTGTTTTGAAATAATTGTGATTGGTGCTGGCAGAGTTTAACTGCAGGTCGAACCCACCGTTGGCTATTCAGCTAACAGATGTTGCATTATCTCTATTTCAGTCCAAAATAGAACACTGTGTTCCAGAAGGCGGCCAGGGTGCAATTGATAAGTTGCAATTGACAAAAATCAGAAGTCCATGGTGTTACAAACATCGAAACAGGAGAGTGCCTAGGCGCGGCTTCCTCTCTATCCATCCCACTGCGGTGACACCACCTCTAACCACCCCGTCCATCCTCCACCACTGCAGGTCCGCCCCCTACATGCCAACCTCCCTTCTGGCCCCCCCCGCCCCGCCCCCGATGTCCCCCCCCCCCCCGCCCACCCCCCCCGTCTACCCCCCCCCCCCCCCTCCCCGTGACACCCACCCCCTCAGAGCCCGATTCAGATAGTACCTCCTCCGGGAGAGCCCAGATCCCTCAAGAGGAGTGAGGGGCACCCCCAGCTGCTCCCTCCTTGTGGACACTTCAAGACCAAGAATCAACCAACAACTGTGTGTTCGTCTCTCCCCACAGGGTGTGAACATCTGTCTTCTTCTTCACCCCACTGTCTAGAAGAGCATCTGGCACATAGGACAATCCATCCATGTTTACAGAATGAAGGAACAGCCAGCCCTGATGACTAGATGTGGCCTGGGAAATGCAGAGAAGGCGTCTGTCCCCTTGATCTGGGAAGTCAGGTCCACTGGCAAGGTAGCCAGCACAGAGCACTCAGGTGAAACAACGGCTGAAAGTTCACTGAACGTACAGATGCACCTCTTATTGCAAACACATGGAGAGAGGCAGAGGGTCTTTCTAAAATGTTTATTGCTTGCTATTTTGCATTTGTTGTAACAATAAGGGAGGAAAAATATACAACCACGCAGGTAACCGTGGGGCTGATCATTTTTCCTAATCTGCAAACCTTAACTGTCATCACACTGGGTGGATTGTAGGTTTCTTAAACTGTTCCAGAAAGGTTTCATGAAGGGCACCTGAGTGGCTCAGTCTGTTAAGCCTCTGCCTTTGGCTCAGGTTATGATCCCAGGGTCCTGGGATCGAGTCCTGTGTCGGGCTCCCTGTTCAGTGGGGAATCTGCTTCTCCCTCTGCCCCTGGCCCTGCTTGTGCTCTCTCTCTCTCTCTCAAATAAATAAATAAAATCTTTAAAAAATGAAGAAAAGTTTCATGAAGGGCTTTGAAAATACCACATTTGATGTCAAGAAATCTACGTAGGCAAGAGGGATGCCTAAGAACAAGGAGGGAGTTGGAGGGAGTTTGAGTCAAAGTCAAGGATGCAGACGTGTTCACGAGGAAGGATGTGTTGAAACCTCCAGCGTCAGGGCAGAGTAAACTACGGTCCCGGCACACGCACGTGCACACACACGCACACACACACACCCTCCCTCCCACTCACACACACTCACAGCCATGGTGCACGTGCACACGCACGCACACACACCCTCCCTCCCACTCACACACACTCACAGCCATGGTGCACGTGCACATGCACGCACGCACACACACCCTCCCTCCCACTCACACACACTCACAGCCATGGTGCACGTGCACACGCACGCACGCACACCCTCCCACTCACACACACTCACAGCCATGGTGCACGTGCACACGCACGCACACACACCCTCCCACTCACACACACAGCCATGGTGCACGTGCACACGCACGCACACACACACACCCTCCCTCCCACTCACACACACTCACAGCCATGGTGCACGTGCACACGCACGCACGCACACACACCCTCCCTCCCACTCACACACACTCACAGCCATGGTGCATGGCAGCCCCTATGATCTGAGTGCCCAACAGTGAGAATTATTGAAGGGACCTCATGGCACAGACTCATTAGGGTCCTTCTTCCCTACTCTTTGCATCTCACCCATGCAGAGAAACTCTCTACCTATCCTGGGGACAGCAGCTAAAGACAAAAGACAAAAAAACTCTCCAAGGGTTATGCAGGTGGATTTTACTAAGCAGGACCCCTTAGGTTAATATGAGTCAGCCACTGTGTCTCTGCCCTCAGGATTCTAGACACTCCAAAGATCTGGCTGTCAAGAGGAAGGGACGGGAATGACAAAGAGTCTTTGAAGCAAAATGAAAATAGGAAGGGTTCCCCCCTCTTCTGCCTAAAACAAAACAAAAAAAAATTTTTTTTAACTCGTCCTGTTTGGAAACTCACTAGAGCCTACATCTGTGCTTCACTGAAGGAAACGGGGTGAGAAAAGCAGAAATACACCGTAAAACAGATAAACAAAAAAGAACCCCCAAATTACTCAAATATTATGACTTAAAAATATAATTACTCATCACCCTTCAGAATGTTTTCTTGCCCGTGCAAAGAGTCAGACACTTCCATTTATTAGAGAGAATAAGAATTGCTGCTTCTCTAACCAGTTTCCTGGCTGAACAAGAAACTATGACAATCTCACATGTCAATAAACCCGGACCTATTCCGATGGGTATTAACAGGGCAGTTTCTGATTCTGGTCCTAATTACCACATCGGGGTGTGTGTGTGTGTGCGTGTGTGTGCGCGTGCGCGTGTGTGTGTGTGATGAAACAGCGTGCGGTACTGACCGCACCATAGCACTCAGTCCCAAATCCATCAATTTAGCTTTACAACTCTGTATGCGCCACAAGTTCGTTCGCACCCTCAGAGAGTCCTGCTCACCCGTGAGCTGAAGGGAGTGTACGATCTGTGCACACGCACACTAACAGTGACAAAGCAGCCGTGCACAGTGGGACAGCCAGCGTGAGCACATGGCCCCCCTGGGGCTGTCCCTGTCCCCCACCAGGGGGCCCTCAGCACACCAGCCCGGTGACGTCAGCCCATCATAGGCTGCCTGACTCGCCGGGGAGACCCCCGGTGGAGGAGGGAGTGTGCAATCACCCTGGCTACCCGAGCAGCTTTTCGGAGCAAAAAGCCACATCCAGAGACCCCTATTCTGCTGGATCATTGGGAGTCGTGGAGACTGTCCTTCGTTCCTCTGTCACGCCTTCACGCGTGGGGCCCCGCACGTCACAAAAGTGAATGCCACCGATGGCCACGCCCCGTGGGACGTGGGAACAAGGCGGAGTCCTCCACTCCGGGAGCCCACCTCCTCCTGGGTATGCCCCAGGTAAGCCGCCACAGGAGGAGGGCCAGGTCTCAAGGGACTCTTGAAGAGTGACACAGCCCCTTCCGGAAAGGTGATGACCCGAAAGCAGAAGAAAGGGGTTTCCCTTACATTTTAAGGCAGTTCTGCACTCCTCCTCCTGGCCCACAAGACCCTCCACCCAGCCTCCTTCCTCCCATCGGCCCCCCTCAGCCACAGGACTTTCAGGGCACCCTCTGCCCCACTGGCTTCCTGTCCAGGGGGCCTCTGAGTCCAGCACAACCTGGTCGGCCCTTCCCGTGATCACGATCGCTCCTTCCACCCCATTCAAGCCCTTCCCCCTTGCTCTTCTCTCTCTGACTCACCTGGTCGGGCATGTGTAACGTGATACAGCTGCAAGGGTAGAATTATCAGCAGGTCCCCTTATTTATCATGTCACACACTCCCCTAAGAGTGAAACTCCACGACGGATCTCCAGCCTCTAGAACACTCCCTGGTACACGGTAAGTGCTCAGGAAATACCTCTTGAATAAGGTTGTTGTACGGGGCTGGAGATGGTTGCGTAAGGAAAGGCAGAGAGGTATGTTACAGCCTACAAGGCACACAGGTGTGGTATGGACGGTCCATTAGGTGCAAGGAGGGAGGGAAGTGTAGGAGGAGCAGGGAACCAGGGAGTACTGAGTCTGGTGAGACACCTTTAAAGGGCCACACTGACTTTGTCAGAACCTCCAGGGCACCCATACGAGCAGCGTCCTCCTCCTACAGGGTGTGGACACAGTTTCCAGAGCTCTTTGGCCCCACTGGAGAGGCCTGCCAACTGACTTTGCCAGCATCTTGCTGACCTTGCCCATCTACTGTTTCCTCCTTGACTTGACTTGAGAGGGTGCTTGGTCCCACTTTCACAGCATGAATGTATGTGCCGGCCCTCGTTTCTCCTGACTAACCCCATGCCACCTGCAGCTTCCGTCCTCAGCCTTGGTGCCTGAATCTTTCTTTACCCTTATCCTTCTAGGGTAGACATCATGCCCAGAGCATCAGCTCACAAACCACCATGAAGAGTGCAGAGAGTCAGGAAGAAAGACCTTGACTGGGGAAACATTCACCTGCCCTTCTAGCTCTACTTGACTCACTTGGATGGAGCCGTCAGGGGGGCGGGGGGAGGGTGGCACTGAGATTCTGCAGGATGCACCCTGAGGACCCAAGTGTTCTTGTTTTATTTGAAACTGTTGACCTTCAAAGGCTCTCCTTGAGCTAGGCTTCTGTGAGGAATTCTCCGCTAGGAGGTAACAAAGAGACATCTTCCATTCTTTCTAAGGAAAAAATCTGCAAAACATTATGCTATGACTGAGTCCTTAAATAATCCCTGACATCTGTTTCCCTCCACCGTGTATTTCCTGCCCGGGAATCCTTACGTGTCTTGCTTCGTAAATATCATCACTTGAAAGCTCCGTATTATGATCTGGGGAAACCACTGATGGATTTCAAAGTAATGGCGCATGGTGCTCGGTGGACCCTAGCACCAACGTGGGGGTGTTAATAGGAAAGTGAATCAGGCCCCGATGGGTATGGGACTGCATTCATCACTGATGCTCATGTGTGACTAGTAAGTCCATTTGAAAAAGACAAAACCCTATTAGGTGAATGTCACCGGTGTGCTTTGTGACAAAACCCCTTTTTAAATCTCTATTATTACATCTCTCTCTGGCCACTGAGGGCTGAGTATATTAAATGCTAATAGTGTTTGCAACAGAAAGGATCTGTCTTTATAAAAAGCTGCTTTGATGGTTGTCGCCATTGTTTAGAGCAGCCACGTGGCTGGGGCCCAGACCAACAGTATTTGAGATGTTATTAGAAGAAAGAAAAAGCCTAGTTTCTCTTACTCAGAAACTGTAGGATGCTTAAAATATATTTCACCTTGTGGAATACTGAAATAAATCATCTAAAAGGCAATATGTATAGGTTCAGATTTTAGATTTCCCCCTGGAATAGTGATTAAAAGAAAATCCTTGCTCTTCGTACGAATTTAGTATTTATCATGTGCCACAGGCTTCATACAACAGTCCTGACTGTCACAGAAACTGAGGACAGAGCACTCTGACTGGGGGTCCGGGAGGGAACGTTAAAGCTGGTGTTAAATGTCAAGTTCACGCCGGCCCGGCCTGTGCTGTTTCCAAGGGCCCGTGCGGCCCCTCCCGGGGACAATGCACAAAGAACCAACAGTACGGTTGGTTAAGCAGCTCCTGGCAGGGGTTGGTCTCGCAAGACTGAGTATTATTTTGAAGAGGAGTATTTCGGTCTTATTGATCACCAGCCACATTTGACTTTTAGTCATATTAACAATATCTGCTTAATCAGAAAATCCAGACTTCCTGGGTCCAGACCCCAGCTCCACCTCTCAGTGGCTGTGGATGGCATGTGGCCATTGTACCTCCCTAAGACTCAGTTTTCCCATCTGTAAAATGGGAATGCTCATAGATGTCCTGTGGACATCTTTAACTCAAGTAAAGCATGTTCTATAATGTCTGGCACATAACCATCAGTGAAATAATATTAGCTACTGTTATTTAATTCTGTTTGACAATTATTGTTAGGGATGCAGGAAGGCGGTAAATATGAGTGGAATGGTGTCACTTGTCTGATCAATGCCCTCCGATGGCTTTCCATCTCACTCAGACTGAAAGCCAGAGTCCTGGAAATCACCCATAAGTCTACTGGCTGTTCTGGGGCCTGTCAGATCTCATCTCCTACTATGCATGACTGCACTCACCTCCCTCAGCCACATGACCCTCCCTAGTGTCCTTGGATATGCCAGCTGTGCACTTGCCTCAGGGCCTTTGCACTTGCTGTTCCTTCTTTCTGGAATGTTCTTCACCCAGTTTCCCAGTGGGCTCACTTCCTCACCACCTCCAGGTCTTTCTTCAAATGTCAGCTTTTCTGTGAGTCTTTTCTTAACTGACAGTTCTATTTAAAATTATAACATTTTATCAACTTGTCTCTCCTCACTTGAATTTTTCCCATAGAAAGTTTTACTATCTGCCATGTTGCATAGTAGTGGGAAACCATGGAGTGCTGCCTAGTAGTCTTGAGAACTGGGTTTAGTGTGAGGCTTTCAGAGTGTTAGTTATCTAGTGCTGTGTAACAAATTACCCCAAAACTTTGTAGCTTAAAACAATATATCTTTATCATCTCACAGTTCCCCATGGCTCAAGCAAGACTTTGGAGGCCACTTAGCTAGATGGCTCTGGGCTCAGAGTCTCTACTGAGGCTTCAGTCAAGGGTTTTGTCTTTTTCAAATGGACTTACTAGTCACACATGAGCATCAGTGATGAACGCAGTCCCTTACCCATCGGGGCCTGATTCACTTTCCTACTGTGGTCATCTCGAGGATTTGATTCTAAGATGGTTCACTCACACACCTTGGCCAGCCTCAGTTCCTTGTTGGCCACTGGTGAGAGACCTCTGTTCCTCATCACACAGTCCTCTCTGTAGAGCTGCTTGGGTTTCCTCCTAACATGGTGGCTGCTCATCTCCTGAGAGAGTGATCCCAGAGACACACCAAGGCAGAAGCTACAATGTCTTTAATGACCCAGCATGCACGTCACATACCATCGTTTCTGCCATATTCTGTTGGTTGACACAGACCAATCCTGCCAGAGTGTGGGAGGGGTCTACACAACAGTGTGGATATTACACGGCAGGGATGATTGGAGGCCATCTTGGAGGTTGGCTTCCATAGGGTCACTCTTGTTGGATTCAAAACCTTGCCTCAACAGGGGAAAGTTATTTGATCTTTCTAGGTCTCTGGCCCTCATCCATTAAGTACTAGTGCTAATAACAGTAGTTAATAGTGTTTCTGGGAGGATTAAATAAAATAACATATATTATTTCAAAAACATGTCTGGAACATAGTAAGTAAGCAAAAAATTTAGCTATACTTTTTCAGTATAAGTTGCAGGAACAAAAAGTATTTTACACAGAGAATGACAAAATTAGATTATTCTCTAGAAATCTTGCTCTGGCTGCAGTATTGAGAATGGGTTGGAGGAGCCGACTTAAAGGTAGGGGACCAGGGAGAGGTTATGATGATATAGACCAAGATGGGGACATTAAAATAAATGGAAGTATTACTTAGCCATCAAAAAACAAAACAAAACAAAACAAACCCTAAAATACTACCATTTGCAAAGACATGGATAGAATTAAAGGTCTTATGCTAAATGAAATAAGTCAATCAGAGAAAGACAATTACATGATTTCATTCATATGTGGAATTTAAGAAACAAGATAGAGGATCATAGCAGAAGGGAGGGAAAAATAAAATAAGACAAATCAGAGAGGGAGGCATATAAGAGACTCTTAACTATAGGAAACAAACTGAGGGTTGTTGGAGGGGAGGTCATGGGGGGATGGGGTAACTGGGTGTTGGAGATTAAGGAGGGCACAGGATATAATGAGCATTGGGTGTTATATGCAACTGATGAATCACTAAACTGTACCTCTGAAACAATAATACACTATATTTTAATTAATTGAATTTAAATAAAATAAAAAATAAATAAAAGTGATGGTGAAAATAAAAAAATTAATTAAATAAAATAAATGGAATTAGGGCATTTAAGGGCATTTTAGAAATCACCTTAAATTTATAATATGCACAACATATGTCATCTGTCCCTGACATATCTGGAATTGGTCACTGATCCATTGACCTGGTTAAGTGAAGTTGGACAACACAATTTTCTTTAGAGGAAAGGCATTCTCTTGTTCTACTCTGTTGTGGCTTTGTCCCTATGAGAGTGTTGGGTAGATCGGACTATTTCCAAGTGTTCCTGTGGGAAGAATATATATTCCCATCCAGGGGTGTTGGGCTTGGCCATGTGACTTGACCAATGGCATGTGGGACATGACATATGCATGCTTCTTGCCAGATCTCTTGGTTTTTTTTTCCCCTTCTGCCAAGAAGTCAACATGAAGCTGTTTCCTTAGGCATTTCAGGATGAGGAAGACATGTAGAATGGATGTAGCATGTAAGTAAATGAGAAACAAATCTCTGTAGTTATAAGTCCTACAATGTGAGGGGTTGTTTGTTACACAGCATAACTAGTGATAGCTAAGGAAAACAAGGGAAAACTTATTCCTCTAGCTTTCTATTTCTATGAGAAAACTTTCTCTCTACGAGGTCAGAGGGAGCACACACACAATCTCCCTCTCTCTCTCTCTCTCTCTCTCTCACACACCCACCCACACACACACACACACACTTTCTCTCTCTCTCTCTCTCTCTCTCTCTCTCTCTCTCTATCATTCCCTTTCCCCGGGAAGGCTCATTGTCTAGTCTAACTAGAGCCTGGGGAAAATTGGACATCCCTTGGGAATGTTAGCCACGGGACAGAGCCCCCCCAAGCAACCATAGGCTTTGGTTTCTATGCAGTAAGCAGACCAAACAGGGCCTGCTTCTGTCAGGCTCAATCGGATCTCTGCTCATTTTGTTCTGACTTTTCTGCCTCTGTTTGGTGAATTGGTTTGCATAATGAGGTCTCAAGTTCTAGATTAAGATAGCAATGTTAGAGTTCTCGGACACAGCTTTACAGTAATATTGATGCAATATCCTGATTCCTTGTGTCTGTTCTCAATCAATATAGAGACTGGAAAGAAGGAGGTATGTTAATTAATTAGCATTCTCCTGGAGAACAAAAACCCAGATTTAATTTTTTCAAAAATTATCTTTTTGGTCTCTTAAATTAGGGGTCAAGATGTAAACAAACCTGAGTGCCCCTAACCTCTCCTTACATCTGGAGTCAGGCTGCAAATTGACTTGCCCAAAATGTCTTGACAAGCTTCAGTAAGCTCTGCTGACCTCTGAGTTTCATCACAAAGGACCTCATTTACTAACTGAAAACAGTGCAACATAGTGAAATAGCCTTTGGCAGCTAAAGATATGAGTTGGGATTTCATCCTCATAGGTGACCAGCCTTGTGACCTGACCACATTGCTGATTATTTCAGAGTCTCAGTTTACACAGCTGCATTTACACATCTACATCCCTGGGGCGTTGCAAGTTTTGGACGAGATGATGTTTGTGAATGCACTTGCAGGGAGCCCAGCACAGTGCAGTGCATCGAAGATGGGCACGGTAGAATCTTGGAGAACTGGACTAAATTGTCTTTCCCACCAACTGTTTCACTGTAGGCATGGTACTCTGAGCCCCAGGCTGCTCATCTGTGAAGCTGGAATATTTGTTGAATTGTTGAATTTCATGACGCATTGTATGTAAAACCCAGAGCATAATCAGTGCTTCATGTTAAATCTCTGATCCCTCCTTATGGCCACTGAGGAAGTAAAATGAAGGATGTTTGCTGAAGTGATGGGTGAAAGATTCATAGAATAAGACCAGAAATCACTCTTTAAAAATGGACAATCACATAGACCAGGGTTGGAAAACTACAGCCCATGGACCAAATAGGGCCCACTGCTTGTTTTTGTAAATAAAGTTTTATTGGAACTCAGCCATATTCATCTATTTACATATTGTTACTGGCTGCTTTCATGCTACAATGGTCGAGTGGACTAGGTACAACCACTACATATGGTCCTCCAAGCCTAAATTATTTACTGTCCGGCCTTTTTGGGAAAAGTCTGCTGACCTCTGCTCTAGATAAGTGGAGGTGGAGCGTGCTCTAGAAGCAGGAAACAAGGACACAGTATTAGGGAAGCAATGAAAAGTGCAATCAGACTGAGGCAGAGACAGGGGCTGAGGTGGTATGAGGGAAAAGGCAGGACAAGCACAACGGGCTCAGGGTACAGGAGGTTTTGAGGTCCAGAATGATGAGGTAGTACCTGGGAGGCAATAGGGAGCCATTGTGGATTGCAGAGCAGGAGAAAGATGACACTTCCTGTCAACTCAGTGCAATTATTAGAGGGGTTTAGCACAGATCATCTGTTTCTCAATCTGATGGGGGGTTCATTTAGACCTAAACACACAGAACAGATGGGAAGCTGGCAAAACACTTGCTTATTTGGAATGGGGTGTTGGCTTAAAGGGGGCAGCTGTGAGTTGTTTCTCTACTTACTGGTGTGGGAGTTGTCTCCCCACAAAAGTGTAAGTGATTAAGTCGTCAGCGACAAAACTCACAGTTGGCTAGCGCAGCACTTCCGAATGTGTATATCCCAAGATATGAATAGGTGTACCACCAGAAATGAGCCTTCTCCGATCTGCCTCCTGGAAATGCTGCATGCTGCATTAAATCAACCAAAGGAAGCAGGTTTCTGTTCCCAGGACTTCTCAGAATCTGGAATGTACCAATATATATTTTGATTTTTCTAGAGAGGATACAGGATGCTGTTTTTCTCAAATTTATTTCATTCTCTGTGTGTGTAAAGCACTTATTAATAACCATCTAGTGGAACATTTTTGGTCTGAGAAACACATTTTAGAAGAGCTGGCCCAGAGGCTTCCTAAAAAGCTCGACAATGACATGGCTGGATGATTTGGGGGTTGTTATCTGGATCAAGACATTGCTGCTTCCCTGTTCCTTTTACACAGATTGGTAGGTGCCTTGTCTTCTACAGAGCTTTGCAGTTTCCCTGAATAATTTATGTACATGTTGATTTCTACATTTGCAAGTGGATTCAGCTTGATTAGCAATTTAAATGGAAATTTTCTAAATACTATGAATTGGCGCCTAATTTGCATTTCTTGTCAATTATCTATGGCCCTAACTCATGGCCCTGAAAATATCCTGGCTGTCACATATGAGGTCACATGCTAGGAGGCATGACACTATTTGGAGGATAGACATGATCGATGGACATTTGAGTTAAGTCTAATCTGAAGGTCATGAGGCTTCTTGGGCATAAAACAAAATTGGTAAGACGTCTTGCTGCAGTTGGCTTCCATCCAAGCTGAGACAGTCCTTCTGGGCAGCTCTTTCTGCAGTAAGCAATGTCCCAGGCGTCTGCCATGCCATGTTATGGGACTCACAGTCTCTGTCACCTTTTATTTTCTCATCTGTTCTGTTGAACTGCTCAGAGCTCCTCTAAAATCCTCCCTGTCTTTGGATGCTGAGGTTTCGCTTCACCTCAGCTGTTCAGCAGAACCTCCACATAATTTGAGTGTTTATTTCTTCTACTGATAGTGGACTCAGGAGGGCCCCAGAGAGACCACCGGCATCAAGACATCTGGTAAACCAGGGCCCTGCTGTGCTGTGCTCAGGGATTCAAAATGCTGAGAGTGTGGGAGACACCTGTGCCCAGACTGCAGAGGGGGGCCAGTGTCCAGAATGACCCTACCTGGATGGCACCTCTGTTGTCTGGATGAGGGGAAGTGGCAGAGAGTGGTGGAGTGCTGTGGATATTTCCCAGGGGGAGGGCTCTTCCACAGGCATCCTCAGAATGTCCGCCTTCAGAGCAAGATCACCCCAGAGCGTCTGCACCCCAGCCACTGTCGGCCAGCCAGGCACCATCAGTCAATAAACCTGACCATAGGCCATCGTGGGATCCCTCCACTGAATTACCCCACGCCCACCAGGGGCCACGGCTCATGTTATTATCCACGGTTTCTCTGCTTATATTTGCAGAGCCAACCAGAGGGGCTTGCTCTTGGACAAAGGTTTATGACGGGAAAACAAAAGTCAGGAAAGAGGTTCTGTAAGCATTGCTCAAACAGAGGAAGATGGCTGCAGGAGGAGGGAGGGGTGGGTGGAGGAGAGGGCAGGATGAAACATTCCAGAGTCTCGGCTGTGGGCATTGCTGGGCACAAGCTGCCAGCTCAGCTCCCAGGCCCCACATCCGGTCTTGGCTGCAGCAGGCCACCAGGCAGCAGACTCAGAACCCAGAGACTAAACAGCCTTCCTCTGTAGAGTCTCTGCTTGGAGTCAGACAGAGTCCTGTGGACATAAGAGACTTCCCTCGAACCCCCACTACCTTCTCCCGGTTCCTCGGCTGAGTTTCTGCTTCTGCTCTTACCCAGTTTTCTGCTTCCTGTTCCCGGAGCCAGGGCCCTCATGCCTCACCAGCCTTTTTGTCTTTCTGCTCAGGCTCCCCAGCCTCTGTCAGCCCACCTGAGGCACCACACACCGGGTGCCCCGGGCCCATAAACACCAGAGACTCCCTTGGGCATGAAGACTGCATCAAAGGGTCCTATAGGGCAGGACAGAGACAGGGAGACTAGGTAGGAAGCTGCTGCAGCAGTCCCAGCAAGAAACAATGACATGAACCAGAGGGTGACAGTGGGAGTAGAGACAAATAGACCAATTCCAGAAATATTTAAAGACACATGCAGCAGAGCTTAGGAGTTGATTGCTGGTGGAGGACCAGACAAAGGAATGCTTTGTTGGTTTCTGGCTTAGGCATCACACTGGTGAAGGGTGCACAAGAATGGTGGTCGATGGAGGAAGGAGTTTTAGGGGAAGGCGATGAGTTCCATCTCGCACGGGTTGAGTGAGGGACGCTTGTGGGCATCCAGGCTGAAATGCAGAATAAGAAGTTACGCACACAGGGAAGAAGTCTGAGCTCACGGCACATACAGGGGTCGTCAGCGTACACATCATCCTTAGAGCCGAGGGTGTGGATGGGGTCTCCTGCGGAGAACACACGGCTTGAACAAAGCACAAGTCAAAAGGGGGATATTTTACTTACTTTTTTTACTGAAAGTAGGAAACAATTTTTCGACAATTTCAAAATATTCTGTATTTATAAATGTCACTTGTATTTTCAAGGGCCTGGAATATAAACCGAGAGGTGTTTGGTTCCAGTTTGGTTCAAGTTTTTATTTTCCTGGCACCCTAATCCGATCACTTCTCGTGACTGTCTGTTCCCTCCTAGAAGGCCTGTTAAGTATCTACAGTCTAATACCATTTCCATCCCCCCTCACACCTCCAAGCATGTTTGCTGGTCCACCTGTCTTCGCTGGCTTGGCCTCTAAGGGACTTACTACTTTCCGAGGGCAGCCATCACAAAAGATCACAAAGTAGGTGACTTAAAACAATAGAAATCTATTCTCTCATCATTCTGGGGGCTAGAAGTCTGAAAACAAGGTGTATGCTGGGCCAAGCTCCCTCTGGGAAGAATCTTCCTTTGCCTCTTCTCAGCTTCTGGTGGTTCCGGCAATCCTCAGGGCTCCTTGGTTTGTAGACAGATCCCTCCAATCTCTGCTTTCATTTTCACCAGGCCAACTTCCCCGGTGTGTCTCTGTGTTCACATTTCCCTCTCCTTATAAGGATACCAGTCACGGGATGGAGGCCTACCTACCCTAATCCAGTATGACCTCATCCTAAATAGATGACCGCTGCAAAAACCCTATTTCCAAGTAACGTCTCATCTACAAGTTTTGGAGAGACACCGTCCAAGCCAGTACAGACCCCAGGGTATCTCTCTTGACAATTTCAGATCTTTGACTCCAGATTCTTCCCTGGAATGCCTCCAAGAGGAACAGGCAGAGGAGAAATGGGAGAGAGAGAGAGAGAAGTCCCAAATAGAGACAAACTAAAGGGGACAGAGGCAGGGCCGCCTGAATTCTCACCCTGTGATCATCTTCTGGAAGTCAAAAAAGAACCAGGGAGGTTCACAGGTTTGTTCACCATATTCTCTGTGTGCCCCAGCGTCCTCCAGCATCTCTGGCCCTGGCTCACAATGGCCCCTCTAACCCTGCCCCTCCCCCCCAATTCCAGGCATCAGCTAATACCTGCTGTGGTCAAGCATTGGTCTGGGCCCTGGAGACACAGAGGTGATAAAATGGCCACAGTTCCTGTCCCCACTGAGCACACACCCTAGAGGGGAAGCCACGCATTAAACAAATAATGTTAAGTAATTAAGTGAACAATGACGAGTACACAAGAAATGACTCCGAGGGCCAGTCAGCATCTAAGCTGAGAGCTAGAGTAAAAATTCAGAACTCAACCTAAAGTCACCAACAAAATTGCATAGATTCTATAAATATTTAAGGAACAAAACGTAGATTCAGAAGGGCCTCTGTGTGTTTTTATATTGCACGTGATTTCCCATTTACTGCTTATCCGTGTTTTAAAGTCCCAAGGTAAAGACAATATAAGATTTGTTTGCATGTGTTTATTTAATTGATAGAATCAACAGGATTTGGTTGTTAAACAGAAGTTACTCAGAATTTTCCCCTCGGGTTAAAAAAAAAAAATGCCACAGTACTTCTTTACCTGAGGCAAATTTCAACTACATTTACTAAGGCCTTTAGAATGTGAGTTTATTCCCAAGCCGAAAACAGAAAGCAGACTGAATCTTTCATAATTTAAGTATGGTGTGGCATTCATAGTAGTAACATAGATCTGCATGGATTTAATAAATTTTTAATTTTCATCTCCGTAAGTGTAAACAGGGGCAAGAACACGTAAAAATAGCAAAAGGCTGTAGGAAATCAAGTTCGTTACCTCTTGTTGGCAAAAATTTTGTGTACAGAACGATGGTTTTTTTTAAGATTTATTTATTTTTAGAGAGAGAGCACGAACACTGCCTCCTTCGACAGAGGGTACCTGGAGCATGTCTTCCTTCTGGAGACTTCCTTTGAAAACCTACCCTGAGAGCACACACTCAAAGGAACGAAGGAACGTGCTGGCTCGCCTTGCTGGCCCCGTGGGGGTGGGCTGAGCCCTGCCGCCCTCCGTGCCCGTTCCCTCCCGCCACCTCCCGCCACCTCCCGCCCTATTGTGAACCTCCTAGCAGCCTATGGGGTCGGTGGCCCTTTTTCCCTCCTCCTCCCCCAAGCGGGCCTGCTCCGTTGCCTTGGCAACGCAGGGCTGGGAATCAGGGTAAGCATCTCCAGGAAAACGCCCCTGAGTTAGGTGAAGGGGCTGCTGAGATGCTGACACCCTCCTTTCTTAAATGTCCAAGCACAAAAGTCCCCCTGGGGGTGGATCCAATTGTGTCACCTGGAGGCTGCGCTTTACTGCTTTATTGACACGTTTCTGCTGCTGTGGATGGAGTTGGAGCCTGCCTTTGTCTTCTGCTTTGGGGGTTTCCTCCCTCCTCCCTCCTCCCTCCCTCCCTCCTCCCTCCCTCCCTCCCTCCCTCCCTCCGTCAGCCCACAAAAAATAACAGCATCGATGTTTAACATTCATTGGTGTGTCTGTACTTTTCTGGCCTCCGTCATCACACAGGTGTCTTCGGGATGGATTATTTTCTGGAATAACCCGGAAACCATAGTCCCTAGCACATTAGAGCTGGAAGCTAGGGTGAACCTTGGGCACCTCTTTCTCAGCAGCTCCTCTGAACCCCTAGCCCCTGGGTGTCTTGGCTCCCAAACAACACAGCCTAGGGAGTGTGAGTCAGGCCCGGTAGGGCTGAAAATGTGGCCCGCTCGACAGGTGCCAGGCTGGGAGCTGCAAGGGGTCAAGCCGAGCCCGCTCCTCCTGGGAAAGCACAGGAGCCCAGCAGGGAAAGAATGCAATGGGTGCCCTAGGAGGACAGAGGGGCCTGTGTTCTGAGTGGGGAGGCCCTGGGGATTCGCCAACAAGGATGCAGGTTTTCAAAATATCTTTCCTTCCCCCATCCCAGCTCGGCCAGTCTGCATACCTCAAAACTTCCAATCAGTTGAAGAAATGCCCTATTCACCTCACTCCTTAAAGACCCCTTCAAATACACCCAACCCCTAAAGAGGCTTGCACCCCAGGGATGGCAGCAGACGTCTGCAACCCACCAACCTCGCACCCCGAATTCCAGGGAAGCTCTGGACGCCTGTCGCGTTGTCGAGTGTCAGGGACAGGGTGGCCTGGCAGGCCATGGGAAGGCTAAGTGTCTCCCACCCGAGCCGGGGCCCCTCAGAGTCCAGATGGGCTCTGGCACCTAGTGTGTGAGCCCCCCTCCCCCCGATAGTGAAGAATGATGAGAAATGCCTCCGAACTTGTGGTGTATGTTTAAAGTTCACATTGAACAAACGAATGCTTTGAACACACAAAAATACAACGCAATTCTTCACCTAGTAAATACAGAATTGATCTTAAGATATGAGACCTGCTGCTCAGTGCGCGGTGTGACCAAGTGAGAGGTTGCAAGTGTGGGGCCCATAATGCCTGACGTCCCCCTCAGGCCCCGTCCTGCAGGTCTCCAGGGCTGGATGTGTGGTCTCCAGCAGGAGGGACAAGCACTGAAGGGGAAGTCCTTGATGCTGGTGAGGGGGGGCCCGAGGCCCAGCTGCCTGCCTACACCCCCGTTAGGGTCCCTCCCAGCCCATCCCGGACGGCTCTGGATGGAAGGGGCCAGCCCTTCAGAGATGTGGCTTGATCTGTGGCTTAGCCCCTGAGGCTGGACTGCGGTGGTGTGCCCTCTCTCTGTGCAGAAACCCACACAAGGGCCAGAGTCCAGGCCTGCAGGCCCCCAACACAGCTACCAGCACCAGCACCGGGTCCTGGGCTCCTCCTGGGGCTGGAGAGGCGGCGGGTCAGTTCTCAAACAGACAGGCCTGGAGGAACCCTGACAAGGAGTCTGCTGGCAGAGTCTCCGACCGTTCAGCCCTCCTGGCCCAGACACCTGTCGCATCCCACCACCCTGAAGAGGGGGGGCATCCCTGGACGCAATCCCTCGGTCCAGTTGGAAATCGCCATCCCCTGTGGTGATTCGGGGGTCCATTACTTTGCTCATGAAGAGGAGGGGACACCCTGCTCTCTGATCCAGCTCTGTCTCCCGCCCGCCACACCCTGTCCCGCTGCCCCCCACAGCCCAGACTTCACTCAGCCTGAGTGTCCAGCCATCTTCCATTCTCTGAGACCTTCTAGTAACTTCCAGGTAAGCTCCTTTTTTGACTAAGACAGCCAGAGTCACATGCTATGGTCTGCACCCCAGAACCCTGGCAGGGGACCCACCAGGCAAAACCCGAATCTCCTAAGTTACCCCTCCCCGAGGCCTCTGCACTCACTGTTCCTTCTGCAAGCAACACTGTTCCTTCCTTGCCCCCGAGCTTGACTACTGCCTCCTCAGTTCTCAGCTTCATCTCACTTGTGCTGGGGGGGCTCTCCCAGGAACTCCCCAGGTGGAGCACACACCTTGCTCAGTCGGGGCACCTGGCTGGCTCCGGTGAGGCCACAAGCTCTCAGGAGGGGGTGGGAGGTGGGGTGGATTCTCTCTCTCTCTCTCTCTCTCTCTCTCTCTCTCTCTCTGGGGTCCTTGGGGACCAGCACATTCCCGATCTAGGACACACATCGGCCCCGGTGGCATGTAATGCCCTGATCACATCAGTCTTGTGGCTCGTCTTGTAGATTTGCCTGAAGACTTCTTACACCTTATTTCGTGTTTCATATTGCAGGAATTTCTCACTTCTTGAGTGAGGACCTGACTTGAGTGGATGGTTTGTGGCCAGAGCCATGCTGGTGTTTTCCTGAGGGGGAATCTCTGGAGCACTTTCTCCCCAGCTGGGAAAAGGCAGAAGCCTGATTTGCCAGCAGCACTTCAAACACCGTGACTTCCCTCTGTGGTCAGAAGCTGCCTGGGTCCTGCCAGCACACCTAGAGCCTGACTCAGGCAACCCCCGAGCCCAGGCTCCGGAGGCAAACACTGAAAAAGGAACGAGGAGAAAGAAAGAGGAAAAAATAAGTAGAAAACAGGAAAGGCCAGAACAAGAAGTTATGTACTGACATCAGCGATGCGTTGTGTTGGTGTTTGAAACTGTTGCGGTCAATTGGCCAACGCGTGACTGGTGGAATCCCAGAGAGGAGGCGGACCTTTGAACTCCTATGGAATATTAAAGTCAGCAGATACCGTTTAATTGCGAGAAGATAAAAATGAACACCAAACAAAATCTTTCAAAAAGGGCAAAAAAAAAATAAAGATGCCCTATGTGGATCAGATTTATTTCATATTATGTAAACGCGCATGGATTAACTTCTCCTCAAAAGGGCAAACTCGGATTAACTTTTTAAAATCCGAAGATATTCTGCTTGTAAGACGCACCTAAAAATAAAATGACCCAAGAAAGTTAAAAATAAAAATAAGGCAAAGAGATATATTTGGCAAACGTGAAGGAAGCGGAAGCAGGAATAAAAATGTTCAAAGACGGGCAAAGAAGGACCAAGGAAAAAGCCTTAAATAGGTCAAAAGATATAATTTTACATGGCTGAAAGATTCAGCACAAATAAGGCTCATAGTCATGGATCTTTTCCCCCCTCTCGTGATCTTGCAGTCAATTTATTATTTGTCTCTCATATATATGTTGTAATTCTACCCTCAGTTGGTCATTCAACTTTTGACTTTGAAACAGTTTCCCAGATTTTTAAAATAATAAAGTTAAGGGGTGCCTGGGTGGCTCAGTCGGTTAAGCGTTGGCATCTTGGTTTCGGCTCAGGTCATGATCTCCAGGTCATGAGATCAAGCCCGGCATTGGGCTCTGCACTCAGCGGGGAGTCTGTTGGAGATTCTCTCCCTGTCCCTCCCCCTGCTCACTCACGCGTTCTCTCTAAAATAAATAACAAAACCTTTAAAAAAAAATCTTTAAAAAAAAAGTTAAATGCACTCATCAATTCCATTATATCTTTTGAGTGTGTGTCGTGCTTAGAAAGGCCTTCCTCACATCAAGTTTCCAAAGATAGAATCTGTGCTTTTTTTTCTAATACTTGTCGGGTTTAATAGTTTACACGTAGATCTCTGATGCATCTGGAATTCATTTTGGTGTGAAGAGCAAGGTAAAGCACAGAGGAGCAACATATCACTCCTTGGCTGACTTGGAGGGCCAGTTTTCTCCCATGCCAAATTCCTATGTGAGTTTTACCCTCCTTCTGGAATCTTTGCTCTGTTAGGGAATCATGGATCTCGGCACCCCGATAAATCATAACTCATAAAGCAAAGATTTTAAAAACTTGAGGAAAATTTGACGTAAGCTTGGTTGCGCTGGAAACTTTTCACACACGGCAGTCACTTTATGGCAGAACAAGTAGAAAGAACAGACCTGAGAATACGGCAGATTTACAGTTTTTACGACCATAAAGGAGACTATTTGTGTAACTACATCGCGGGCTCTTTACCTACAAAGACTACACAGAGGGGCGTGTAGAAGAAGCGGCCCCATGCTAGCTACAAAGAGAGCATCATGGAATTCCCGGCAGCCAAAATCCCAGAATCCCGTTCCCTGACCACACTGGGAATGTCCTCGTACAAGGTGAGATCAGTAACAAGGGTTAAACAAAAGAGACCACCCGCTAAGAAAAATTAAATCTGTGTACTACACTATTTATAAAATACACCGAGAACCCTAATAGCACAACTACTCTTTTCTGTTTTTTTTCCCCTTCCAGATAAACTTTACGTTTATTTTATCAAATTCTAAAAGACGACGATGAAGGCTGTATTAAGCCTAAAGATTTACGGCAAGAAGTAAAATTTTTTTAATGTTCGCTTTGCATCCAGTAGGGGATATCTCCGTCTGGTTTTTCTCCCCTCAGCCATCTTTTGTAGCTCTCAGTAAAACCTTATAGTCTTTTTTCATGTAGGTCAGTACATTTTATAAAGCTAGCATAACTCCAGTACCAAATGCTTACTCAGACAATGCAAAAAAAAAAAAAAAAGGAAATTCTATATTCATCACATTCACAAATATAGAAACAAAAGTCCTCAGTAAAATCCTAGCGAGAAGAATGAAGTGGTATATATCCAAACCAACTTGAGCTTATCATGGGAATTTCATCAGAGGGGATTTTATGAATGAAGTTAATAGTATCCCTCTGTTGTTGCATCATATGAAAATAGTTGTCCTTTTCCCCCTAAATTTAGAGGATGTATTGGAATATCTGGTCCCAGGGCATATGTATGGTTTACTCTAGTTTACCTGTGGGCAACTCAGGGAAATAGTTATTTTCTCCAGAGGAACTGACACCAAGGTAAAAACAAGGCATCCAAGCGACTGTGGGTCGGAAGAAATCTGACATACTATGAAGACGCAATTACAATGGACACTGGTTCAAATATAAGCCACAAATCAGAAGGCCCAAGAGAGGAGGTTCCAAATTCCAGGTACCAAATTGTTATCGGGCTACTTCTTCCTGGGCACCTGAGTGCTGTCATCCATCCCTGATGGCCACCTCCGGACCACTCCCGATCAGGCTCTGCTGACAGACAAATCACGCGCCTGTCTCTGCCCGCCGCTGCAGTGAGCGTAGCTGGACCCTGTCAGACCAGATGATGTCCTGGGAGAGCTGCCTCTACTTGGCCCCCTGGTGGTCATGCCTCCCATGGGGCCACCAGGAGGTTTGGGGCCACCTAGGCTGAGGCTGGTGTAACCATCATGTGAGTCAAAGAAGCTGCATATTCCCTGTCTGTGTCCACCTTAGCTTCTCTACACCCATCACAGGAGGTCTGCATCCTTCCTGCTCCAGAGGCCTCCTTCACTGCCGATTTCTGCCTATTTTAGGGGAATCCTCATGCAAGGTCATGGAAGACACTCCCTTTTCTTTGCCAAGCCCCAAATCATCCACCGGTCCCCTTGTAAGGAGTGAGGAAGATTCAGAACTGCAAGAGAATCAGGCAGGAGCGTGTGTCAAGAAAGGCCCTTCATTTTCTACTGTTTGCTGTTAGATAACAATGTCCTGCACCAATTTCGGATTCTCTACGGGGGCGTTTCCACCTGTGTTAGCCTTCTCGGGCTGTCCTAACAGAACACCACAGGCTAGGTGACTTACACTAGGTGACTGTGATTTATTTCTCACAGCCCTGGAGGCGGGAACCCCGAGATCAAGTAACCAGCGGGTTGGCGTACGGCAGGGCCAACCGTCCTGGCTTACAAATGGCTCCCTCCTCACTGTGTCTTCACGGCCAACCGTCCTGGCTTACAAATGGCTCCCTCCTCACCGTGTCTTCACGTGGCCCTGCCTCCTTGTGTCCATGAACACAGAGAGAGCCCTCAGGTGTCTCTCCCTTGTCTTCTATGGACACTAGCCCTATCCAATTTGAGTCCCACACTTACAACCTCATTTAACCTTAATTACCTCCCTAAAGACCCTATCTCCAAATGCTGTCACATGGGGGGGGGTTGGGGCTTCAAATATAGGAATTGGGGTGGGGGGGACACAATTCAGTCCATTATACCATCCTCTGACTTGTTTCATAAAACTTAACTGGAGTGGGGAGCCTCCCACCCGCCAATTCCTGAACTGGGAGCTTCAGGCAGAAAGAGGTTCATTCATGGTCAAGATCCGTGGCCACAACCAGGTCACAGGCCTCTCATCTACATCCTTTTTCTGTATCTGTGCTGGTTTTCACCCATATTCATACACTCCAACCTCTCACATGCACATCACTCATCCACGCTTCTCTGCCCGGCTCTGTGCCCAGAAGGTGACTTCTAGGGGCTGTCTTACTGGGGCTTCCCTGTCCTCTGGTTTCTGATTGGATCCAGCCAAGGGGAGCCACTGGCCAAGATCCTGGGAGGGCAGAAGAGAGAGGCTGGAGTGTGGATGCCCCTGTGCTCTCCCTACCTGGCCGTGGGGCAGCAGGAGCTGGTTGTCCCGTGGCTGAAGCTCTAACCAGAACCCTTTAGAATTCCACATCATAATGGGCTCCCCATCCTCCTGCTTCCCTCCAGCCTGCTTCTATAAATAGTCCCTTCGTCCATCCCTCTTCAGCTGGCTGAGGCCACTGCCAACGGTGCTGGATCTCAGTAGGCTCATCTTTACCTTCCTCGTGGGGCCCCTGGTATGCTCCAAAGTACAGCTGGCTATCATGTGGCAGCCTGACCTTGGGGAGGAGAGTGTCAGAATTCTTGTACTCCATGTCCCCACCCCTGGAATCCATGCTGCCTGTCTGCCAGGCACAAGCTGAGACCCCCTCCAGGCTCCGGGGGCAGAGGCGGCTGCCTCAAGCGGAAGTTAAAGCCCTCTTATTAGATCATCTCAAGTCAGTGAGGGTACAGGGCCCTTATTCAGGGGCTGGGGCTGGGGGTGGGAGTGAACGCAGTGGTCCCTCTCTGAGGGCAAGGAACCAAGAAAACAGAAATTGACCCCTCAAGCCAGGCAGCCTCGCTCGAGAATGTCAAGCCCACAGGGAAAGAGCGCAGAGTAAACAAAAGGTCCCAAATGAAGGGCTTGGAACCGGGGCTTGGGTATGGAGGATGGCCCTCTACTCCAACACGACACCCCTGGCAGGGGTGGGAGCCCGGCTCTCTATTCCTCACCCAGCGGTCCTTCACCGGATCTCTCTCGATGAATGCCCAGGTCCTGCAGAGCACACGGTAGCCTCATAGCAACATCGATAGGAGGCTCAATTCAGTGTCTGATCACAGAGATTAAACCATTTCTTCTTATGAGAAATCCAGTTCTCAGAAGTGGAAATGCGTTCCCCTTCCCTTCCTCCTCTTTTGATTTCTTGACTCGTTTCTTTTTGGTTCTGATTCAATTTTGTCACCTTCCACCCTCCAACCTTTTGACATCTGTTTGGGTAACGCTTGGGGGAGCCAGTGGGTGGGAGAAACACCAGAAACCCAGAAACCCCCATCTCTTTCCCGTAATTACGATCAGTCCGGCATTCCCAGCTTCTTGGTCAGTCTTCCAGGGAGGTTAAAAGTAATCTGTACACCTGAGAACACATTGCCTATAACCGTTCCAGCATCCACCACACATTTCCGCCCCGCCCCCCTTCATAAGAACAGTGCATCTGTTGACAAAGAGATAGATGGAAGGTCTTAAGACATGGATTGCCCCCATCCTGAGACATCCATAAAGTATCTTCTCTCCTTTTTTGTAAATCCAATATTTTATTTTAAGGTCCAAACTTATTTCTTTATATCTACATGTTAAATGGCCATGCCAGTTTATATAGCTCTTCTCTTCTATCTCCTTTCTTTGTCTTGCTGACTGCAGAGTCCAGCTTCAGGGTCTCCTTCCTAGCCTCACATGCTCTTGCATCAGGATCCCTTTGAGAATCTGAAGAAAGATATGGGTCCTCTCTCCAGGAATATGAACACACAAAACTAAATTGCCATTCAATCTCAGGGGTTCATGAGACAAGATGAAGTCTATCCATGGGACACCTAGGGCCAAATTTTCTCAAGCTACAGTCAGATTATAACTTGTATCAGAACCCCCTGAGGTGCTGGTGAGGACAAGCATGCTCCCCAAACCAGCTGAAGACCTACTGAATCGGAATCTTTGGGATGGATGCCAGGAATCCATCCCAATTCTAGGGCCATCCTTATTCACAAAGAGCATTGAGAAGCATTGCTAGGGACACATCTAACCCCAATCCCTGAATTAATCTGATTATTTCTGAAACTATCAAAATCATTTCACTCCCAACTGACCTCTGCCGGCCAGTACCATGTCTTACGGGTCAATATGTTTGTGACCTCCTCTGAGCTTGACCTTAGCTGTAGCTGGAGAACTTAGATCATCCAATATTTTGTCCTCAATTATTTCCCAAATCAATTACCTTAGTGTATTTTAATGTCAACTCTTATTTATGAGGTGTTTGCTCTTGAAAAAAGGACACACCATTTGGACAGCTTTCCTTGGAGCTTTTATATTCAAGCTACAACAGTAAAAAAAAAAAAAAAATGACAAGTCCTCACGTGAGACTGTGGAGCTACCAAGACTGGTTTCCATTAAAAGTTAAGCCTTGTTTTCATTAACACCAAATACTATTACCTTCTAAACTATACCCATTCTATTGTAAGGAGTGGTATTTGTAGATTACTTCAAATGTGAGATTTAACCAGAATATCCAGGAATAGAGCAAACACACTGAAACAGGACTTCAGATTTTTTTTGCTTCAGACGACTCTAGTAACAGAACAGAATAAACACATCTTCTAAAGACCTGAGACCTGAAGGTGCTGCTACAAAGGGGAATTTCTCTCAAGTTCCGTGTTTCACCATTAAAAAACACGGAAAATTTTGCATTCTTCAATATAACTTACCTATATTCAAAAATCACGGGTTCCCCTTCACATTTTCAAGTAAAATAAATAGGGAGCTCCACGAAGGAGCTCCGTATTTATTCAGACTTGACACACCTCAAGGCACACGGCTCACGGGCCAGTTTAAGAAATTTGACCTTAAATCCATTACACTGATGTACATTTAAAACACAATTTCTCTCTCCTCTTCCTTACCTATTCACCATCATATTAACTTCTGGCCAAATTTCGGTCTGGACCATAAACCACGAGGAGCACCCATCATTCATGTGGTTTCAGTGATGAAGAGCCTCCATTGTCGCCCCACCTCCCTCAGAGAATAGAGCCAGGCACATTGTTGGCATGAAGCAAATACTTTCTCATGGATAACAAAACAAATAAATGAATTGCCAATTCACTTTCGGACCATCTGGGTGCTGGCTGACATTCATCCTCAAACCCAGCGTGACTCAGAGGCTTTGTTTTAAGAGCAGCTAGAATATATCATTAACAATGGCACGGCTCACCGAAGCTTTGGTTCTTCAGGCTCCAAGTCTGCTTTATTTCAGGTGTGGCACGGACCACCACCTTCTGTCCTCTCACATTATAATGGCTTGAGTGGCTCAGCTGCGGATTCTATTAACATTGCTGTCACTGATAAGCTATGTTTTTCATGGGTGTGATGAATTTCTACCAACGTTGACCTCCTTTGTACACCAGGGCACTGTTGATGCTAAATGCAGAAAGGCTACTGAAGATCCGTTCACAAGGGATGTTTCTATTAAAACTGGAGATTGCTTGGTGGATCCCTGCAAGGCTTTCTGTCGTGGGCACTGCTTGTGGATATGAAGGAAAGCAGCTGATACCGTTCACCTGTCAGTTCTCTGAATACAAAACAAACAATTTTCCGTCACCCATTCGATATGCAGGCTTTACCTGGAAGGAGGGATTCTGGGTGAAGATGATGTGTGAGCCTTACCTTCTAGGCAACGAGTCTGGTCGGTGAGCGCTCTTGAACAGTGAACGTGAGATGCTTCTAGAACACCAACTGTGTGCTGCTGATAACAGAAGAACCTCCTCTCCTTCTTCTTGCAGTGGGCATTCTCGGAATGGTACTCCTCCCCATTGTCCACGCACCTTTGCTCTCGGCACTTCTGCCCTCGGACCGCTGGCCTCAAGCCCTCCTTCCCACATCCCCTCACCTCCCTAGACCTTCCGGAGAGGAGCGGGAACTCTCTTTTCCCTTCCTGCTGCTCCAGACCACTACACTCTCTTAATTCGTTTCTATTTTTCAAAAGATCTGCAATCTGTTTGGTATGAAGGAAACAGATTGAATGCAAGGAACCGTAGAAAGCAAGATGTTAGAGAAGCAAGCTCTGAGGTATTTTGGGTACCAGTAATGGCAGGGGTGAATTCATGAGTACTCAGGCTGGGCCACGCCTCCCTAGCGTGCCACGTGGGTGACTTTGCGTGCTTCTCACAAGGGCTACGTGAGGTCGACGTCAGGGTTATGCCGATGCTGCAGTGGAGGTACCATTCAGGGCAGAGAGAGCCCTTCCCCTGCAGGTGTGAAGCAACCGTCCACTGGGAAGCCCTGGCCGGCTCCCTGCAAGGCCACTCAGCAACTGCTCTCCTCCTGTGTCCTGTGTCTACACTGCTTCTTAGATACCTTACTCACTGAATCCTCAAAACGCCTATGGGATGTAGGAATGATTGTGCATTTTTTGCAGATGACAAAAATGAGGTGTAGCGGAGTTAGAAAAATTCCCCACGGTCACAGAGCCAACAGGTAGAAAGAAAGTCCGGGATTCCAACTCAGGTATATCTGCTCTGGCGTACTCTGCCCTGGGATTGGGTATGTGTGCGTGTGCATGTGCTCACGTGTGCATCTGCATGTTCATAATTACAGAACCATGCTACAACCTAATGCACTTTCCGGCCATCGATGATCAGTGACCCGTACGGTATGCCCCAGGGACACGTAAGCGTGCATTTTTCCCCTGCCTCCTGATCATAGCATATTCATGTTCCCTGGGATTCCATCATGGATCTGGGATGCTGACCTGCAGAGGTTTAATCCATTAAGACAGGGGAAAAAGCCAATCCATGTCTCTTCTCAAATGTCCAGGTTGATTTTGTGATGGGCTTATAGTTCTTGGGCAGGTAGATGGAGATTTTATACTATTTCAAAATAGTACAAGTTCTGGAACAGTAAGGTTTAAAAATGTGTTTTTCTGCTAAAGTGATCTTATGCTTTACACATTTCTGGGTTTTAATTATAAAGTAATAAATTATCATTGTATGAACTTTTCAGCTTTTGAAAATTTTAAACACTGATAAAACACTGTGTTATATTAAAATGTTAGAAAACTGGACCCGTGGGGTTTTAATGGCCCTGGGCAGGTCTGCAGCTCATCTCTTATCTTCCAGACTCTCCCTTCTTACCATGTTTCTGCTTAGAGAATAAGAATTTCTGTGTACAAAGCAACCCAATTTTCCTAAGACAGCTACAATTGAAACTAGTTATAAGGCTAATTAAACCGGAGGGTAGATGTCTTTTCTTCCCACTGTATCTGCTCAAACCCCGAGATGGCCTAGGTCGGAGTTCTTCGCATTAAGAGATCTTTTACTGGAGGGGTTTTCAAGGGCCTTTGAGTTCCTCCAGATCTCCAAAGCTTTCACTTCACCCCTACACGTCCTCAAAGAAGAAGGTTGTGTTGAGGGTCCCCAAGATCACCATCAGGGTCGACGGCTCACTAGGAGGACGGCCAGAACTGTGGCTGTGATTTATTACAGGGCAAAGATGCAGAGCAGTCAGCAAAGGGAGAAGGAGCACAGGGTGACATCCAGGGGGAACTAAGCACAAGCTTCCAGGGGTCCTGGAAAACCCCAAATTCCTCCAGCAATGGGTTGTGATAACACATGTGAAATCTATCTACCAGGGATGCTCGTCAGTCACTCAGCTCCGGGGACTTCACTGGGGGCTGGTCCCGTAGGCACCCTCTGCTTGGCACGTACCTGAATTCCAGCCTCCCAGGAGGAGAGCAGGTGTTCAGCCTCAACCATGTTGTGTGCACACTGTGTGGGCACAGCGAACCGCTCTCGTCAATCCTGGGGATGCTGGGAAGCTCCCAAAGCTCCCAGACACCAGCCAAGGACCACCTCTCAAGCAGGCTTTCCTAGGGACAGCAGTCAGCCTTGCAGTGTTAACTCTCTCCTGCATGGTGGTCATGGCTCCCTTGGCCCCCAATCAAGAATCTGGGCCTAGGAGGGCCCCAGGGAAGGTTATACAGCCTGCACTTGACCTTCCCATTGTGGCAGAGCCATTGTTGAGGGAGACAGAAGCAGCCTTGTGCTCCCTCACATGGGGGCTTTAGTGAAGCCCACACTGATTCTGGCCAGGCCTCAGTCAACAGCACACCCCCTTTACACATGCCACACACACACACACACACACACACACACACACCACATCACATCACAGACAAAAAACACATTTGCACATCTCACACATACACACACACACACACACACACCACAAATACACCACACCCACTCACACACACCATAAACCTCACACACTACACACACACATACACACCACACATCACACACAAAAACCCCACATTCCATGCATCACACACACACACAAGACACACACAGTCACACCATACACACACTCATACATACCACACATCACAAATACACACGACACACCATACACATAGCCCACTTCATATGTTGGCAGGAAAATTAAGAACAGAAAAAACATAATTTTAACATTGTGAATTACTGACTTCCAACTGTTCAGAAAGGTAAGCGCTCTAACAAAATCATTTTATAGTCCTGTAATCATACTCAGGATTTCATGTTTTTTTTGCAGATTTCAGTAGACAAAATCAGGAGTCTGACAAAGAAGGAATTTGAATAGGCAAATTCCCTGATGCTGTTATTTCACACATGTATGGAGCATGAAGTACATAGAGCACATACATGGTGCTTATTCTGCCATCGAAAGTGGAGAATATAACTATATATTCTCTTATAAACTAGGAGAACGCATGCTTAGATGTAATGTAATCATTTACTGAACTAATCACAGACCGGAAAACTAACCCAGTGCTGGTAAAGTGATATTTTAGTGACTTCCAGGTAAAGCACAAAACAATCAGGTAGAGCGATAGGATGAGTGACATAACATGATGTGATAGAAGGTGAGACCACAAGAGCTGATACTGTGAGTGTTTCCCGTTCTCCAGGCCTAGCACTGGGTCCTTTACTGCCCAGGCTCCTGTAACCATCCCTATGGCTTAGGACATGGGCGCTATTATCATGTCCATTTCACAGATAGGAAAGTAGAGGCCGGCCCTCATCCCGCATGGTCTCATTGGACAGACCTGGAGCCCAGAGTTCACTGACTCCTGGAGCAATGCTATTAAAAACAAAGTCGAACAGCTCTTTCAGAAAAACATGGGACACAGTCAAATATACCTAAAATATTTCCCTGCTCCTATGTCTTCCCAGGAAATGAACAGAGCATTTGGTTGTGGCAAAAATTTGAATTATTCAGGAACAGAGTTTTGTTTTGTTGTGTTGATGAAATGTCACTCAAAAATATCACAGATAGTGTCCATTTGAGGGTCTCTATTTGCATATCAATTGGACCTGTTTTTGAGCAAGAGAAGCTTTAGATTTTTTTTTTATCATTCATTTGAGACAGAGAGATATATATAGAGAGAGAGCATGAGCAGGGGGAGGTGCAGAGGCAGAGGGAGAAGCAGGCTCTCCACTGAGCAGGGAGCCAGATGTGGGACTCGAACCCAGGACCCTGGGCTCACAACCTGAGCAGAAGGCAGAGGCTTAACCATCTGAGCCACCCAGGCAGCCCAAGCAAGAGAAGCTTTAGAAAAGCTTTGCTAAGTAATGACCCAGCACCATAACGACAGCTCGGCATAGCAGAGATGCTCCTTGTTGGTCTGCACAGCTTCCCCATCACAGTTGTGTGGTTATCGCAGACTCAGGAACCCCGACTCTGGACCATCCTGAACTTTCCAGCTGTGACATTGCCCATGAAGCCCATCTGCTTGGTGTGCATGGACTGTGCTTCTGGCTGGATGCACTGAACGTGGGGCTTCTGGAAGGCCTGTCAGGCCTGGGGAGTAGCAGGGCCCGGGAACCTGATAATCACCTGCCAATCTCTTCCTCCCTGGCTTCTTGCTCCCAACTGAGCTTTTTAGTTGTCTCAAGACCCTCATTAAGATTTGTCCAATTGTACCAGACACTTTTGTCCCAAGGTTGTTCAGAGACAGTTCAAGAACCAAGGGAAGGCTGCAGATCTCTTCCCAATGGAGTCTGTGGTTCCTCCTGGTCCTGGCTCTGCCCCTGCTTCCTGGGAAACCAGAGCAGCAGAAAGCAGACGAGGAAGCATCACAACCCTGGCTCTGAGTTCCTAGGTGCCATGGGAGACAAAGGGAGGATGGCCCTGCATGTGGCCACACCATCTGGAGCATCCCTGGTGATCCTTGGGCAGGTGAGATGTGTGCCATTGGGACTGCCAAGGAAGGGAGCCTGGGAAGTCACTCTTCATGGGACCTGATGCTCCTCCTTCTCATCTGCTGAACCTTCTGCAGTTTTGTAAATGAAGTCAATGGTCCCCAGGCTACTCTGTCATTTCCAGCTGTCAGACCTTCCCGCCAGGCTGGAGGGTCACGTCTTTCCTGTGACTCAGAGTTGGCTGCCCCACCAGGTCCTCCTTGCACTGGGCCTCCCCAGACAATTCTTTTTTTTTTTTTTTTAAGATCTATTTATTTATTTTAGAGGGAGAGTGCATGCCTTGTGGGGGGAGGGGGAGGAACGGGCGGAGGGCCAGAGAGAGGGGGCAAGAGAGAACCTTAAGCAGGCTCCGCACCCAACACCGAGCCCGATTTGAGGCTCAGTCCCACAACCCTGAGAGCATGACCTGAGCTGAAATTAAGAGTCGGTGGCTTGACTGACTTGGCCACCCAGGGGCCCCCCTACATGATCCTTAAGGGGCATTTCAGATCGTTTCCCTTGAGTCCTGTCTTCCATAACCTGGGCCTTGTATTTTGGCAAAGCTCTTCTTTGCCACTGTGTTAAGCAATTTAGAATCGCTTTTATGAAATGAACATTATGAACTGTGATGTTCTAGTTAGCCAATAATTTCCAACATCATAATTTTCATACTCACCCAGTAATAGTCAAAATAGCCATTCTGTCGCACTCCTAAATTGGAGATGTCATTACAGGGCATTGTGAGTTACAAGTGGGTTGAAAGTGGGCCTCTGTGGGGCCCCTCTGCACCACAGCCAGCTTAAAGTGCAAGGCCTGACGGTGACCAGCACCCCTGGGTCCCCACCTGCACCTCAGCCGGTCTCCCTTGGTGCTTTTGCACAGACGGGGCGGTGGGAAGTTACCAAGTGGGGTCCTTGGCCCAAGAGGCAGCAGGGCTCCCACCGCCCGCAGGCCTGGATGACGCCTTCAAGGTCACTCTCAACCAGACAAGAGAGAAAACAGGTGTCTTCCTTCCTGATGCAGTAAGGGCTTGTCCCCGAATGGCTTATCCAAAAATGTGTGGCAGCTTCACCAGCGTCCAACTCGGCCAGGTTCTGGCTGGGAGACAAACCAAATGGGTGAAAGAATAAGAAGAGGAAGACAGGAGGATGATGGTGAGGTCGGCTGGGACTGCCGGGGGTTGCGGGGTGGGGGACACCCCAGGGGCAACATGTGGTGTGGTGGGAAAGAGAACCAAGCGGAGGACCCAGAAAACACACACAGTTCAGGGGCAGGTGGAGACCAGGACCCCGTGGGGGGATCTCGAAGTCACAAAAAGCTGGGAGTCGGGGATGTAGTGAAATACAAGAAAGCCAAGGAGGAGAGGGTTTTGGCAAAAAAGAAAAAAGAAAAAAAAAGCATGGTCTAGAGTGCTAGATGCCACAGGGACAAGGAAGTAAGGACTGAAAGAGAGCCAGCTTGTGTCGCATTTAGGAAGTGGCCTTTGCCAGGTTCAGCGAGGGGGCAGGCACAGCAGAGGTAGAAGAAGCAGGGCTGCGCTGCATCGTGGGGAGAAGCAGAGACCGCCTCCAGGGGGAGGAGAAAGGCTGCAGGACAAGAGATGGAGACACAGAGAGACAGAGACAGAGAGACGAGAGGGAGAGGAGGGAGAGAGTTATTTGGAGACCCATGAGCCTTGAACGGGGGCTCTATTTGAAGAGGATTTGTGAATCTTTGTGTTCGTGTGGCCAGCGGAAACTCAGTACTGCAGAAGGGAAGGTAAAGCACGGGTGTCACTCTGCTCAGGTGCGGAGGGCTGGTTGGGGTGTTGCCGCGTGTCTGCCTGGGGGCGCCCGTGGTGCACGCAGGTCCTCACAGCCTCCTCCACCAGGCAGTCCCTCTGGTGAGCAGCTAGACTAGAGCGAACTTCCTTCTCGTAATTCTCCTGACTTGCCTCTTACTGTAAATCTACTTAACATTAAAATCGTATTATCAGAATAAATCTTTGAAATCTAAAGGGCTAAATCCTTGTGGTTAGAACACACTGTGACTGAGAGGTGTTACCAGTTAACTAGTACGAACTATTGGCTCAATTAAAGGAAGCTATATTTCTTGTTGCTACGATCCCCAATCGCAGATACCCTCTGGCACAGTATGTCTCCAGGGTGGACCCTTTAAGTGGGTGCTATGATTTCAAGATTATAAGTATAATCTTGTATTACCCACCCAAAGTCTGGGCATCGGGGCCCCTGGGGCTCCTAGAAGAAATTCTTGAAATGTCTGTCACCTGGGCTTCTCAGGGGCTTTGTCTTCCGCTGTTTGCAGATCATCTGTGCTGCTACCCAGTGGCCTGTCCCCGAATGTGGTGTGAGCCCCTCTTAAGTGGGCTCCTTTGTCTTCTTCCTGTGGCTCAGGAACATGCTGCCCCAACCCACTGGGAGACTCCATTGCATTCAGAAGGCTGTAGAGACAGAATCACAGACACCAGAGAGCTAACAACATATTGTAGTTACCTGAGTGTCTGTTAAGTATGTCCCCTCTTTAGCTGTCACCTGCCCAGGAGCTGTCCCTGAAGGTATTTGCCTCACTAGCCACCCCACTCTCTCTGCCCCATCTGCCCCCGCCTGACCTGTGCTCTGGGCTCACGTCCTACTGTTATTCCTGCAGGATGATTTGTCTGCATTTTTCACTAGTCTATAGACTCCCTGAGAATTGGGACTAGGTTTTATGAAGCCATCACCTGGCACAAAATGTATGTCCACACACGAGGTCCTAAATGAATGCATACTGAATTATTTCCCCCAAAGAGTGTACTTGTATCTGAAATGATGAGCTGTTCCTCTCCTGCATTTCACTTGAATGCTCTCCTATATGGCAGACATGGGCTATTATATGGTGACCCGAGCATACAGGTCCATTCATGGTGTCATAGCCCAACAGGGCAGCAGGGCTGTGTGATGACTATGAACCTGGGCTGTCCATCAGGTGGTCTTCTCCTTCATTTACCTGCCTGAAAGCCTGCCTTCCCTTTGTTGAGTTGGACATTGAGTGAGATGTTTAGCTGTGTCTTATGGCCCAGGCCATGGTTCAGTGAGAGGGAGGGGAGGAGACCTCACAAGGCTAGGACCATTGCAGACCTTCCGTGACAACAAGAGAAGGCATGTGTGTGGGCAACAGTGGGAGGAAGACAAGGGTTCCAGAAAAGTCGGGGCTGCCCAGACCCAAATAGCAAGTGAGCCATTCTTTGGCCCTGGATACCACCAGAGGCACCAGATTAATTCCTTTGGTTAACTTAGGATACTAGCCAAGGGGAGGAGGAGATGGGAAAGAGCATGGGAAACAGGAAATCCGAAAGAGAGAAAAGGTGTCTAAGTGGTCAATGCGTAGGTAGGAAAACAACAAGAGGGGAAATGAGAAGACGCATTTGCTAAAAACACGTCATCACTTCCCTCGCTAGCCAGACAGTAAATGTCCTGTGTACAGGGATCATGTATTGGACACCCTGTAAATATCTTTCCCCCATTATCACCCCTGCTCAATGCTCAGATGGTCTGGGCATACTCACATCATAAGAGGTATGTGTGGATCAGTGAATGATGGTCCACCTGCTTTCGGTCAGCGTGTGCAGCCACCTCAATGCACATCCAATATAAAGAAAGTGTTTTATGCTCAGTGCATGCTTACGTGTGACAAGTAAGAGAGTGTTCTTCACGAGAAGTAATGTGAGAAATGGAAATGTAAGGGCACAGTGTGTTTAAAAGGGAGTCACTATGGAAATAATACCCTTTGGCTACTTGTGCCAATACTCCCAATAGGCGTTCACTTCAATGCTGACTTCTCAGAGGTTATACATACAGCCCAGATCTGTTGCAGGCTGTCTAACACAGGATTTAAAAAGTTAAATTTTTAAAAACATTTTTGTTTTAAAGTAATCTCTACACCCAACATGGGTCTCAAACTCACAACCCCAAGATCAAGAGTTTCACGCTCTACCAACTCAGTGCACCAGGCGCCCCAAAAGTTAATTTTTTATTGCAGAGGATGTTTATCAGGAGAATGGCTTCAACAAAAAAGAGAAAGAAAAAAACTCCCCAAATCCGAAGTGATGATGTCTCCAATTTATTTATAAGAACACATGAGGCACAGGTGGCTGGGAGAATCCTCTGACTTTGTTACATCATTTCTGGTTCTATGTATTGTTGACTATGACAGAAATTTCTAGAATGGGGAAAGTAGACAAAGAATTCTATATTCAGACCCTGGGTAAATCAAACTTGCTGACTAAATTCGTTTTGGGGTCTTTATAGTGCCCTGAGAAAAAATAAAAAGTAATGAATTTACTGAAATTATTGTGGAGAGGGCAAAGGTCAATTTGACATGAGCAGACATGATCGATACCAGTTATAATGACATGGTTGATGGCCCTGGCCAGGCTCCATTGTTCCTGCCCTGGCCAGACTCCATTGTTCCCTGAGTGAGAGTGTTTTATTCTACACATTTCAGTTCCTTATATGATTTCATTAGGAAGTCAAATTAAACATAGCCTGAAAGAATGATTTCTCCAGGAAAATGTTACTTCCACAAGAGGCATTGGGGCTTGAAGGAGAAAAGAGTGTCCTTTGCTATTGCACACGGTTAGCCAAACAGAGGACGCCCGTGTGGTGGTTGATAAGGACTGATACAGAAATGCCATGCATCATTCAAAAATGTCAGGTGGCCCTTTTCACACAGGAAACTCTGTGTAGATATTCATGAGCCACACACAAAGTGTGAAAGATCTAACTCTTCTTCCTTGCTTGCTCTTCATCCCCCATTGGTGGGTTTTGTTCTGCCCAGCTGCGTAGAGAAGTATGAAAAACCCCTGTGCAGAGTCACTTCTGCACAATCCACAGAGACTCTTTTGAGAAGCTACTTCTCTGACACCTTCATGGGATAAGGCGTTAGTGATATGTAGATTAAATGTCATTATGAAAGATAATTTGCATGCACACACAGTAGAAAGGAGAATTTTTGATTTTTAAGTCATAGCACAAAATGTCTCCTGTCTCCTGGGCATGTTTCAGCCCACTGTTTTATCTTCAGAGCTGGCCTCGGGGGAAAAAAATCATTTGAAAACCTCCAAAGAGGGGTGCCTGGGTGACTCAGTGGGTTAAGTGTCTGACTCTTGATTTTGGCTCAGGTCAGAATCCAATGGGCCATGAGATCAAGCCCCGTATCAAGCTCTGTGCTCAGCGGGGAGTCTGCGTGAAGAGTCTCTCCCTCTGCCCCTCCCTCCTACTCGTGCACATGTGTGCTCTCTCTCTCTCTCTCTCTCTAAAGTAAAATAAAATAAATCTTAAAAAAAAAAAAAAAGAAAAGAAAACCTGCAAAGAATCTGGGATGTTGGCAGTATGGTCCCTTCCTGGAAAGGTTCAAGATTTGGGGAGAGCTGGGTTCCTTATGCACTTGCATCTCTGTGGGAAAGCACTTCTAAATGTTAATGTTACATTTAACTTTGCCTGTCTGACCTTGAGGTAGCAGGCTAGTAGCTCTAGAGGAAAACGATGCCCTCCATAAATTTTTCCCTGAAAGGGCTCCTTCCCAAGACCTATAGCTCAGTCAAGCTTGGAGACTACTTTTATGGATCTCATGCAGCTGAACATGAATCACTTATTTATGGATATTTGACATTTGCTGATGTGGTAATTCACTCTCTGGACATTTGTTCTATTTATTTTAGTTCTTTCCAGAATGCAGTTCAGAATTTAAAGCTTTTAAAATCTGCATATGTATGCAGGCATTTTTCTCTTTTTGTGCACTCATTAGCTAAATGGGTTTTTTGGACTTTCCTTGTTATGATGAAAATAATATTTTTATGCACATGGAATGCAAATTCAAGTGGTAGAATAGGTATGCAATGAAATATAAGTTTCTTTTCCAGACCACATACTCAGTTCCATTGTCCAGCGATAACCACTACCAGTAGTTCCTTGTGTTCTTGTATATCTTTTTGGAAAATCCCCATGCATATCATACATCATATATCTGTATCAATCTAACACACCCACATTCATACATTTATTATATAGATGTATACACACACACACACAAACCTTTATTGGGGGCAGGGGTGCAGAGGGGGAGGGAGAGAGAGAATCTCAAGCAGACTCCCTGCTGAGTGTGGAGCCTGAATGTGGGGCTCGATCTCATGACCCTGAGATCATGACCTGAACCAAAATCAAGAGTCAGATGCTCAACTGACTGAGCCACCCAGGTACCCCTCAATCTTAATACCTCTGAAGTTTATGACTACATGGAAGTATCTTAGATTGTTGCATAATTTTGCTACGGATGGGCGTTCCAGTCTCTGGCTAGGACAACTTTTCAGTGAAGGCTCCCATCTACAAGCCAACACCTTGTTCCTATGGCTACAGGTGACTTCAACCCTGGTTTCTTGAATCATCACTCTACCCTGAAGTCTAGACCTAATTTTCATATTTGAATGTATGACTTCTTTGGCCAGGAGAAGCCTAAGATTATTTTTATTTTGTTACTTTGCCCACTTAGCACTAGATAAAATTAAGACAAAGACATGGTCCGTGAGCAGCAGGCTGAAAATGAAGTTAAGAGATACTAGATAAATAAGCTACCATTCAGTCAGCTTCTACCATCACAGAAATCAAATTTGCTCTCATTTCTTTGCCTTTGTTTGTCTTTATCTTTTCCTCCCAAGTCATCACAGACTGAGATACTGGTGGAGTTCCTGTTTAGGTCAGCTTTGCTTCTCCATCTGCACCAGCCCATCATAAATCAGTTAATCGACCCAGGGCTGCATCCAGGTCAAACAGGACTCCACCAGCAGCTGGGAGTCCAGTTGCAGGAGTCAGGGAGAGGGACTTCTGACTGGCTGGTCTGTTGTCAGGACAGCTGCCGATGTGGGTGGGGCAGAGGCCCAGTCTCCTGGGTGGCAGGTGTCCAGTGGCACCTGGGAAAGAGATAGCTCCAAGGCATGGGGGTGCTGTAGGAGTGCCTCCAAGTGATCCCAGCACCCGGCTGCCCTTGGGAACAGAAGTCCTCAGGGTTCAGGGGCTGGGTGAGGCTGGGCTGTAGGTCTTCAGTAACTGCAGTAGGAAAGATCTCATAGCTTATTCCTTCTTCAAAAAACTCATAGTTTCCCTCTGGAGTACATTGCCTTGATGTTTCATGGCCATATTTTAGCTCTTCTGGACTCCTTGTTATCAGATTAATTTATTATACTGCTCTTCCTTTGCCTCCTTTGCTTAGGATTCTTGAGACACATAATATATGTCCCATAAGGAATAGCTCTGAGAAGGCAGGATTCAATATCTAGAAGGAGATACAGGCTGTTGCTAACTGTTGTCACCTCCCAGAACAGAGGCTGTGAGGGCAGGAGAGAATGAGGGAGGGTGGGACAGGCACTCCCTTCTCACTAAATGCCCATTTGTACCTTCTCAATGTTACACCATGTGTTCACCTCATTCAAAAATACTGAAAAATGGGGGGCGCCTGGGTGGCTCAGTCGGTTGAACTTCCGACTCTTGATTTCGGCGCAGGTCATGATCTCAGGGTCATGGGATCGAGCCCCATGTAGGGCTCTGCACTCAGCAGGGAGTCTGCTTGAGATTCTCTCTCTCTCCCTGCCCCTCCCCCCACGCTCTCTCTCTAAAATAAATAAATAAGTATTAAAAAAATACTGAAAAATGATCTATTCAGTCATCTCTGTTTTCGTTCTCTTGAACATCAGTTTGTCAAGAGAGAAGCACTGGCTCTACCAGGAGGAAATAAAGGGCTGGATCTTCCATAAAGATTGCGACGTCTTTGAGTAGAATGAAAATACCCAGCTTTTTCTGAAAGGAGAAAGAAGAGGAGGAGCAGGAGGACCTAAGCTCACCTCCCTGTGCCTTTGTTCTTTGGTCCTGCTGTTCTTTCATCTTGTCTTGGTGCCTTTCGTTGGGTCTTTTCTCTCCTCAGATTTTCTCTATTGCTGCATAGAGGTTGTGTCTCATCACATTCGATTTAGATGCCAGAGTTCATTGGACTGTCCCTCCACATCATGTTGGGGTTGAGAGTTGGGTTTTGAGGTCCAAATCTCTCCACTTACTATCCCCCTATATTGACCAAGAAGTATTGCTTTACTATTCTGGGCATGATGATGCCCAAATGACCAACCTCCCACGCATTTCTGGAACTCCAGATTGAAGAAAGCAGCTCATGTTAAGATCTAAGCAGGACTTGCCCTTCACTACCCTGAGTGCAAGAAGTCCAATCCCACAGATCTTTTCCTTCCCCGTGACAGGTGGAGAAGGGGACAGACAGCCGATCTACTCCTAGAGGCGCATCCCTTCCCCATTCCTAGTGAAGTGGATCCCAGTGAAGTGTCAGGTTTGGGCCCATCAGATGAGCCATCCTCCTCTCCAAGGTGCATGCAGAATGGACAGAGGTACATGCCTGGGTGAAGTCTGCTCTTCCCGCCTGCAAAAATAAAAAAGTAAATATAGCACTCATCGAAGACACGAATAAAGGCAACTCTCCTGAACAGAAGGAAATCCAACCAATGTGATCTAGAAGTGCTCCTAGTTTTAATTCCAAGAACCGTTTCTGAAATAGAATGATCTGGACTCTGGCTGACCGGATGTAGGCATGAGCAGATGGAAGGGAAAGACGGGTTTACTTGTTGTCCTGGTGCTGGTTTCCTGTACTTTCTCCGTGATCCTGGTGGAGGCACATAGAGAGAGCGAGCTTTGGGTTGGATGGTTTATGTTGAGCTCCTCTGGCTGTGGGCAGTGACAGAGATTGAGAAACCTTAAGAGGTAGGTGGGATTAACTATGGAGCTGTGAGAGGGCGAGAATGTTCAAGACCGAACACGGGGAGCCTCCAACGTTCTGTGGATTAAGGACCAATGGACAAAGTCTCAAGCCATGATCAGAGAGGGGGAGGGAGTGGGGTTTTGCAGGCACAGATGTGGATGGTGGGCGGTGGGTGGGTGGTGGACCTCTGATCCGGTGAGCATCTCCATCCCAGACGGTCACCAGCCCGAGTCAGTCCTGCATCTTGGGGGGCAGTAATGTGGGGCCGTAGAGGGTGAGGGAAGTCTTGCCGGTTGGCCAGTCCAGTTGGTTTTCTTAGGGAAACATTTTAAGAAAGGTGGAGGATCAAGAAGGTCAGTGGAAAGGCCAGGAAAGAAGGGAACCAAAGGTCTTGTGGATTTTTCCTTTGGTCCCAAATGCCCTTGGGAAAATAGACTTAGGAGATTGGACAGGACAGAATCAAGAAAGCAAAATGGATATTCTGTGACTAACGGGGCAAAGTGTTGGATTACACAGAGCACAGCATAACTCATAAGGAGGAAATGATATTCGAACAAAAGCAACAAAGAGCTAAAGAACTCTATTCAGATGCTCGTGCCATATTCACGTAGAAGATGGTTCCAGAAGAAGCCAACTGTTGTATTACAGGGAGGAGTCATCCTGAGTGACCACACAGCAGACAAAGGGAGAGCTGGTACCGCACCCCGTGCTCCTTCACCGTAGTTGGGAGAGCCGACAGGGCCTGATCCAGGCACAAAAGCATGATTGTTTCCATCTCTTTTGGGTCCAGCCAGCTAGCTTTTAATTAAGTGGAAATAATGGGCATCCCAGTTCACCTGGGGAGAACGGAGAAGGGGGACTGAAAGTAATCCAAGTTTCCAACAAATACTTCTCGGTTCATGGTGCAGTGCTCTGATCACCCGGTATTTATTGTTACCCATTTTTTCTCCTTCTTCACTGTAGCTATTAGAGAAGAAATTTAATTATGGTGATTGAATAATTAAACGAATCACAAATAACTTTCGCATACCAAGCTTTTTCCTCCCCTTCAACTGAAAAGATGTTGGCACTGGTATGAGGATTCTCTGTCATTGTTAGTAGCCCTGAGCCCTGACTTCCAAAGTGTAGGGTCTTAATGTCCTTGATAAAAGTTCACGTAAGATATAAAATGTAGGGGGCGCCTGGCTGGCTCAGCCGGTGGAGTATATGACTCTTGATATTGGAGTTGTGGATTCGAGCCCCAGGTTGGGTGTTTAAAAATAATAAAAATCTTTATTGAAAAAAAAGGATATGGCTCAGTCAGTGAGCCACGCAACTCTTGATCTCAGAGTCATGAGATCATGCCCCATGTTGGCTGTGAAGCCTACTTAAAAAAAAAAAAAATATGACATTTAAGAGATAAGGAGAGATTTGTTTAAATCTATTTACTTTTAAAGATTGAATTTATTTATTTGAGAGAGAGAGAGAGAAAGAGTGCACGTGCCATGCGCAAGCAGGAGGAGGGGTAGCGGGAGAGGGAGAGAGAATCTCAAGCAGACTCCATGCTGAGCACGGAGCCCCATGCTGGGCTCGATCTCACAACCCTGAGATCATCACCTGAGCCAAAATCAAGAGTCGGATACTTAACCGACTGGACCACCCAGGAACTCCTAAAACAATCTTGCGTTTCAGTCTTGTTGCTTCACAGCAATAAAGAATGAGGCATTCTGAACTATTTTTTGTTTGTTTTCGTAATATCATGAATTGGAATGGACAACAGAGTAGTAGATCCCTCATAGTTCCGGGCTGTGGATCACTTGAATGAGACGAAAGCCTAGGGCATCACAGATTCACACTTGTCTCCACCCAAATCTATGGTCCCGTCCACAAAACTCCCCTTGGAGTCAACGTCTTATAGTCCTTTCCACATGTAGCCTGAGGCCAGAAGCTCCAGGGATAAAGGACCTTCCCAGGCTGCCACTCCCCAGGACTTCTGCGAGTGTGGGTCGGGGGGTCTTTGTGAAGGAGACCCTCCCACCAGCCAAAGAACTTCGGTCCTGGACCACCTGGCTTGGGCCGATTCAGGCCTTCCCCTTTCCCTGTCCAACCGACCTCCTTTATGCTTGACTCCAGGTCCCCTCTCCATTTACGGCTGCCCGTACCTGCCCACTGAATTAGATGTAAAAATTGATTTTTTCCACTCTCTAGTCTCAGCCGGGTTTCCTGGCTGCCGATTTCCCCTCTCTTCCATCAATTTATGATTCTTTGAAGAGTTTTCCTGGTCATGTATCCCTTCCTGCTCTGCTCTGTCCCACGCTCCCGGCCGACCATCCCTCTTGTGCTGCACTGGTCTCACAGACAAGACCCAAGCCCACACGTGAGAATCTCTGTCCTCAAGCTCTGAGCCCTAAGCAGAAGCACTTTCTCAGTTTAAGAAGTGGGGCCCTAACAGATCTAGTCCCACAGCTCCAGAGAGAGAACCAGGTTAGGGAGTCACTTATGTATTCATTGGTGCAATAAATATGGATTGGACATTTACTAGGCACTAGGCAAATTTGCCTCTGGAAAGGGCCTCAGCTATTACATGAGAAGCTCGGTAGAGGGCACTCCTGTACTATAGCAGCTAAGCATGCGGGGGTGGTAGGGCACCTGAACCCAGGGATCCAATCGGAAAACTCAAATAATCACACATATCATATGCGGCTGTGCAGGCACACATGCCCACGTTCTGATATTTATCCTTAAACATATTCAACGGTGGATAGGACGCTTGCCTTTACATGCCATGCCAGTATGCTTACCAAAGCAAACATAATAATGATGTGATATATTCATTGCTCCATTCACCAGATCCACTTAAAAGTTATTTTAATAGGTGGCACACTTCATTTCTAAACGCTTAAGGGAAAAACAAATATTTTAGGATACAATTTCAAAATGACTGCTAAGTTACTGTATTCTGTTTACTTGAACTAACTGAGCCCTTTTCTGGGTGTAAAGTCATCTTGATGCAGAAGGGAAGGGAGAGGCAAGACCCAAGTGCACGCTGCTTTTCGAGAAACATCTTATTCTGATTCATGAGGGTGAAGAAAGCGGCACCCTGCCACCAATGTTTTCCACCCAGTGGAATCCTTGCCCCTCAGGCAGTTGTCCCTATTCAAATAACTAAGTACGATATAAAACCAGTGGCTTTACAGTTAGCAAAGTTGACATTTACTGAGCACGTACTATGTGCCAGGCTCTGTGCCAAACCCTTTAAAGTGTATTATTTTTTTGTTTCTTATTTAAGTATTTATTGCATATGTTATTTATTGCATATGTTATTGTGTAAGACACAGTGCAGAGATGAGGAGCTTGAGAACAGTGAACGAGGGGTCGGCCTATGGCTAGAATGTGCAGGGAAATGCAGAGCGCCCAGCCCAGTCCTGCCACGCCGCTAGCCGTGATGGTACGTGCACGTAGAAAGAGACTTAATGTGGGCCTTGCACTTCTGACACGGTAGTAAACATTACTTCCCTTTACATAATTTCAGTGTTTTTCAACTTAAATCCATATTTAAAAGAAAGTTACTAGTTGATCCAGCTGAATGACATTTTTATGTGTTAGAAGTTAAATTATCAACTGTAAAATCAATTTATCACCTGGTGAGTGAAATTAGAATGTAGAGTGGTTGCTATTCCGTGACGGTGGGTTGCTGTTTAATGACTCTGTTCTGGAAGGTTCTGTTCATGTCTATTAATCTGCTTTTTCTACTGGACAACAGACAGCCCTTTATGGCTAAACCCCACCATAGTGTGTGAACAGTGGGGGCTACAGTCAAACCCACTCTGGGCGGTAATTAGTGCAGCATCAGGAAGACACATCAAATGTTTCACTAAGATATTTCCTTCCTGCTACCCTTAACATCAAAGTAAGACCTGACTGGGGGTAGATGCAGGTAACAGAAAGGAGTCCTACATTAAGAGCATTTGTGGGAGCTGGATCCAGAGGGTTTCCAAATGCCCAGGTCCCAGGCTACTAATCAAAGTCCTGTCTCGGGCTGGCCCCCAGCCTGTGCCTGTGGCAGAGAGCAAGGAGAGAGAAGAAACAATCTCATGAGAAGGTGACTATCTATGGAGCAGACCTTGAAGAGAGCTAAAAAAATCACTCCCCAAAGCACAAAATCCGGTCTTCCCAGGGTTCCCAATAACCAAATGACATCATTATAAACTATGCTGATGTCTGTTACTTTTGCTTACTCACCAGCATTTGCCCTTTTGGGAACAGATGCCTAATTATTCTTTAGGAACCACCCCTCCCCACTTTGAGCCCCTGGGCCACATCTATCGGTGTGCTCCAACCTCCTGGACAGCAGTCTTGACTCCAGAGTGAGCTAAACGGGCCAAAAGAACGTGTTTCCCAGGCTTTTGTTGCAGTTACTGGGAGAGATACACCTTTTTTCTTCTAGGATCTAAACCAAGGATGTGAGTCCGGGGTGTCAGTAGGAAAAAGAATCAATACAGAGGAAAACAGAGGAGAGATGGAGGAAGGCCTGGTTTAAGACTTCTTTTGAGCTCCTGGATCTAGCCATACCTGAAGACCAGCCTAATCATCAACTTTTCAGTTATGTCAGTGAATGTATTTCCATTTTGTCCAACCCAATGTGAGTTGAATTTCTGTCTTTTACAACTGGATTCAGGTTGCTTACAACTTCATTCCCCTTTAAAATAGCATGTGGATGGAGTGTGGAGGGAGGAAGAACAGGCAGGCCTTTGGCCCTGGACATGAATACCATTGGGCTTGGAGCAGGTATCCACATCTAAGCTCCACCTCGACAAAGTCCCAGGTGCCGAGGCCTTGCTTTCCCCATCTGGACCCTCAAGGCCATTTCCAGCCTGACATTCCATGTCCAATCCCTGGACCCACTCTGGATGGCCCATGACCTCGATGGCTGCCGCCACCACAGGAATCCCAAAGATGGGATGGCTTGTCTTGTCTTCTTCCGATGTGGCCTTCTCACATGTTTTGGTACCAACAAACTCATGTATTTTATCATAGCCTGTGAAAGGAAGGTAGTAAAGGAAAGCCGTTCTAGAAAATTTTGGTTTCAGGGCGCCTGGCTGGTTCAGTTGGAGGAGCGTGCGACTCTTGATGTCTGGGTTGTAAGTTCGAGCCCCACGTAGGGTGTAGAGATAACTTAAAAATAAAATCTTAAAAAATAAAACGAAGTTTTGGGTTTTATTCGTAAATGTGATCGTTTTCACCGTGTCCCTCTTGGCCCCATTCCTGTCTTTTCTGCCTAATAAGCTGGAGTTGGAAAGATGCTATGGGCCATTCAGCCGCTGGCGGCCTCTGCAGAGCGGCTCCGCCCCTGTTCTGTGTGTCCCGCGAAATGCACTCTCGGCTTCCTCCGCGCCCAGAGAATGTTTATTTGTTATGTGTTTCCAAACCAGAATAAAACGAATTGGAGTGAGGGGAAAGAGAAACCGGGTAAGGGGCACTGGTGTTTGTAACCCACGGTGCCACCTACTCCAGGCCCCGGACACATTTTGTTTCAGCGCCCAAGTGTGTCTGGAGCCCCAGATGAAGGATGGTTCACCTGTGAGCAGGTGGTTCTCAGGCCTCAAAGCAGAGTGGCAGACAGCGCTTGCCGATGCTAAGGCTTGCTGGGGATGTCAGCTTTGCTGGTGGAAACAAAATTAGGCCGGGGGGGGCTGCCTGGGAAAGGTGAGTTGTCTTCAGTTATTTGGGGTAGGAAGTCTCGTGGCCTGGGATGCAAATGCCCGACCCCTTCTTCTTCACTGTAGCCACCACCGGGCTACAAAAGCTGGGCCTCGCCCGGCGCTCCCTGGGCACAGGCCTGAGCTCCAAGCTCGGCAGTGGACCCGGAGGTCGGGCAGGAAAGCCTGTCAGGGCATCGTGGAGGGCCAGGGCCCCGGGCACCGCCAAGAGCACCAGAGTGGGATGCGCCAGGGCTGGGTCAGGCGCGGGGTGCAGACTGGCGGCTCACTGTGGCCTGCGCCTTCCTTTCCCCTCTCCTGGGGACCCGACCGCACGGTCGCCTTCCCCGGCGGGGCACTTTCAACGCCCACGCTGGGCGCTCCCCGGGCCCTCACCCCCGCCCGGGAAGAACTGGCCCTTGCCCGCCCCTCTCTGGACTCAGGATTCCGGGCCGCGCCAGCGCCTGCCGAAGGGGACCCGCCCCGGCCCCCGAACCCGCTCCCCGAGGCAGGCTGTGCGGCCCCGGCTCCGAGGCTGGGGGTTCCGGGAGCCTGGAGCTATTTTTATAAGATGCGTCAGCCGGCCGGGGAGGAAGAGCCGGGCCCGGGCCCATTGTCTGGGCGCCGCGCGGGAGGGGGACGCGGAGGGCGATTTCGAACGCTCGGAAGGCGCGAAAGCTGCGCGCGCGGGCGGGGAGGTGCTCGCCGGGCCGAGGGCGGCGGGGGGCGGGGCCCGAGGGGGCGGGGCCGGGGGCGGGGCCGGGCGCCCTCCCGCCGCTGCAGGCTAGCGGCGGCGGCGGCGGCGGCGGCGGCGGCGACAGAGCGGGGCCTGCGGGGACAGCCAGGCGGCCGCGCCGGCAGCGACGCCCGGGGACGCCCGCGCCCCGCCTGCGCCTCCGAGGCGCGCCCGGGAGCGGGAGCGGCCCAGTGGCCCGCGAAGGCAGAGGCGAGCGCTGGGCGCCGGGAGCCGCTAGCCTGCGGGCGGCAGAGAGCCGGGCAGCGGCCGGAGCGCGGGGGCGCGGCCGGAGGCAGCCGCAGAGCGAGCCGGGGCCGGGGGAGCGCGCCGGGCGCGAGCAACCCTGCGCCGCGGCGGCGGAGGCGGCTTCGCGGGAGACAAAAGCCCGCCGGAGAAACGTGATGCCCGGCCGGCGCGGGCGCGGGGGCCGCGGCGTCTGAGTCCCCCCACGTCCCCGAGCCGTGCGCCCCGGGGACGCCAAGGCCGGGCTGGTGCCCGAGGCGGAGGGCGACAGGGGCGGCCCAGGTGCGCCCGGCCGCGTCGGGCCCGTCACTGCTCGGGGGGCGGCGCCCTCCCGTCGCCGCCGCAGTGGCCGGCGCCGCAGCGAGGAGCCATGGGCAACATCTCCTCCAACATCTCGGCCTTCCAGTCCCTGCACATCGTCATGCTGGGCTTGGACTCGGCCGGCAAGACCACGGTGCTCTACCGGCTCAAGTTCAACGAGTTCGTGAACACAGTGCCCACCATCGGCTTCAACACGGAGAAGATCAAGCTGAGCAACGGCACGGCCAAGGGCATCAGCTGCCACTTCTGGGACGTAGGCGGCCAGGAGAAGCTGCGGCCGCTGTGGAAGTCCTACAGCCGCTGCACGGACGGCATCATCTACGTGGTGGACTCGGTGGACGTGGACCGGCTGGAGGAGGCCAAGACGGAGCTGCACAAGGTGACCAAGTTCGCCGAGAACCAGGGCACGCCGCTGCTGGTCATCGCCAACAAGCAGGACCTCCCCAAGTCGCTGCCGGTGGCCGAGATCGAGAAGCAGCTGGCGCTGCACGAGCTCATCCCGGCCACCACCTACCACGTCCAGCCGGCGTGCGCCATCATCGGCGAGGGCCTCACCGAGGGCATGGACAAGCTCTATGAGATGATCCTGAAACGCAGGAAGTCCCTCAAGCAGAAGAAGAAGCGGTAATGCGCCCAGCTGCGGTGGGGAGCGAGCGGGGAGCCAGCCGGGAACGAGCGAGCGGGTCAGGGATGGATGGATGGATGGATGGATGGATGGATGGATGGATGGGTGGATGGGTGGATGAAGGAGAATCTGCGCCCGCGAACAAAGACAGAGAACCAAAGCAATGCTTCGAATTTTTAAAATGGAATCTGTGCACCCAGACGCAGGACTAGTGACTTAACCTGGGTGTGTACGCTGACTTGCCAGCCTGCCCTCGATCAGCCCCCACCCCCAGCTCAGGGGACCTTTTGTCTGGATGCCAGAGCTACTACTAATGGGTGGGGGGCGCTGGGGAGTGGACGTGCCTAGCCTGCTGTCCGCCCTCCCGGCCCAGGTGGAAGGCTCAGATGTCAGAGACAAAAGTGATTTCTTCCTCCAGCGGGGCCAGAAGTTCAGGCTGCCCCGCCCTCACTGGGGGCTCCCACCTGTGAGTTACCAGAGGTTTGCGGTTCCCAGAACCCTGGGAGTACCTGTTTGGGGGCATGATGGCTGTGGGAGGTGCTGGCTTGGGGGGGGGGTAACTGCTGCCCCTTGCGTTCATGGGCTCTGGAAGCTGGATAATTTTATGTCACAGGGCAGGCCCCTGTTGAAATTTCATTTGTCCTGCTCTGGGCCCAAACACGGTGGGGGTTTGGGCCATGAGAGGACTGCCTGGAACAATACAGCAGCCCCAGAGCTCAGGGCGTTCCGCTGGCCTTGACTGGGGAATGGCCGTGAAGATGCCCCTTTCCTGGTGCTTTATGGTGGCTACGGAAGACCAGTTCAATTGAGAACTGCTTTTCAGCCTGGAATCAGACATCTTCCAGAGGGTTTGGACACTGTCCATGTGTAGGTCATTATCACACAAAGAGACCAATAAAAATTAAAAAAAAAAACTGTTGGAGGTGGTGGCAAATGATGTATTTACTGTTTGCAGGATAGTTAAAGGTGTTTAAAGGGTAAGGCTCTTGGCATAAATGCTGGTTGGGGTGTATGTGTAGATACAGGGACCTCCCTCTGTACTGTGTAATCGGCATAAATACCTAGACCCATATGTGTGGAATCTTAAAATCTCTTAGCCTACTGAATGGTTTGTGTAAGCACACCAGCTGCAGATGTGTGCTGAAATGCAAGATGGTTTTTGCAAGGGATGCCTCTTGTAATACTAACCGCCTGATGATGGGTTTTGGTTTTCAGACATGTTTTTTAAAAAATTCTACAAATGAATACTCACCTTGAAAATATTCACCTTAAGGGGGGGGGGAAAGACTTTGCTCTGCCCTTTTAGATCCCTTTACGCTGCAAGTAGCAACATGTTCAAATTTCTAATTTGGTTCATTGTGGCCTATCTGGTTTAAGTATTTCATTAAAAATGTCTCGTTAGAGTATTTGATGTCATGCACCGAAAAACAAAACCCCACCTTGTTGCAAAAGCCGACCTCGTTGCATGGATTTAAGAGCGAAGGAAAAGTCCTTCCTAATCCATTCTTGGGGGAACTGGCCTTCGTAGCAAATGCAAACAATGAGTGCTTGAGATAAAAGAAAGCGTGTGATGGAATGATCACCTGTACTCAGGCACTTCACAGTTTACTTGAAAGAGGCTTTGGAAAATAGATAAAGCAAAAAGAAGAATAAATGCATATTTTTAATAATGTAATTTAAAAATCCTTTATAATCAGGACTGAGTCTTGGTTTGCAGAAGATGTCATTTACCCTGAAACACAGTATCGAAAGGGAAACTTAACACTTAACTGTTTGATTTTTATTTCCTCTTAAAATTCATGTTTACAGGTAGAATTATGTATATCGCCCCCTCCCCTCACTGTGAGAAATTTTCTTTTACGAAGGAGGCCTATAGAAATTGGGCATGATCATGCCTGAGCATGTGAGTTAGTCAAATTATAAATCCATGCCTATTGTCCATTGCACTCAGAAAGTTAATTTAAGAACCAGAGGTTGAAGTCCTGGCTTCCTGCTTGAAACCCAATTCTTATGGGAAATATTTGAAAAGAGGAAACCTAGCCCATCTTCCTTTTATCTTTTGTCGGTGAATTTGGTACCTCTCTAATGCTGGTCTTTTTGTAGGAACTCAGTAGAGAAAAGAGAGCTAACGAAGTGTGAAAGCCTGCAGGATCTCGGTTTACATATCGACAGCATAGTCACTGATTTCTAAATGGGCTGGTCCCACCATCTGAAGATTCTGTATAGAGTTATTAAAAAAAAGTCCATCTTCCTTTATTTTCTTCACATGTAACAATTTCTTATGCACTTTGACATTTTGGTAGTTCCACACTATTGAGAGAATAATATATTTATTTTGTGACATTGCCAATGCCAAATACTGTCACCATCTCGTGCTAACCATACTTAGGTTCGAGATCACTGTTCAAATCCTGTCATGCTTAACCAACGAAGCGACATGATTTTGGGTTTTGCATTATCAAGACTTAAGGGTGCAGTCAGCTATTCGTAATTGTGCAGTAAAGTAAAGCCCTGTGGTGTGTCCACTAATAGTTAAGAGTCTCAGTTGATTTCTGTCATGTTTGACCTAATAATAGCCCATTTTTGTCTCTGACCAAACAGAGGAAGCGCACATCAGATCACCTTGGAGTGGTCCTGGGGGATTTCGCTCCTACATATCATCAGTGATTTATTATACCTCCTGGCCTTTGGAGAATGAATGGGTTTCACACAGAGGAAGTTGGCCTCCCCACGTGAGCTTTTGAAATTGTTTCTCATAGACACAGGGAGGCCGATTTTGTTTCAAACGGATTCTCTTCACAGATTCTCTGTCATGGTGTTGGGACGATGTCTCCTGGGTTCAGTTTTTGTTTCTACAGCTGTAATTCTCTGTCCTGAACATTCTTCTGTTCCTGTTCCCTTTTATATGCATATATGATGCTGTGAACAGAAATAAATTATTTATACAATCAAACGTGTGGGGAAGTTGTCTGGGTGGTTTTTTCGAGTTGCCCCTCTTTCTAGGCCTTCTTTGCTGAGTGAGGGGATGGCTCACGAGATGGTCTCTGGGGCCCTAATGGGGCTGGGCCCAGTCTGGACACTTCAGACTCTCTGCCCTGAGCCGAGGAGTGCAAGGGCTAGATGCCCATCCCGCTGACAGGGTGCCTCTCCATGGTCCTCAGAGATCCTTCAGGAAGACGGCCTCCATGCCTCGCCTGGCCTGAGCCTCTCAATTATTAAAAAGGTCATGATTGGGGCACCTGGCTGACTCAGTCCATAGAGCACGTGACTCTTGCTCTCAGGGTCATGAGTTCAAGCCCCACAGTGGGTGTAGAGCCTACCTTAAAAAGAAAAGGTCATGACTGTTCATCACTTCAAACATATTATAAGGTTGTGTAAAATTAGAAGTAGCTGTGTGCTGACATAACAAGAGTAGTAGTCACAAAGCTGCTCACAATCTTGGCTTCCTCTGCCCCCATCCAGGCTAAACCATCAAGATATACAACAAGAATGCAAGACTTGAGTCCTCTGACATAGTAGGCGCCGTAAAACCATCCTGCTTTGCACGCGCTGTTGGGAAAAGGCCCACTCTCTGGAGAAAAAGTGATGGGGGCAGAATCAGGAGCATTCTGACAGGTTCAATGCACACGCACTCCTGGAAACACTCGGCAGAGAGTCAGCAACAAAACCAGGTGCTGGTTGGGTGGGTCTCAGCTCTGGAGACAAAAGGATCCAGTTTCACATTCCAGCTCAAATGCTTAGGGCCCCATGATTTTACTCAACAGTCCTAAGCCTCTTGAGCCTTGATTTCCGCATATGTAAAATGGGATCATCATGGTTGCTGGGGAGGATATAACACAATAATTCAGCGAGGTGCTTGCGAAGGGCCTGGCAGGGAACACGGGCTCTGCAGCTTTAGCCTTGATCATGGGCTGCCAGCAACCTGTGGAAGGAGTAATTCAACCTCACCACAGACCTTTGCGTTAGGTCGCTGCAATCTCCCTTTTAACCACACCTCTTGGTCTCCTTACCCTCTGAAACCTAGGCTGCAGACCCCAGGCCCAGGCCAGAGTGGGGTCAAGCCAGCAGCCGTACATTCTAACACCATCCTGGGCGTGTGGTCTTCTCTTCCAGAGCAGTGCGGGGCTGAGTGGGGGGACTATGGAGTCTGTGGCTCAGACACCCCGTCCCTCCAGGCTCCGAGCGCCCCCCCAGAGTAAGGCATGGATCTTTGATAGCCGGTGGCCCCAAATCACATCGAGCATAGAATACGTGCTCAGTATCTATGGGCTGAACGACTGAATTCTTGTGGGTTAGTTTCAGTTGTAAACTTTAAAATGGGCGTTATACAAAATAAACAATGATTTCTCATGAAGTGGTTTTAATTAAGTTGAAAATGGACAAAGTATTAGTATCTTCTTCAAGATCATGTCATGAGATGAATCATTGCTGTGACTTGGGAGAAGGACATTGGTACTCTTACACCTAATAAAACATTTATGAACCTAGTGGGTTTTGTTTTAAAAAAATGAGCAAGGCTAGATTTGTATCATTCCCGTTGCTGTAGAAGCTGACGTTTAGGAGCCAGATGGCATCAGAATGGGCACAGGTGCCATTTCTAAGTCCCGAAACCTGAAAAATCTTGGAAAACTATTTGGGGGTCCGTGCTCTCCAGAGGACTAAGAATACTAGCAATCAGAAGAAGCCAAGACTGAAACCCTTATTTTATGGTACCAACATCACAGACTGTTCCACTGTCCCATCCGTGGGGTAGCGAGGAGAGGCAAGTTATGTGCAAAGAGCAGACATATAAGATGTGATGGCGTGAAAGAGGGAGGTGAGAACACACCCAGAACTTGACCCACCGACCAACTTAACAGCGCTTGGCCTGTGCTCCCCGTTCCCAGCTCTGCCTCTGAGCACTCAGCTGATGCCCACGACCGGCATTCGCCCGCCAGGAAACACGCTCTGCTGCGTCAGCTGGTGTGAGAGCTTTTCTGTTCTCTCTTCGAACTTACACCGTTCGTCCATGTTCACTTCTCCTTAAACAGCCTTTTCCGCCAGCTCTCCTGGCTTAGTTGAGACCTTTGAAGAATAGCATCCACGCAAGACGTTGGAGCACTTTATACATTTGTTCTGCACAGCATCTGATGGAGAATGGGGCCGCTTCCATTTAGAGGAGATCGCAGACTGAGGGCTTCTGAGAAAGTGGCTTGTTGCTTCTTGGCCAAGATTAGAAGATGTGAGAATAAAAGAGCTATGTAGTTTAACCCCAGCTCGGGTTTCAGAACATGAAATGGCTTTCTTCGAATGGTCTGACCTGTGCCACCGGGCTTTAACTTCTCCTAATGAGAGCATCACAGCAGGTGCATTCTCCTCGGGGCGTGACAGCAAGCCATGGGAGAGAGAACCGAACCAGGTTATTTTTCAGGTTGCATTTGTACATAGGTTTGAGGGGACAAGCATCTCTTCGGTATTTATCCATTAACATTACTGTAACATAGTCATGTGAAGTGTTTCTATCCCACCCTATTTCTATTCCCCATTAGTCCTGCATCATCATCATGACTATAGCCATTGCCAACCTTCACCGAGGGCTCACCGTGTGCAGGACTCCATAGCCACGCTAAGGGCTTGATCTGCTTGTTGTTGTTTGTTTTTTTTTTTTCTCCCAAGAGCACCAACAGATCAATTCATTAATCAAATAAATGAATCACTTGATTATATCTGCACTTACAGATGAGATGGAGGGGAAGAGATTCGAGAATGCCCTCTGAGCCCCTGGTGGAGCCCCAGGTCCCTGAGCCCCAGAGGCTGAGCTCCCGGTGGTCCCCAGTCTGCTGCTCCTGGAGTGGGAAGCCTAGCCATTGAAGGAAGCCGGGAATCTGATTTCAGGGAGCAGAGGGCGGAGGCTGGTGTCCTGCCTGCAGGGCCACCCTCCTGCACCCTCCTGACGGGGAGGGCCCTATCTCCACCCTGGCCCCAGAACTCACACCCACCGCCGCTGACATACCTGACCCCAAGCTCAGAGCCTTGCCATCCCTCCCTCGGGAGCACAATCTAGGGTCTAGGAAAACACAAGCTCTCTGGTCCCACTTTCTGTCCATGAAGAATTTTATTTCCTTTCAAGAGACTGTTTGGGGGAGGCAATGCCTCCCCACTTCACACAGGGGCTTTTACAGACCCTGGGGAGGGGGGGACATTGAGTATCAGTGTTCTTGCTTTGGAATGTGGTCTTGACATCAAACTCTCTACCAGAGTCCTTCGTGAGGCAGAGGATGCTGGCCCTCCCTGTCCCTCAGGGTGTTTTCAAAGATAAAATGAGATACTAGGTGGGAAAGCACCATCCACACGGCAGGTCCAGACGTGTGCAAGGTTGGCACAGCAGGCCTGGACTGTGGCCCCTTCTCTCCTGTGCCAGCTCTAGCCTCCGGGACATCATGCTCCTCCTGTTGTTAGGGACAAGCTGAACTGCCCCCGCGTTCCCTCTTCATTTTCGCTGATGTGAAAACTTCCGCCTCCAGAGTAAACCAAAGCAGTCTTCCCGGAAGAAGACATCTCTCCTTGTGAGTTTCTGGACATAGAACCTTTAGCACGAGTGTCCAGTAAGTGACTCTTGAGGAAAATTTACCTCCTTATCACTGTCCTTTGCAGCCTTCTCCTTCTATGGCCACGCATGATTGTTTTCACTCCTTAAACACTAACTCCCTGTTCAATTAATTTCAACTGCCCATGTTTCATAAAGCTAAAATGATTCCAATGTATAATTTAAAAGTCATCATGGTAAGTAATGACAACTGCAACAGCTTATTTCATAAATATATGTTTGAGTCCACTATTACACAGATGAACTTTTGCACTGCTACGTAATTTGCAGTGTGCTGGGATGTCATATTCATCATGAAAAAAAGGCTGTTAAAAATATCTGCAAAGAGGGGCGCCTGGGTGGCTCAGTCAGTAGAGCATGAGACTCTTAAACTCAGGGTTGTGAGTTGAAGCCCCATATTGGGTGTGGAGCCTACTTAAAAAAAAAAAAAAATATATATATATATATACACACACGCGCACACGCACACACACATATTTGCAAATAATTATGACACCTGTTACGCTGGGGACACTCCACTAGGCAGACGTGCCAGGCAGACTTGGAACATGATTCTTGTCTTCAGATGGCTGACATTCTAGGTGGTGAATCAAGGCTAAAAGTATCAAGTGAGGCGCTTGACTCCAGTGCTAAACAGTCCTCAGTTTCACCGAAAAGAAAGTCCTTAGTTCAACCAAGTTCACATTTTCTGTGCCACACTCGCCCTGGAGTAAAACATGTCACTCTTTTTTTTTTTTTTTTTTTTTTTTGTGCGTACAATTTGCAGACCCCCAGTCCTCCCTGGATCCTCTTCTCCAGCTCTTCCTGAGATTTCCTTGGGAGGGATGTGCTAACAGCCACTCTCCGCCACTTTCTCCTTTCCCACCCTGACCGCTCGTGGAAGTGTCCTTCTGGGAGCTGGGCTCAGCAAGGTGGCCACAGCTGCAGGCCCCAGTCCCGCTGACCCCGCATGTGGCACCCCATCCTCCATGCCCATCAGATATTTCATGATATGGCTGGCATGGCTCCTTCGTGTCTTCTCTCACTCCAATATCTGGAGCTGGGGATCACCCAAGGGGCTGATCCCGTGCGGTCTCAGAATCCCCTTCTTACCTCACACTGCTTCTCTCCCCTAGTGTGGACCCCCATGAACCCAAAAGTGTTGTGTAATCTGTCTTGGAATCAGTTTGCTCCCGTAGAGGTAGGAATTTCTTGCAGAAGTTTTGAAAATGACCACCTCCCCTAGAAATTCACTCGGGGCCTTAATTCTGCTCTTTCTTGCCTCTATTTGAGTAAGGCATTGGGGTGATGGCATCAGGGGCTGAAGATTCTGTTGGGGGTAAAATCCTCTGAGGCAGGCACTGTGGGTAACCCACACAAATCCAAGCCTCTGTCACCTTTCTTGCTGGCAGAACCCCAGTTTTGCTTGGGAGTATCTTCTGCCTCGTGGCTACGTGCTCAAGGAAAGTGACTCCATACTCCGCTTATGGGGAGAGGGGTCTGAGCCATAAAATTAATCCATTCTTCTTGCCCGTGATTTGTTTAGGAAGGGTCATGAGACCGAAGGGAAAGGCTTCTTGAAGAGGAGTAAGTGGATGGGATTTGGAAAATCTTCCTCATTTTTTAAAGTTGGACACAAGGATCATATATCTCTCCTTTGCTGCCTCTGAATTTCAGTGAATAAAGATGTGATGCCTGGAGTGGTGGCAGCCATCCTGATGCCATGCCGAGAGCCAACTCACATACCAAGGATGGCAGGAGGGACATAGAAAAGGAACCTGGGTCTCAGAGGACATCACCGAATTACTAAAATTACCAACCCTGGACAGCCTCACCTCAGGACTTGCGGTTCCGTGGGAAAATAAAATTAACTGCGAGAAAATAAAATGTCCTTTACTTTGGGATTTCAGTTACTTGCAGCTAAAAGTTCTCAACTAACAAGTTCCCTCAGACACCACCACCAACCCTTCATTGTACAGAACCTTTAGGGCTCCCCACAAGAGCTGCTGTGTGGGGGAAACTGCTCCATGGCCTCTGTGCCAACAGATCACAGGCAGATGGAGACCCGCCTCGACTGGCCCCGGCTGGCGGAATGGAGGGACTGACCGCTTGGCTCCTGGTTGAACAATTACCGCCAGCGAGCTCAGGTCCTTCGGAGCTAGCCCTTCTGGCCAGGAGGGGAGGCACATCTCGAGTGTAAGCCCAAGTAAGCAGCTGAGAACACAGTTAACTGTGAAGCCCTTTACCAGGGTTTTCTGAGAAGAAAAGATGAAGATAATATTAGTTGCAACCATTTGCGGAGTGTTTGTTTTATGCTAGACTATGAATTAAGCACTTTACAGACTCACTTCATATAATCCTCTCCAAAAGCCCAGGAGGTAGGTCTGTTCATCCCGCCTACACCGATTGCCTGCCTTCAATACACAGACAGACAAACAGATGGGTAGATAGATAGATAAACCCAGTAACAATTACTGAACATTTATGGAGTGCCCAGCAGTGAGCCGAGTCTGCTGGGTAGATAACTTATTTGTGCCTCATAATAAAGGTTATGGGATAGAGACTATTTCATCACCACCTTCATTTCACAAACTTGGAAACGGTCGGTGGTCTGACTTCAGAACCGCGAGGCAGCCCTTCACAGCCCGGAACCAAGACTTGGCATGTGGAGAGTATTCCAGAATATCCGTGAAATCAATGTGCTTATAACTGGGGGAGTGTCCCCACCACCGCGGAGAGATGGCAGGAGAGCGCTCCAAACCAGTGCCTCTCCCACCCATCTGGGGTTCCCATTACATCACAGGTCCTGATTTGCTGGGGCCGGGGAGGGGGGAGGTGTCCTGAGAGTCTGCTTTCCTAGTGAGTTCCTGATGATGCCTTGCCGCTGCTTCCTGAACGCAAGCGTCGGGGCCATGCATTCCTTAGGAGCCTCCCAACCCTGGCTTGGCATCACGCTAGGGCCCCAGCTGGCTCATGCCTGAGCCACGTCACTCAGCTCCCTCTAGAGCAGTGACTCTCCACTGGGTGCAATTTTGGCTTCCAAAACACAATGGCAATGTCCTGAGACATCTTCGGTTGTCACCACTGACATAATATACATATAATATATATGCGTATAGATAAATAATACAGATTTTCTTCAATTACTTCTTGACTGTCTATCTCCCCCTAAGTATGAGTCTCCTGTTGCTGCTGTAACAAATTACCACAAACTTAGTGGCTTAAAACAACACAGATACTATTATCTTACGGTTCTAAAATAAGAAGTCCTAACATCAAGGTGTCAGCAAAGGCTGTGTTCTTTCTGGACGGTCTAGGGGAGAATCTATCCCTTGCCTCGTCTGGCTCCTGGAGGCCACCTGCCATTGTCAAACCTGTCAACACGGCATCTTCAAATCTCCCCGTGACTGTGACCCTCTTGCCTTGTTTGTGAGGACCTTGCAATGACCCTGGGTCCAACCAGATGAGCCAGCATAACCTCCGATCTCAAGATCCTTCACTCACTCACATCCACAAAATCCCTTTTGCCACAGGGGTTAATGTTTTCACAGGTCTCACTTCTAAGTCCTGGAGCTGAGAATAGTCACTGGTTTTAGGAATAATAATTTGAAGGATGAATGACTCTTGGTTTTCAGAAAAAAGTAATAAGAAAATTAGAAACAAACAGAAGACACCCCCCCCATAAAAATGCAAATAAAGGAAATAGGTTCACCTGTAAGAGTCAGATTATAAAGTCAATTCATTGTGGCGGAGAATCAGGACATGAGAAGTAAGCTTAAAGAGACTGAACAGTGTCTGGACCAGGGTTGGATTCAGGTAAGGCAGTCAATGCGGGGGAAGAACAGTGGCCACCGGAAGGGCCCAGAGCAGCCACGAAAGCCTGCAAACCAGAGCCTTTCCAGAGGACAGTGGCCACACATACATGGCATCTCCCATAGGCAGTGTGGCTGCCGATGACTGTCATGGACTGAAGACACAAATAAATGTCTCCTGGGCAGGTGTAGCTCTAATTGCAAATTAATCCGTTGCTATTTTGGTTTGTCCATTGGTGTGTTGGTTTTGGGGGTTGTCATAACAAATGACCACAAACAGAGGGGCTTAAACAATAGAAATTTATTGTCACAGTTCCAAAGGCCATAAGTCCAAGATCAAGGGGTAGGCAGGGCTGGTTCCTCCCGTGGCTGTGAGGCTAGGGTCTGCTCCAGGCCTCTGGCTTAGCCACTGGTGGCTTGTGGCCGTCCTTAGCATTCCTCAGTTTGTGACAGTGTGACACCAGTCCTCACGTGGCTTTCTCCCTGTGTGTGTCTCTCTGTGTCCAAATTTCCCCTTTTTATAAAAACAGAGTCAGAGTAGATCCAGGTCCACTCTAATGACCCCATCTTAACTCGATCATCTGCAAAGACTCTATTTGCAAATAAGGTCACATTCATAGCGGTAGGATACAAGTCAACCCATAACAGGGGCACCTGGCTGGCTCAGTCGGTGGAGCGTGCAACTCTTGATCTCAGGGTTGTGAGCTCAAGCCCCACGCTGGGTACAGATATTACTTACAAATAAAATCTTAAAAGAAAAAAAATCAACCCATAATGATCAGTTTCAGCGAATTGAGGTAACACGAACCTGAATTTCTGAGTTTATTTTTTTATTATTTTTTTAAAGATTTTATTTATTTATCTGACAGAGAGAGACAGAGCGAGAGAGGGAGTGGGAGAGGGAGAAGCAGGCTTCCCGCTGAGCAGGGAGCCCGATGTGGGGCTCGATCCCAGGACCCTGGGATCACAGCCTGAGCCGAAGGCAGACGTTCGACTGAGCCACCCCAGGCGCCCTGAATTTCTGAGTTTAAATGGGTTTGAGACACCGAGGAAACCATAAACTATGGGGAATCCACCAAGAAACAGGGGCATTGGTGGCAGCTGCCTGTGCCCCACGTTCTTCGTCCGGCCTTGCACCCACTCTCCACTCAGCCTTCTGTGTTCACGGAGAGCCCCCATCTTGTCAATATCACACGGCGTTTTGCTGAGTTTCAAGGTGAAAATCAGTACTGAAATGCTATCCTGACGTTTGGTCTGTGCCATCCTGATATTGGCATACATGTTTGGATGCAGGAAAATAAGCCTGCTAACCTGGAAGTGAAGCAAGTCACATCTCATGGCTAGGACAAACTTGGAGATGTACACACCACCATTGTAGGTAATTTTTCCTTAAAATGAGAAATACAGTGTGAATTAAGGAAAATGCCAGAAGATGGGGCACCTGGGTGGCTCAGTTGGTTAAGCATCCGACTCTTCATTTCAGCTCAGGTCATGATCTCAAGGTTGTGAGATGGAGCCTCATGTAGGGTTCTGTGCTCAGCATGGAGTCTGCTTGTCCCTCTCTCTCTGCTCCTCCCCCTGCTTTGCATGCACACGCATGCTCGCACGCTCTTTCTCTCTCTCTCTAAAATAGATAAATTAATTAAAAAAGAAAAAAAGGAAAATGCCAGAAGAGACAGCATGGTGTAACTGCAGAGCAGTTGGTAGTTTTGGATTCAGACGTGTAGATTCAAACTGTAGCTCAGACATATCATTGCTGTGTGACCTGGAGGCAGTTTCTTAACTTCTCTGAGCCTATATCCATTGGAGATGCTCAACAAGTGAACATGAGTATCATTCCATTTCAGTAACTTATTAGCTCCCTGACAGTAGATTAATGGTTGGCAGGGGGTGGAGAGGGGGGCACGGGGAGTGGCAACCAGTGGGTATGGGGTTTCTTTTTGGATGATGGAAGTATTCTGGAAATGGACAGTGATGATGGTTATACACTGTGAATGTACTAAAAAATCATTGGGTTGCCCACTGTAAAACCATGAATTTCATATTATATGACTTAAATCTCAATTTTTTAATAGGAAAAAAACCCCAAATGTAAAGCTTATCTAACAAGTAGCTGGTTTCATGCTCAAGGATCCTTACTAGCACACTTTTTTCTATTCAGCTTGATGAAATGATAAATTATATCAGTTTATATTTTTGTACCTAGCAGAGTGTTATTCGTCAACCACTAAATTTGAATAGTCCAGGAAAATGATGTCTCGAGCATATTTAATTAAGTTAGTAATGAGGATTCTGTTTGAGCTTCTAAGTTATCTGCCTTAATTGCCACAGCTGGGCTCTCCAGTACCACAATCACATTTGAGGTTTCCTTTGGTAAAATTCAAGGGTTGAGCAGGTCTGGGAGAAAAGAACCAGCCAGATCTATTGATCAAGCATTTCTAACACGTCTTCCTTCCTTTTTTAGGTCTTAGGTTTGCACACTACCGGGAACAGGAATTAACTCCATGTCAGCATTTCAATGTTGCTCTTTACTACCTTGCAACAAGTTAGTTTCACAGTAACTCGGGGCTCTTGTCCTAATTTCAGGCTCTTGGACAAATGAAAGTGTTTGAATACCAGCCCCATGCATGAATATGTGACACTCTCGTACCCCTAGAAGGACTCACATTATAATCTCATCAAGGATTCAATGTCTGTAAAAAGGACGCTGACCCTTGGCTTCTGAGTTGTTCTTCTCTGCTGTGCACAAAGGCTTTTGTATATTGACCTTAACCTGAAGATTTTAATTTAACTCTTGTCTGCCTGGTACCCCCTGTAAGATTTGATCCACACCATTCCAGTTAGATATGGATCTGTCGTTCTTGTCAATTGGCTCTGGCATGAACAAATGCTATAGATCCCTGCTTCTCACACGGCAGTGTGCACAGGCCTCGCCTGCTGGCTTGCTAAAATGCAATCTCACTTGTGAGGTCTAGGTAGGACCCAAACTTCTGCATCTCAGCAAGCTCCCTGGTGATGCTGCTGGTCTGTGGGCACACTTTGAGCAGCAGGGAATAAAGCCACTGTCTCCACATCGAAGGAGGTAGAATGTAACACATGAGAGACTGCTCTCCCACTTGCAGTTGCTGGACCCAGCGGAGAGGGTGAACCACAGAGGAAAGATGCACATATCTGCGTGAATATTGCCGTGGCCTCTGCCAGCACGTGGTACCAGAAGGGGCACAGTGATGCCAGCTGGTTGCTCGTGGGGCCCAGGTGTTCACGAGACATGATGTGTGGCCTGAAGCTCAATCTGTCACATTTCTAGGACACCTATCAGTAGCCATGACCTTCCTGGGGTCCAAGAGGTCCTGGATAATTTATAGAAACTTAAGCTAACGGACCAGCCTTTGCATGGCTGCTGGCTGCATGGCCGTGGGCCTTGCAACATCTCAAGAGCAGCTGACGGCTCGTGCCTACTCCCTACTGCATACCCGCTCCTGGCTCCTTCCAGTTCCACTGAGGCAGAGTCTCCATGCCCCCTGCACACTTGGATTGGGGTGGGCCCATGGTACTGATGCTGCCAATGTAACCTGAGTGAAAACGGGGCAGTCCCAAGAGGATGTCCCTTCTCTGGGTCCCCATGTTCCTCTACAGGACTGAAGACAAAGAGTCCAAGATAACGGAGGTGCTGATGGGACCAGCCCGGAAAGCGGAGTCACCTCTTCCAGAAGAGTCCAGCTGCCCCACCAGTAGCACCTGTGACGTAAGCCAGACATTCTGAACCAGTCTTATGCCGCTAAGATTTCAGAGTTCATTTACTAAGTAGCCAACCTTGCCATTATGCCCCCATCGCCACTACCACAAGAACCCACAGCATGCAGACAGCGGCTGGTTATCGGGAGAGTTGGTGACAATAAACCTGCACATGGAAAATGCCCTCTGGTTTTTAGGAGTTCATTCTCAGTGGTCTTGTTCAATCACTTGGATTTTGTACTCCCTGTAACAGAGTTCATCTGCCTTTTGGCACCCAGGAGACTCCCAGGAACTCTTAATCTTTTGGCATCAAGGGCAATGCCTCTCAAAGGTCAGCATTAGGAAAACATCGGGTTTCCCGGGCAGGTCCATATAATTATACCCCAGCTGCAAAATGACCATAAGATTAAAGAGCTTGCTGCATGTCAGTGGGCAGTAAACGCGTGTCTTGGGAGGTATATTAGCTTTCTTTGGCTGCTGTAACAACTTACCACCAACTGGGGAGCTTAAAACCACAACAATAGAGGTTGGAACCCTAAAATCAAGGTGTTGTCGAGGTTGGTTCCTTCTGGAAGGTCTGAAGGAGAATCTGTCCCACCCCTCTCTCTGAGCTTCTGGTGGCTTCCCGCAACCCTTGCATTCCTGGGCTTGCAGATCCATCACTCCAAGTCTCTGCCTCTGTTGTTGCCTGGCCTTCTCATCTGTGTGTCTTCAACCCTTCTCCTGCCTTATAAGGACACTTGTCATTGCATTTAGGGTCTACCCAAATCAGGATGATCTCATCTCAAAATGACTGATCTCCTGTTCATTTGAACTTGGGTCCTGAATATGGCAGCTTTTCCTGAGTTCTATTTAGAAAATCGCCATGACCCGTGGCCTCTGTTACTACAAAATTGGCATCCCTACCTCTCCCCATCTCAGTCACCTGTGGTCACTGAGGTGAAGCTGCACTGCCCTTCAGAGAGGTCAAGGCGCCTTAAGAGAAAGGTTCCTTATGGCTTCTGGTCCTGCCAATGTAAAGAGAACAAAAATGCTCTAAGTACCTGGCCGAGGCACAGGCTCCTGATTACCTGGGAGGCCACAGGTAGCTGATACCCGACCGAACTTAGGGCAATCTTCTTTGGTCTGTGTAATTCCCTGTGTGTGTCTCTCCATCTGCACTGAGAGATTCCTCCCAAGTTATGAGTCTGGCAGCTTGGTAAAGCTCGGGCAATCGTGGGGCTGTGTAGACTCCACACCAGGTTTCCTCCTCAAAACTACATTCCTGTGTAATCCACACCGATATTGTCATCTCGCCCCACAATGTAATTATTAGTCATGGAGTCTCCTGGACTGACACCCCATGTGGGGCCAGCAGAATGATTCCCATAGGCTAGGTCACAATGGTGCCCCCAGCAAGGACTTCCCTTGTGGGACGGTTGTGGGAAGGGTGAGGGAGATGTGCCGAGGCCCCTAGACTGAACCGTACAATCCTGACATGTGTGTGCTCAGTTTTCTTTCTGCTGCTCCAAACAGAAATGAGTGGGAGCGTTCACAAATGGATGGTTGTAAGTTGGGTATTAGAGAATGATGCATATATTAAGGTGAAACTAGAGTGCATTAGCCCAAGGATCCTTCCAGCTCTACAATTCTCCGCCTCTGTGCAGCTCCATTATGTCAAGGTCTCCAACTGGTGCAAATTGGCCAGCACACCACGTTTGATTTTAACTTACGTGGCAACCCAGGTTATACTCGAGTTTTGAAATAAAATGAGTGTACCCTCTAATGTTGTTACCTGAGTAATTTCTGTCTTCGTGTGTAGCACAGGATTCCTCAAATCTTTAAACCATCAATTATGTGTCCTGATTCCAGGCTAGAATGTAATCAATACTTACTTATTAGGGCAAGTGTCTACCCGCAGCTTGCTGAGTCTAGCAAGTAAAATATTTATGACCTGACAAACCTGTTTTAACTATTCTCTATCATTACTTTACTACAGCCTACCATCAGTGGCTCAAATCTAAAGCTGATTTGAGTACAAGTTGCAGAATCTATATTCCAATAAGTCTGAAGGTACTTAGAATCTAGGAATCAAAATTCACATGAAAAGATGCCTATTCTTTACCGATTGTTCATTTTTAACTGTCTCAGGTAAGTGCCATATTTAATAGGAATTTCTTCAACATCTACCTTGGGCCCAGGAATCGGCTCTGGTGATGATGAATGGGCAATGTTCTTCCCTGAAGGAACCCGTCTTCGGGAAGGATGTAGACAGATCCTCGGTGCAGCCCCTCAGGGTGACCAGAGCCCTGTTCATGCCCCATTAGGGTCCTAGCCACACCTCACAGAGGTTCCTTCTGTCTGTGTCTTCCTTCCCCTCTAGCAGGTGGCCCCTCATGGACAGAATCTCTCTTGTCTTGTGACCTCCATACTTAGCTCACGGCTGGGTAAAGAGCAGGTACTCACTCCATTTCATTGCACTCAGAAGAAGTTCAGAATCATGGAAGGGCATCATGGGTCAGTGTCAGCCCCTGGGTCTCCCCAGTCCCTTCCCTTCCCCGAAGCATCAATAGCTCCTGTGTGCACTTGGCCCTGCCTCATTCCACCCACAACACAGACCATCCTAGAAACATAGTTGCTTCTGTGCGCATCTCCCCTGGAGCTGCTAGAGGTCAGGGATTGGCACTCATTCCTCTGGGGTGCTCAGTGCCAGAACACACATTTATCTTCTATTACCACTGGATAGCGTGTTCGTGGGGGAGCAAATCCACCAGGAGGCGGCATGGGGGGGGTGGGGAGGAGCAGAAGCAAACTTCCCATCAACAAGGCCGGATGGAGGGACCAGTGGGCCCACAGGCAGAGTTAGGGTCCCCTAAGCTCCTGTGATGCAGACATCAAGAGTGATGCGATCTATGGGCTGATGCCCTGCTGGCCCTCCAGCCAGGCCCCTCCGCTCCCTGGTGAGGCTCAGGAAATGCGTGCACACTGTTGGTGCTGCCCAGATAGCTCTCCTTCCTTCTTTTGTCCCCATCACTCCCTCCTGAGCCTCCTGACCGATGGTCCAGCGTCGCGTGCCCTCATGCCATGGGGTGCTCAGCTACTCACCTCAGCTGTAGCTTCCCGTCCCTTGTGGGATCCGACTCTCTCTGCGCAGGTTTGGAAAGGCCACGAGCACAGAGAGAGTGTCTGCTTTTTTCCGTTAGCCCTCTCCACTGCCTAACACTCGCTGGTACCCGTGGTATGGATAAGCAAACATCCGCCAGGTCACGGGTAAGGAAACTGAGTCAGAGCAAAAGGTAAAGCGACTTCTCTTGGGCCACACAGCCAGGGAGGCAGAAGAATAAGCACAACTTAACATTCCTGGGTACTAGGCACTATACTAATTCCCACATATTGTCCGACTAGCCCTCACACCAACCTGGTTGTAGGTACAATCATGATCGTCCTCCATTTACAGCTGAGGACACTGAGGCTCAGGGTAAGTGACAATTGGTGCCAGTATCCCCCCCCCCCACCGTCTTCCTGGCCCATCAGGAGCCACCTGCCGATAGGGGACCAGCTCCCTGTGTGTCCCGCCTCGGGATGTCTGCAGGCCATGAGAGCAGGCTCAGCCAGCATGCCTGCAGGACAGACAGCTGGGGTCCGATCTCGGAGGGTCAGCCCTGAGGAATGACAGGCTTCCTTGCCCGTCAGGGGGATGGTCTGAGGAGTGTTTTCTGCCCAGTCTTTCTTCTCAGAGTGACAACCAGCTCCTGGCACATCCCCTTCCAGCTCCCCCACCCCGACCAATGTCCCCACTCCCTCACAGTGCTTCCTAGGAACGCTTCCAAATCAAGCTACTTGCACCCCGACCCCCGGGAACCCAAACCAATACCGAGGGAGGGGAGCGGTCACTTGCCCAGGGTTGTGTAACGAGCAAGTGGGGAAGCCAGAATGTGGACCCAAGCCCCTTCTTCACCATTGTGCCTGCCACCTGGCTCCAGGTCACTGCTGGCCAGCAGAATTGTAGCCCCCAAAGATGTCCTCACCATAGTCCCCAGAGCCTGTGAATATGTTACGCTACATGGAAAAGGGTGGAATTAACGTTACTAATCAACAGTTCTAAGATGGGAGTGGTCTGGATCATCCAAGCGACCCAGCGACCTCACACGGGGCCTTATCAGTGGAAGAGAGAGGCAGACCAGGGGCATCAGGGCGATATGAGCCCGGAAGACAGACACAGAGAGAGGCAGCCTTGCTGGTCCAGAAGATGGAGGGAGGGGCCATAAACCAAAAATGCAGGTGGCCCCTAAGAGCTGGAAAAGGCAAGAAAACAGGTTCCCTCCCGGAGCCTCCAGAAAGGGGCACAGCCCTGGCAGTTCCTTGACTCCAGCCCAGGGAAGGACATCTGACCTACAGACCATAAGGTCATAGACTTGCGTTGTTTAAGCCACTATAGTAATTTGTTAGAGCAGCAATACACCACTTACAGAAGTTAGCACCCCATGCCCAACTGTGTTTTATGGGCAAGGCTTGGATTTATTTCTATTATCATGACTTATGTATCAATTCTACTGCGAAGCATCTTTAAAAAGTCTGTGGGCACTGGGTGGCCTGTGTATGCCTGAGAGCATACACCTTACATTTTAAGCATTTTTGAGCCAGACTTGTGGAACGCTTTGCAGACAGCGGCGGAGGAGAGCTGTATGTAATTACCGGAGGGCTGGATCCTCCTGAATCTGGTTTGACGAGATCCGTGTCTCACTTCCGCCAGCTCTGCACACTCTTATACAAACCGCAGAGATATCCTGCCCTGATACCATCAACTCTCAACTGCACAGTGAAGATGCACGTAAATAATACACCTCCCGTGGGCAGGATAGCTCCCACCTGTGCCTTCGGCAAACGTTCGGAGAGCAGTCAACAATTATGAGAAGGGGAAAGACAAAGCAAGACACTATGCATCAAGGAACAAATTTTTAATAATACGTTAGAAGGATTTTTCCTAGAGGGCAGTGGCTAATGTGAGCGTGTACTTGGTTAATCATCTGGGGACCCGAAAAGTGACACTTTTGAGCAATGAACTTCAGAGACTCAATCCAAATGGAGAACACCTCACCTACACAAGGAAACTTGAGGAAGCTAAAAACTGGAGCACAGAGGCGAACCCAGGAGCATCTTTCGGGGGAAACAACTGGATGCCATATCCAGGCCCATTGGTTTTATGAAGCTGAGAAGAATGATAATGAATTGAATGTCCCTCTCTGAGCTCCTCCCAGGAAGAGGGGAAGTTGGAGCCTGTTAGAAGAAAGTGTCATGTGGGGAATGAGGTGGGAGAGAATCTAAAGGAAGGAAGGGTAAGTTCTTACTGGGCTGGGATGCCTAGAAACGGATTCCATTCAGTTAAACAGAATTGTAGTGAGCATCCACGGTGGTCCAGTCGTTGGACCATCCACGGTGGTCCAGACGTTGCAATCTGGTATTTGAGATAAAGGATGAACCACGCACAGACACCCATGCCCCAACGGCCCGGAGGACAGAAAAACAAATACATTAGGGGACAATGTCCTGTGTGAAGCTTCTAGAAATGGACAGAAGGGTGGCTGGAGCTCAGAGGATGAGATAGTTAGATTCAGGTATCCTGGAAGGCTCCCTGCAAGAGGTGCTGTTGGAGCTGCTGCCCAGAAGAAACCGCCCATCCATTGCTGTACCTGGCTGGCCTCGCTGTCTCTTTTCGTGCTTCAGTTCTCTCCATGGCAATACACATTCTGTCCCTTCCTTACAGCCTGTTTCTCATTTCGCTGTGGGCAGTCTGCCTCCCTTTCATTCTGTCTGGGTCACTGGGCAAGGGTAAGGTTATCAGGTGATCGGTCAATAAAGGTCCTGTGCCCATCTTGGGCATCCAGGGTGATGGTGCCTATGCAGGGTCTCAGACTGAGGAAAACCGGGCAGTGGTCTCAAGAAGATACTGGAAGGACCAGTTGGAACGGCAACGATGCAGAGGTATAAAGCAGAGCAGGGGGGTGTGGTGGAAGGGAGCCTGGCCGTGGGGGAAAGGGCCGACGACGTTAGCTCCTCAGTCTGTGTGAAGGACACAAACATAAGAAAGGATTCAGCCACAGGGCTGTGGACAAGGGTCTTGCTGTGAGGCCTTACCCATCTGACTAGATCCTGCATCACAGTCTGTCCCAATCAGCTGGGCCACTGGAAAAAAACACCACAGACCAGGGGTTGAAGCAACAGAAATGCATTCCTCACAGTTCTGGAAACTGGAAGTCCTACATCAGGGGCCAGCGAGCTTGGGGAGAGAGGGGAGGGCCCTCTTCCTGCCTTGCAGATGATCACCTTCTCACTGTGCCCCCACATGGTGGAGAGAGACAGATTGCAAGCTTTCTGCGTCTCTACTTACAGGGGCCCTAATCCCATCATGAAAGCTCCACCCTCGTGAGCCCATCTGAACCTAATTACCTCCATCCCCAAATACCATCGCATGGGGGTTAGGGCTCCCACATACGAACTTGGTTGGGGGGACGCAATTCAGTCCACGCCACAGGGCAAAGTGGTTGAGGCGAATGGCTGAAATCACACACTGTGGAGAAGAGGTGGGATCATAGGCTTGTCTGCCAAAGGCCCACCTACGAAGATGACTCACGGGAGCTCGGGGCTTGTCCGCAAGCCATCCTTGCTCCACGATACCACATGCTATCTGGAAAAGCCAACTGGGTAGCCGGCACTAGGCCTCCTGTGGTGAATTAATGGGAGTCAAGGGTCTGATCCTTAGCCCTCCAGGCTCCAGACCTCCGGTCTCTTCAGGGACCCAGAATTGATCGAAACCTGGATGCCAATGGACTTGTTTTGTAAGAAGAACCACAGCTGTCAAGTGAATTGGAAACTCCCCTCAGCCTGATCCATGAATTCCCTACTGCGGTGTTAAGGGAGTGAGCGACGAGGCAAGGTGCTTTCCCAGACACATCCCTTGGACATACTAGTCCCTCTTTGAAGGCAGTGACTTCTTCCTGGCCGGTCCCTCAAGGTGACTGACACTGTGTCTGCTCTGATCCGTCAGTATGGGTTTTAAAACCTAACTCTGAGATGGGAAAATTTTGTTTCCAATTTCTAGAGGAGCCCAGTAGGGGAATTCCACCCTGGACTCAGCTCTAACACGTGCGCTCCTATACTCTGAAGTGGAAGGGCCTACGTTTCTGCTATTTCTATTATAAATTGAAAATCACCATGAAAGATTATGCCCCATAACTAACACCTTTAAATCTGTTTATTTTTAAAGAAATAAATTTTAAGGTTTCTAAAAGGTTCATTTTCCTTTAAAATCTGCTAAGAATTTGGGATTTCTAAACAAGCTGCAAACCTAATTAAAAGCAATGAGAAAGAAAGCTCGTGTGAGGGGGGATGGTTCACATGTACAGTGGTTCTGGGCAATACTTGTACATAGCAAGTTTATAACACCCGGAGCTGACACTTGTCCTGTGTTTGTAATGACTCACTTGAACTCTGCAGGAATGTAGTCTGATCTCATAAGAGAGACCTTTCTTGAAACTGAAATTGCAAAGGTTTTTTTTCCTTCCTATTTTATAAGTAGATTGTTTCTGGACTATCAGTCCCTTCTGTAAGCTTTCGCTGGTGGTTCCAGCGAATTCTGCAGATTGAGAAGACTTGCGTAAGAACGAGATAGGATCTGAACTTTGAGGAAGCTGCCCTAACTCAGTATCTGCACTCTGTGACATTTGCCCACCCTCACCCAGTTCCTTCTAGAAAGGCCAACCCAGCTATAGAAAGGTCCTATGACACGGTCAGGCACTGGCAGACGGGGCTCATCGATTCAGTTCCGAAGGTAGGGTTGATTTATTTCTCATAAAACTTGGAGTGTCCATGCAGAGAGGCAGGCTGTTCCGGGCTGTGTGCTGTAGGTGCAGAACTGACTGGTCAGGATGAACTCCCAGAGGAACTTAGCCAATTAAAGGAAAGAAGAACTTCTAGGGGAAGTTAGGATGTACTGAGGCTCACACTTGTGGATAAACAAGCTAATCAAGTTTCCCCCAGTCTTTGATGATCTTTTGCAGAACGTGGAACACAGACGTGGGAGGAGGAGCAGAGGTTTGGGAGGCAGACTGTCCCTGCCCCCCTCCCCCCAACCCCGCACCCTACTTTGGCCCCTCAGTGGCACTCAGGTTTGGCAGCAAAGTGGTCTACATGTGTGGGGATAGGGGCCTTGGCATACTGACCTCCTCATCCTGCCGCGTGGATTCAGCATGTCCTCTGGGTGGATTCGTAAATGATGAACAAATGAATGACCCAGGACTGGCAAACTAGAGTCTTGTGCTGCAAATTCCTGTGGATTTGCAATGCAAAGAGAGGAAAGTGGCATGTAAATTTAAACTGGTTCTAAGGTGTCCTTGGGGCGCCTGGGGCACTCAGTTGGTTGGGAGTCCGGCTCCTGATTTTGGTTCAGGTCATGATCTCAGGGTCATAGGCAAGCCCTAAGTAGGGCTCTGCACTCAGCACTGAGTCTGCTTGAGATTCTCTCTCCATCTCCCTCTGCCCCTCCTCTCTTTCCCCCCCTAAAAACAAAACAAAAACAGAAACAGAAACAAAACAAAAACAAAACTGGTTCTAAGGTGTCCTGATAGGGCCAGGATGGTTTTTAACGGTGGGTAAAAGCAAGACTGAAAAATATCAAGAGTCACTTGTTGCCTTCTAGCGACGAACAGCTAGATTGTCGTTTAGACCTCGGAACTTGGGTTTCTATGTAGAACTTGATTATGGTCTTCCCACGTTAGTCTTTTAATGGGACTGTGTCAAGTGATGAGGTGAAGGGGAAGAAATCCCCTTAGTTTTACAAATGAGAAACTCAGGAGCTTGCCCATGGTTACAAAACCAGAAAATGCTGGAGCCAGTTCCTGACTTCACGTAGTTCATCGTCCATGACTCCGAGCCTCCAAGCGGCCGTAGCAAACTCAACTGTGTCAGATCCGACTCTTGCCGGGGTGCTCTCTGCTCAAAACAGCGTAGTGCACCAACAGATTGTATTTTACGAGTTCCTCTGAACGACAGAAAGGAGAAAACAACCTGCTCTAGAATTTGAGCTAATATGACTCTTAACTATTGAGGTATCTTTGTTCATGCTTACTGTGATTACTGATTTATTTGTATTAATTTCTTTTCTTTTCTTTTCTTTTCTTTTTTTAACTAGGCTCTGCACCCAGTGTGGGGCTTGAACTCATGACCCCAAGATCAAGAGTCGGATGCTCTACTGACTGAGCCAGCCAGGCTCTCCCTGGGATAATTTTTTAAATGAGCTTTAATGCAACTAAAAGATGAAAGGAACATTTAGTCACAGGTTAGGAACAGGAGCTTAACTGAATCATTGATTGTTCTACCTTCCATTCAGACTACGCTTCACGTTTCTAACATTTCTTTTACCAATCAGTTTGTTCTGTTTTCAACATGCATTATCCTTCCTAATAGTCCATCCCTTCTGTAAAAGTGCTTTCATAGCTTTGAGTATACTGATTTTTTTGTGGGTTTTTTTTCCCAGATAATTCCATTATCTCAAGGTCTTGAATCACTTCCGGGGGTATTATCAATGCAGGATCAATTTATATGTTACAAGCTCAACCTTGGGATTGCTGCACCACATAGATAATATCAACCCAGACTTACTTTATTCCTTTTCAGAGCCCTAGACAGAGGTTCGTTGGTGGGTGGAGTTTTTTGTGTCCTTTTCATTAAGGGGGCTGAGTTTCAAGAATCTCAGCTTTATGCAGAGGTCTGAGTTCTAATTTCTACCCCAAATCTCATGTACTGTCTTCACCGAGTGAGAACAAAGGCTCGGGTAGCAGGGTGTGTTTCTGGGTGGATTAACTCCCTACTCCCACTTCTCCTGACTATGACTGCAAATCACGCTATATTGATCTTTGGTTCCCTCTTTGCCTCTAGCATCCGAGGGTCTCTCTTTCTTGTTTGTTAATTCAATTACATATTTTAAATAAACTTTGTCATATTTTATTTAACATTTTTAGACATTTGTAGCTGGAGGCATTTCACATTAGTTGACTCTGTCAAGTAGCCAATGCCGGAAGCCCAGTCTCTGGGGTTTATTAAAATCAAGATAACTAGCTCCCCTGGATGTTAGCTCACTGTCAAAGTTGGATTCGGTGTCAATCATGCAGAAAAGATCCTGTTTAATCATAGTTTGTGGACCACCTTAGATTCTTCACTTGGCTTACTGGATTCCTCAAAACATGGTTCCAATATTGAAATAATTGCATGTCACTCTGTGTCCACTTTTTTCTCTCCCCAGGGATTGCCAGGAAACTGAGAGGAATGAATCTTACAGACATTAGACAGATGCTTGGGATATTCCGAATATGGTTGTTTTAATTCAAAGTCTAAGAAATACGGAGAAATGAAGAGGAGACTGTATTGAGAAGTCGGGGAGTCAGATTACAGACCTACCTCTGCCACTAACTGTGTAAGCATTTCTCTCTCTCAAAGTTTCTCATCTGCAAAATAAGGACATTGGACAAAATGCCTTATAAGTTCCTGCTAGCTCTTAAGTAATCTGTAAAGTTTCAGAGCAGATAAGGTGGGGGTAGAGGTCTATGCAGCTTGGAAGATATGCAGAGGCTGTGATGGGCTTAAGCTGCCAGGGAGAAGGAGCACCAGGCCTATTCCTGTTCCTCACACCTCTGTGGATGTACTACCTCGCCCCTCTGGCCTTGACCCTTGCTCCCTTCCTTTGCAGCTTTCTTGGGGTCCATCTACCCTCTGGGTGGTTTCTATTTTTTCTGTCATACGAAATATACCTGCTCTCCCCTTTTCTCCATCCTGACTGTCTTCTCTCTGTTCCTGTCCTCTGTCTCCTACTGGGCTCTTTCTGGTGATCGTCCACCACATTAGCAGAGATGCCATGTGTTTACGCAGAGTTCCCCACATTGCCGCAGAAGCCCCCGCCAGCCCCCCAATTGCCTGTCTTTGATGATAGCACCAGGCTTACTGAGAATTAATTGACCCAACCTCTTCATTGTCTAAAGCCTCGCTACTTTCCTTGTGCAATGTCTCACGTGCAAGTTGCATGCATTCAACAAATAGTTTTTGAGGTAAGCGAGGCACTGTACCAGACACAGGGATTAACTAAGAAATAAGGAAGGTAGAAGCCTGAGACTTGGGGTAGAAAAGAAACAGGAAAGTGAGATCATCACGGCTTCCGCTAAATGGTAAGTGCTCGTGAAGAACATGAGTAGGGAGACCAGGTAGTGAATGACAGGGTGGATGCTTTAAGGAGTGGGGGGGAGTGGTGAGAGCTGTTCCAGGGCTCCAGCAGCAAGTGGGGCCTTGAGGAGGGGAAGGCTGGTGCATCTTCAGGCCTGTGAGCAACCCCCACGTGTGTGGGGGGCGAGGAAGAGCCTGGGGGAGAGTGGCCATGGTGAGTCTGGGCCAGACAGCCCCTCTGCATTCCTCTCCTCAGTCCTTCATCAGAATCTGTTCTAGAATCATCCAACTGATGTCTCTGACTCAAACTTTCTCCACTGCACTCCAGGTCCCATCGCTCTGCCAGTCTCTGTCTTAAACACTACTTTTTAATGTTACTTTTCTCTTCCAGGTCTTTTTCTTTTTTTAGCGAGGTGTAACTGTTATGGAACCTGGACTGGATCACACCATGGAAGAACCAAGCGGCATTCGGAGATCTTGGAGGATAGGAGGTTTATTTGACATCAGTGGGCTCAGAGGAGAGTGGTCTCCAGAGTTCTGAGCCCTGAGCACAAAGGGGGCAATTTATGTTTCTACTTCTGCATACTTGGCACTTTTGGCACGTGCACAAAGCGGGGCAGGGAGAAGAACCCGGATTGGTGCACGCGGGAAGGTGGGCAGGGAGAAGAACGAGGAAGAGCCCCGGGGCAAGGACTGGGACTCTCTCGCTGGCTTGGTTTGCCATCTTAGGACACAGATTCTCCTTATCATAACTGACATATAACATTGGATTAGTTTCAGGTGTACAATTTGATATTGGTATATATTGTGATTTGATATTTGTATATATTGTGAGATGATCGCCATGAGTCTAGTTAACATCCTCACCTCTCATAACTACAAATTTTTCTTTTATTGCTCCATATGTCTTCATTTTACCTCTCCAAAGCAATGTTGAGGGCCTTCAGAGCAGGTGACGTGTCTCAGATTTTCTCTGGACTCCCAACCTATCTAACCTGGTGTCAGTTTCTATTCAAAATATGCTTTTCTCAACCAAATGTAGTACGTCCACACAATGGAATACATTCAGCAGTAAAAAGGAATGATGCATGCTACAACTTGACCAACCTCAAGAACATAATGCTAAATGAAATAAAAAGACAGAAAACAACTCTACAGATTATATTTTTCCACTTATACAACATGTCTGGAAAAAACAAATCTCCAGGGACAGAGGCAGACCAGGGGTTGCCCAGGGGAAGGGTGAACATGGGAATTGACTGGGAGGGGGTAAGAGGAAGCTTTCCGAGGGCTAGAAATATTCTAAAACAGAGTTGTGCTGGTGGCTGCACAATTCCATAAATCTAAGTACTATTAAATTGTGTACTCGTGTTTATGCAAAATATCAAATTTTTATGATATGTAAATTATAGATCAATAAAGCTATGCAAACACACATACACATATATTTGCTTATTTAGAAATTGAATAAGCAGCAGTTGACATTGAATCTGAAGAAAAAAAACAGTAAGCCTTTGCAACCAGCTTTGCCAAAGGGCAGAAACACTCTGATTCCAAGAGATGGAACAGACCAGGTTGTAGGTGTGAAAACTCCTTGAAGGAGAATAAAGGCAATGGATCCATTATAGAGAATTAAAATGCCCCTTAGGAAGAGTGAGGACCATAGTGCCTCAATTCTGTAATTATCCAACAGGTTTTAACCTGCAATTCAGTGTTGGACTGACATCTAGCAGGGGGGCTGGTTCTTTCCTCAGGCAAATTCCATCAAACACAATAGATAAACTCATCCTCATCCTGATACAAATAATTTTCTTGTGAATTTGGATTCGAAGAGCTAGTTTTCGTCAGGGTCACACATCCTAGTATTTTGGGTTTGAATTTTAAACACATTAATTAAATTTCCTATTCTGTCCCTTTGGAACAGATACCATTGTCCCCAGGCAGATGAAAAACAGTATAAATTGACACCAATGAAGAACCAGGGAACCGAAACAGAACTCAGCAAGAAGCATCCAAAGACCTTTCTTCTGTCCCAGCAATGAACTCAATACCCAAGATCCTCAAATCCATGCAAGGGGCTCAAAAGGGCACAAGGAAAACCAGCATAAGGCAGGGACCCTGCTCTCCAGGAAGTTACCACTCAGTGTATTTCAAGAAAAGAGCATGAATTCATTCAAGGATTTCAAACCCATCTTCCCTCTTAGGGAAGCTCTTAGGAGGTTTACCCAACACAGGGACAACCAGGATTCTGCCATCTTGCTGTTGACTGTACCACTGTCCCCTCATAAAAGCTGATAAGATGTGACTACCCCATGGTTGGCCTCATCTGTGGGAAGTGAGCAAGGCACTGGAGCTGGTGCAGTTCAGCCCATCACGAGATCCTTGGTTTAGCCATGAATATGAGTCCTGAAATGACACAAAGGGGAAGGAAGCTAGAGCCACGGGACTCAAGCCCCGTGAGATGGCTGGGTCACCCACAGGACTGCCATATGGGGACACTTGTTGAGGAAAGGGAAGGTTGTGAGCTGGAAGGCCATAAGGTGCCCGGGGGTTAGACAACATGAGGCACCAAGACATTTGGGCAGACGGCAGCGCCACGAGGTAAACCAGCCAGCCCACAGTATTGTGGTAAATCTGGACATCATTCCAGACGTTTCAACCCATATGGGGAGGAAAGAGCATTCGTTGTTTTGTTCACAACCCAGAAAGAGCCTATGTAATTAAGAGTTGAGTTTGTGGGATGTTGCCCCAAAGTCAAAGAGCATAATAAATCAGATGGGAAGGAACCATGAGCCCAAATGTCTCCAAGCTTGTCAGAGAGAAGCATGCGTGATCAGACAGCACCATGGTCTTTCATCTTTCAATTCTGTTCAGATCTTGGGGAAGTAAAAGTCAACTAGAAAAAAATTTTAAAAATATCTGTATATGCATTAGAAAGGCAAAAGTATGAATCCTCTGAAGTATGATTTTTGTCCTCCCTATTTTAACAATTACACTTATTAACTATAAAACCAAATATAAAACTGTTCTTTGTTTGTTTGTTTTCAAAAATACAAGCGAACTTCAGGATATGAAGAAAGAATTCCAATGCACTGCTTTTCCATTTCTTAACCCAACAGTGCACACCTCCCTCTTAGCCCAGCGCTGGAAAAAAAAGGAGATGAAGCCAACTGGTCCTCTTGGGATATTTGAAATGCCTGCAGAGGACCCTCCGCAAGGTTTATAAATCACCCCTCCTAACCGGGGCTTGGATTTCCACCTGTCGTCCTTAGTGGTGACTCTGTCTACCGCGCCCCCTCCACCAGCTCTGCTTTTAAGATTCAAAAGGCCCCATGACATGCAAGCCCACAGAGGTTCAGCCTAAAGACTCATTCTGTGACACGGAGATGGTCATCTCTACTTACCCGACCTTATTTGTGGTTGAGAAAGATGTCGAGCCAACAAAATGATTTTGAATGTAAAACTCCTCTTCATTCTTTACTGCTATAGTGTTCCTTTCATTGATTTTAAGGAGGGAGGTGTAGGAGCTCCTACTGGGATGCACAGGCAAGGGGACGGACTGTCACTGCAGCTGGGCCATGCTTGCAAGCTGCAAAAGCCAGTGGGGTCCCCAGACAGGAGGCCCCAACACGCTCTTACTGTAACCCATCGATTAAATAGAGTTCTTACCTTTGGACTGAGGGTCTCAGGCTTTGCACCACTTTTCCACAGGGTGTTCCTTTGTCCCATGCAGCTGTTCCAGTCCTTACACACTAGGCTTGCTGGACCTGCTGAATAGTACTTGCTTGACACCATCACTGCTGTGAGGCCAAGTTTAAAAAGGACGAGGTAGGAGTCCTGCGGGCACACATTTCTGAAATGCCACAGTGACAAAATTAGACACGTTTCTTCTTTGCAAGACTTTACTCAGGAGCCCTGTATTTGCTCACCTCTTTTCAAATCCCCAGTGGAACTCTGCCGGGGCTCTTTCCAACCGCGTTTGGCCCCGACCCCTTCGGCTTCGCGTGGGGTGTCAGGAGATCTGCATCCTTTGCTGTACTTTGGGAGGCCTGCTTTCCAGGAGTCTGCAAATCAGATAATCAACAAAAAGCAAAGTCAAATGCTCTGTGTCTCAGGGGGCAATCCACTCAAAAATATTATTTTTTTAAGACTTTATTTATTTGACAGAGAGAGACCCAGCAAGAGAGGGAACACAAGCAGGGGGAGTGGAAGAGGGAGAAGCAGGCTCCCCGCTGAGCAGGGAGCCCGATGCAGGGCTTGATCCCAGGACCCTGAGACCATGACCTGAGCCGAAGGCAGACGCTTAACTGACTGAGCCACCCAGGCGCCCCTCAAAAATACTATTAATGCCATATGCTTGGTACTAAGTCTCTGACACCTGGTACCAACTTTATATTTAGAGAACACCTGGGTTCACAGCAGCCACATTTCAGATGCTCACTCATCACCTGCGCCCAGTGGACAGGGCGGGGCCAGATGACTCAGATAAGAAGGAATTCTGGTCTGGACCCTCAGGAGGCAGAGAACACAGAGGGCTTTGTGACCTTTTATTGAAGCACAAAAAGGATTCCAGAGGCTCTTGTCCCCCGGCCCCCCTTCCTCACTAATCCTGTTCTACTACATTTCCTCGGCTGGCTGAGGGTGAAAATGTTTACCTCTACTTGCCTCAAAGGAATTTTGCAAGCAAAAAAAAAAAAAAAAAAGCTTCTGTTGAGTGTTCTCAGCCCATCCGTCCATCGGAGGTGGTCACATTAAAACCAAACGCAAGCACTGTTTGCTTTAGCTGGGACAGTAATATGTCATCTGCTTCAGCAGCAGGTGCAAAGTCAGCTTCACAGACTCAGGCTGAGAAGGAAAACAAACAGGAGAGAAAAGAAAGAAGAGTGTGGAACTTTGAGTCAGGCTTCTCTTCAGGACACACTCAATCGTCTGAGGGGAGAAGCATCCCCCCTACTTGTTTTTTTTAAACAAAGAAAGTGCAATTATTAATCATCTTGTGAAACATGAAAACCAATATGGTAAACAACGACACATTTTAATGGGCAAAAAAATAACTTGCCTAGACATTACAGGCCAGAAAAAAAAGAAAGTAATGCTCCTTTTATCCATCTAAAGAAAAAACACCCCAACCTCATTATCAGCTCTCAATAGAGGATTAACAGGCACTGAGCAGAGAAGCTTCCGGAAGGCTGGCATTCCAGAGAAGCTCATCAGGTTTTTGAAAGGAAGAATTTCAACCCCACTGAATTCCCACCCTCTTGTCTATAAAATGGGAAAATTTACACACACAGAGCTGATTGCTTGGGTCTGGATTTGCGAAGAGATGAGTTCAAAGGGCCAGGGTTTGGGGCAGCCGGTGTGGGGGAGGGGGGGGGGGGGGGGGTGTGCTGTCCAACAGCTTCGGTTCATTGCAGGTGAAGTCACCTGGTCCAACACTGTTCTTTCCCTTTCAGCAGCCCAAAGACGTGCCCGAGCTGTGCCTCGGGCCCATGGCTCTTTCCTGTAGGGTTTTCTGTTACCCCCAACTCAGCAGGTGGGGGTACCTTGCAAGATGCAAAAGCCAGTGAGGTCCCCAGACAGGAGGCCCCAACACGCTCCTAACCTTGGAAAAATCAAACATTCAAGCTATCACTTAAATTTCCTGCTGCAAAAGATTTTTCAGCCACCAAATGACTAGAATTAAGGAAAAAGGATCCCCACTGTCCTATAATACCATTTTCAGTCACGAAAATGCTGTTTCTTACAGACTGGAAAATTCTCAGGCCATCCAATTCGGGTGAGTGATGCTGCCTTCAGCATTGCGTTACCGACAGTCGGGGATGAGAGTCATTGTGGTGGTCCCTTTCTGTGGTTGTGGGCTTTGTGAGATAATGGGGAAAAAAAGAAATCCACTGTGGTGTGGGACATAGCCCATGCGTCTGACGACCCTGTGTATGAGTTTTCCAGGGCTGCCATGACAAATCACCACAAACTGGGTGTCTTAAAACAACAGAAATTATTCTCTCACGGTTCTGGAGGCCAGAAATCCGAAATCAAGGTGTGGGCAGGCGTGGTTCCTTCTGGAGGCTCCGAGGAAGCATCTAGTCCAGGCAGCTCCTAGCTTCTGGGGGATGCCAACAACCGTTGGTGCTCCTTGGCTTGCAGACTCCTCACTGCAATCTCCGTCTGTGTGGTCACCTGGCATTCTTCTCTGTGTGTTCTCTGTGCCCTCACATGGCCTTCTTATAAGGACACCAGGCATTGGATATCGGGCCTGCCCTAAATCCAGGACGACCTTCCTTAATGAATTACATCCACAAAGACCTGATTTCCAAATAAGGTCACATTCTGAGGTTTCCAGGTAGACAGGCCTTTTGGAGGGAGCACCATTCAGCCCAGTACATCACGATTCTCCTACAAGATGGAATTTTCCTGACCTTCTAATTGCTGAGTTGTTTTTTTTTTTTTTAAATCACTGCAAATATTGTCACTTGGACAAGAAGAAGGTTCTGCTAAACTCCTCGCTGCATTTAAAAGGTACTGCCCGTGGCTCAGAGGTGAACTTGGGAGTCAATGAGAATTCAACCGTTCTGTGCCGTGTCCGCCATACAGCACTGAGCGAGAGAGGAGAGAGCCAACCTCTGCTGGTTCTCTGAGGGAGGAAGAGGAGGGGGAGAGCAGTCTGGGGCAGGGAGGAGCCAGGTGCGCCTGGGCTCAGAGGCCCTGGGGGTAGGAGGGGACAGAGACACCAGATAGGGTGCAATCGCACCACGCAGGAGCCCCCCTAGGGGCATGAGACTGACAGTTAGGACATGGCCTTCCAAGGAGCATAGGTTCTGTTACGTAGGTCTTCTGTTTTGCTGAGGGCACACAAGCTCGAGGGCAGAGAGGAATCCGCCAAGACAGAGTACAGACTCAAAGCCCCTCAGTGTGTCCCTCCACCTTCCCCCAGAGGAAGGCCAGGCTGCTCTCTCAACCCTCACCTTCAGTCTGAAGACTGTCAGATGTTTGCTGGTCTGGGCCACTGGTGCACCTTGCTCGGACTTCGCAGCTTCGTGGAGCCTGCTGGAAGCCTCGGGACTCAGTAACTGAATACGAGGAGGAAGGGGTGAGAGGTGCAAGAAGATGGGGGAGCCCCTCTCCCAGCTCCACCCCCTGCGAGGGGGCATTTTCGTACAGAACTCAGAGCAACAGCCTTCCTGGCAGTGAATTTCAGTCCTTGGCCACATTCGAGAGAGTTCTGCACCTTGGCCCCCACGTTCTGGCCTGGACCCCCCAGCTTTCTGTGGAAAGCCCCTCCTTGGAAGCTGCCACATCAGAAGTCACAAAGCAAGGAAGTCAGTTTGGCCCCTCTGCACATGGTTGACTGAGGTCTGGCTTCCTTTTTATTCTCTTTCTAGGGCTCGGTTCAAAATTATATCTCCTGTAGAGCACACTTCTTTTTTTAACCCTCCGGCTAACGTGGAAAGAATTTGTTTAGTTTGCTGTGGTGCGGCGGCAGAAGCCTTTGGTGGGGTGATTCATAAACCCTGGGCTGCTGACGGGCTCAGGGAGGGACCTCACCGGGAGAACTCGCTGTCAAGTTCTAACTGAGATGAAATAGGTCTGGGGCTGTTAGAGCAGAATATCCACGCTCAATATCAGCCCTTCGTGGTGAGGCTTGATTCTCTAAAACAGTGCATGTTCCGTTTGCTAACAGGAGGAGGAGATGGAAAAACCGAGAGGCACGCATAAGTAAAGGACTGGATTACAGGTCAGGCTGGATCTAGAGGCACCTCCCTAATCTTCAAGAGGATGCTCATGGAAGCCCTGAGTCGGCAGAAAGCCATCAGGCCGGTGGTAAAGTCCCGAATGCATGACTCATGCAATGCTAAAAGCTCCTGAAGCATGAGGTTTTCTTCCATGGTTTGAGGACATCTGAATATGGAGAACTGGGATTTTAGAAATCCCATTAAATCTTGGCTCTCTGTTCCCCTTGTCTCAGAGTTCAGTGTTAAACAGATCTTATTCGCACTTCTAAAAAGGAGCCAGGTTGAGGCAATGGACAAAGGTCTGATGTGGTAGGAATCCTGGGATTTCTTCAGCCAGTCACTGTGTCACCTTAGATGAGTGGCTTAGCCAGGCCATCCCAGGCTTTCAGAAGGATTAAGAAGTACGTAAAGGTCTTCGAGTAGTGCCCGATACGTAAAACATGCCTGATAAAGAAAGAACACATTGCAGGAGCTTTATCATTTCTTCGTAACCTGCTGACAACACACCAGTGGGAGCTTCTGCCCAGAGAGAAGCCTTGCCCTACTAAACACCATCAATTCTTAACGCTCTCCAAGGCATGGAGACCCGAGTTGCTTTCCTACTAAGGTGATTAGCCAGAGGGAATTTGCCTTGCTGGCCACCTAAGAACCCTGCCTGAGACAAGTCAGTTGTTCTATTTCTTTGCTGTGGCTGCTGGAACAAATTGCCACAAACGTGGCAGCTCAAAACAGAGGTTTATTTATCCTCTCGCCATTCTGAAGGCCAGAAGTCCGAAATCAGTTTCTCTGGGTCAACATCAAGGCGTCGGCAGGACCATGTGCCCTCCCGAAGCTCGAGGGGAGAATGGATCCCTTGCGTCCTTCAGCTTCTGGTGGCTTCTGGCCATTCTGGGCCTGGGGCTGCATCACTCCCATCCCTTTCTCCGTGGTCACGTGGGCTTCTCCACGTCGGTGAGTAAAATCTCCCTCTACCTCTTTCTCTTAAGGCCCCCAGTGATTGCCTTTTAGGTCCACCCAATAATCCACGATGATCTCCCCATCTAAAAATCATTAACTCAATCCATTGGAAAAGACCCTTTTTCCAAATAAAGTCACAATTCCCAAGGGGTGGGGATTAGGAACTGATGTCTCCAGGCACCATTCTTCAGACCTTATCAGTGGCCATCAAGGACATTTAATTTTTTGATCTCTTTTTGGCATTTTTTTTTTTTTTTGATGATAAAGCTTAAGATGCGCATTGTATCACTCTGGTGGGACCTGCATATACCAATGGCCACTATGTCTGGACAGGAGACAAGTCAAAAGAGATCACCAGGAAGCTAGAGTTATTAGCCTCTGCTTGGCTTTGCTCCACGTGTTGCTGTTGATGGGTTTCTTCCTCACTAAAGCGGTAGCTGGAGATACAGAGCAACGTTTACGCTTTTGATGGGAAAAGCTTTTGGCTCTCACAAGGGGAAACACCCAGTGAATGTGTGGTTTTTCTCCATGCTAAAGTGAGCACAGTACGTAAAGAAATATTGCCCCAAACCTTTCCTATCAAAAGCACTTTAGTTATTCTTAGACAGTTTTGACAACAGACTCTTACCTTGGAGCCACAGCCATGCATTATTTAGATGCACATTTCTGCTAAATTCCGTCCCCACCCTCAACCTAAATGCTATGAATGTATTTGGTATTTAAGAGCACATGCATGAACACGAACCACAGAGCATGTGTTCAACCTACTCCGTAAAATGCTACTAACATCCAAATGTGTGCTTCGGAGTTATAAAATAGTTTCTATTTCCGGGCTCCTGGGTGGCTCAGGCATTAAGTGTCTGCCTTCGGCTCGGGTCATGATCCCAGGGTCCTAGGATCGAGTCCCGCCTCAGGCTCCCTGCTCGGCGGGAAGCCTGCTTCTCCCTCCCCCACTCCCCCTGCTTGTGTTCCCTCTCTCGCTGTGTCTCTCTCTGTCAAATAAATAAATAAATAAATAAATAAATAAATAAATAAATCTTTAAAAAAAGTTTCTATTTCCTTTAGATGTTAGGCAGATTTCTGGTAACAATACCTTTTACTGTTATCCTTTGTTAAGTAACAGTAACGTTTGTTTCTATCTGCTACAACACTACTATTTTTGTGAAACATTTATTAAATAAAGATGAAACAATGTTGGTAATTGGCAGGCCCTCCTCTGCCTCTTGCTCGCTCTCCTCTTAGCTATCTGGAAGAGAAATATATTGTTTCAGTGGAATCTAGAATTTGTTTTTCGAAGAATAAAAACAGAAAATATGAACTGTTTCTTGTTTTGTTTGAAGTTGAATAATACCCTCCTCCAATTTGGGACGAACAGGAAATTTGAGGGGGAAAGAGGAAGATACCACACAAACAGTAAAACTGGTATTGGAAGCTCAGGCGAAACCAAAACATTGTAGGCATAGGGTGGTACATATCATCAGTGGAAGCCGGACTGGGGTTATATAATAATGGGGCTTTTTAGTCACAAGGTAATTAAACAGTCTTTTCCATCAGAGCAGGTTCTGTGGGCCCAAGAAATCTGATGGATTCCTTCCTTCATTCGTTTAGCTGATATTCTGTGAGCATCCTTATGTAGGAGGTTGTTACAGGTAAAATGGTGAGCACTCAGGATTCCTGTCTTTGCTGGAAGGCATCCTCGTGGAGGAAACACACCAAGAACCTTTGGGGGCGCCTGGGTGGCTCAGTGGGTTAAGCATCTGCCTTTGGCTCAGGTCATGATCTCCAGGTTCTAGAATCCAGCCCTGCTCTGCAGGGAGTTTGCCTCTCCATCTGCCCCTCTGCTCCCCCCACACCCCCTGCTCAAGCTCTCTCTCTCTCTAATAAATAAATACAATCTTAAAAAAAAGAACTTTTGGATTTTTCTGATTTTACCCTAAGAGCAAATTGGAGTCTCAAAACAATCTTAAAAGGAGAGAAGTAGGAACTGTAATGATTCGATTTGCATTTGAAATAATCCCTTGGCTGGACACAAGTATGGGAGTGGGGAGACCTCAACCTGGGGAAGAGAAGACTAATGGGGGCCAGGGTGCTAGCGGTGGAGGAAAGGGATGGGTTTGCAAGTCATTTATGAGGTAGAGTCCACAGGACCAGGGAGTGGGTTGGCTTTAGTTAGGTGGGCATAAATCTCGATCTGTTGGGACAGTCTTGGTTTATGCCTATTGGTCCAACATAATCTTGAATGGTCCCTCCTTTTCCTTCCCAAAGGGGCCTTGTTTGGACAACAAACTATGTGGTTCTCTTACCTATGAGGCATGAGGGAAAGAATAAATTCTGAGTCTCTGGCTTACACAGTTGGAAGGATGGCACGCCATTGCCTAAGACAGTGAACGGGAGAAAATCATGATCGTAGAGATCATAATGTCACAACCAATCCCACTGGGAATGAAGTCAAATGCTTCTTCAGGCTTCATGGCACTGGCATTTTCCTAGTCATTCAACTGAGCAATTGTTGCCCATCAGTATTGGTAAGAACAGGTACCACCCACTCCCTCGTGTAGTCCCACCAGCCTCACTGTGTGATATGGTCACCAAGGCTCCCCGGGGACTAAGGCCGCAGTTCCCTGACCAACCAATCATGTAGGAAACACACACTGGTCTCGTGGGCATCACACACACCCCACCACCATTTACTCTTTGGCTCAGGTGGACCACCACATATGTCCCTCCAGCATCTGCTGATGGTGGGGAGGCGGCAGAGGAGGACCGTGTGTAAAAGAGACCGAGAGCACAGAGCCACAGTAGCTGAGATTTCAAAAAGAAGACAAACAGAGGAAAGACACCGTTACTGCTGTAGGCAAGGGAAAGAAAGCATGGGGTTCTGTTTCCCGATATTATACTCCAGAATATACAATTATACTCCAGGAATATACAATTCCCTATATTATACTCCAGAATATACAATTATACTCCAGGAATATACAATTCCCTATATTATACTCCAGAATATACACACAAGTGTATATCTCTTGTATATCTATATCTCTCATATATATCATGTTCTCGCCCACAGACACCTGATTGCTGGGTGACTTGATTGCGGTGAATCTCTCTCTCACACCACACCTCCCGGCACAGCAGGGAACTCTGCACCCTTCTCCCAATCTCTGACTCCTTCCAAGAGCCTTCTCATCATTCAGGGACCCCCATGCCTTCTGGGACCTCCCCAGGGCAGCTAGCCAGGCTGCCCCCTGTTTCAACAAGGGTCTGAAGTGTGTCCACGCAGTGGACCTCCTCATATGGATGGGATGCTTTTTTTTTTTTTTTTATCAAACTAACTGTTCTCCCTGTGACCAGGTATTCTATTTGATTATGTCTTTTTCTTATCAGTTTGTGGGATCTCTCTGTATAATGGGCATATTGACTTTTAGTCTATAGGGAATAAAAATATTTCCTAGTCTATCATCTGTCTTTTGATTATGTGTATGGCATCTTCACATATACGTGAAAGACATATACACGGTATTTACATATATATATATATATATATACGTTTGCATACAAACACATATATATTTGCACATACATCTTTGGCTCTCCAGTGATCTCCTATCACTGGTTATAGGGTCTCCCCATAGTCTCCAATTTTCTCTAGTTTGATTAAATTTTCTTTGCATTTAGATCTTAAATTATTCAAGACATAGCACCATTTTTACAAGTGCTTCTAAAGACAATTAAAAGCCTAGCAGAGCTTGATATATTTTTTAGCAAGTCACTCCAAACCAGTGTTTTCTGTGAAAATACCGTGTTAAAAGAAAACAAGACTCCAAGCAGAGTTGGAATTTTCTGTTGTCCAAGCGTTTACTGCTGGAAATGCTGTGCTCTGCTGCGTGCAGTGCTCTGTGCTGGAGACAAAGCTGGACGTGGGCTTTCTCCCCGGGGCCCATTTCAGTGCCAGCCGGCCCCTGCCTGAGCTCGGTCTGTGCGGACTCCACTTCTGAGCAGGTGCCCCCCACTCTAGGACAAACCTCTTCACCCACCCCCATTTCCTCCCCCAGCAAAGCAGCCAGTTCTTCTGTCCCTAAACCAGCCCTAGATGGAAAGACTTGGTCAGACCTCAATTTACAACTTCCTTTCCTTGTGAGGATGCTGATGAGGACTATTTTAAAGGCATTACCTTTTCATAATAAAAAGAAAAGAAAAGAAAAGAAAACCAAAACCAAAACAAAACAAACAAAATGGGTTGTGATAAGTAGAAGTCTTCCCCAAGTGAACCCGAGTGGATCTGGTGGCACTCGGGGACCACCTCTCACTCCCGCCGCTGCTGTCCAGGGAGGGGCTCGAGCCGCCTGCGAGCCATGGGACCCAGGAGGTGGGAGTTCCAGCTTCCCTCTGGCCCTGAGGGCTCCAGGGGGGCTTTTCTGCCCCAGAGAGTGTGGGGATAAATGGGAGCTCTGGACCCCACGGCAGTCACTGAGCTGCCAGCCAGGAGAGGAGCCAGCCCAGGACACACCAAGGAGGGGAAGGTGGCGCAAATACCTCACAGGACATTTGTTCTGTGCCTGCCTGCGTGTCTGACCGGCTGATCCACAGGACGTTGCCCTCCTCCTGGTGGCCAGGTGACCGGCTGAGCAAGAGCATCTTCATTGGGTCTGCCGGGCAGCTGGAGGATGTGGGAGAGGATGCCTGCTTCTGATCCAATTCTCCTCTCCTTTGTCCAGAAATAGGCGCACAATGAGGAAGTCGTCCAATTCCAGATGGCAGTTGTCCCAGAAAAGCAGGTGCCCTGCATGGTGTGGACTTGCACGTGCATTAATGGAGCGATTTCCATTCAGAGTGCAGAAGTCTGGCTTCAGGAGCCTCAGTTCACCAAGGGTGGAGGGAACGAGGAATGGGAGAAACGGTCTTTGTTCTAAAGAAAACCCCGAGGGGAGCAGTCATTTGGACACCTGGTTTTGAATGGGCAGAGCATCAAACTTGGCCAGACCGCCCTCGGTAGGGAAGGTAAGCACTGAGTGGAAAAAGGTCATTGTCGGAAAGCAAGTAGAGGGTTTCTCGGTGGGAATGGGGTTTTCTGTGCTAGCTATGTCCACACACGAAAAGCCATTGCATAGTCATTGAATGTCTACCCACCCTGTGTAGGGAGCAAAGAGCTGGCCAGGGGAGCCTGCAGCCCAGCGGAATGTCCTAAGGGGCCAGGCAAATGAGCCAGAAAGCCACTGTCCCGTTGGTGGGAGACAGTGAGCAGAGATGCTTATGGCCCTGGAAGAGAAGGGTCTGAAGCCGAATAAGGAGAAGAGCCTGGAACCATGGGTGGCTTGGCAGCACATCTCAGGGCTTTTCCCTCGCCTGTTCACAAGGACACGTGAGGAGAATTAACAGCTCTCTCCTCCCCTCTCCTCCTGAAGCAGCCCTAGGGTCCCCGCAGTCACTCACAGCTTCTGCTTCTCGAACCCTCTGGGGTCTTGTTCCCCCAGCTGGAATGTTCTTCGCCCTGCTGTTCGGAGGAGACCTTGATCAGGGCACCATCCAGGGCACCAGAGAAACAGGCTGAGGCTCACAGCAAAGGGTGACGTCCATGGAGCTGCTAAAGGCAGATGGCCACGCATTGGTGGTGCCTACGACCATGGAGGGACATGGCGGAGGTCTTTCAGCTTCTCTGGGACAGGGTGGTGTCACTCAAGGAAAAACCAACTACTCTCCCTCCCTTCCCCTGGCCACCAATATTTATTGAGCACCTACCTACCATATGCCAAGGGTGGTTGCAGGACCTGGGAATATAGCAATGAACAAAAACGAGCCTTTGCCCTCGTGGGGCTTATGTTCTGATGGGGAAAGACAGGCAAACAGCAAAGAAACAAACACACCAGTGTTAGAATATCAGATGGTGATAAGGACTGTGAGGAAAAATGAAGCCTCAAGGGAGGAGGGGGAGGGAGGGACCTATCATGGGGCGGCCTCCCTGTGGAGGGACACAAAGCAACTCGATCTTTCTTACTCAGTGTCCATCTCTGGGTCCTGGCCCAGGATAGCTAACTCCCACAGGACACTCAGAGGGCCTCCAGGGCTCCCTCCCTCAACTGGACACACTCGAAGGGTCCTTTGGGGGCAGCCCGAAGTGAGTGCCGCAGCTTGGGCGGACATTCAGACCTCCCCTCTGCAGAGGAAGGAGGAGAACAGACTGGTTACCAGTGGCTGGAGGTGTTTTGGTGTGATGTCCCAGGAAAATCTGCTCTCTCAAAGCCTCCCTGCCTTTGGGGAGCCACTCCGGCAACCTTGACACCCTTCGGTGCTCCGGTAGCCCTAGCAACATCTCCCAGTGGCTCAGCACCAAGTTCGGTCCCACCCCCAGCTGTCCCTGCTCACCAGCCCCCTTTCTGTGCAAGCCCCCCCCCGGGGGTTTCTCGGCAGTGGCTCCATGGACCCCAAATCTGGGCACATGAACATCCTCCAGCCCCAGCAGTTAGCAGGAAATCACAGGAGACAGGCAGCTCATCAAACAACCAGAACACAGAGTTTAAAAATAGCCTCTCAGCGCTGCCTGATTTCCACAGAGGCAATTCCACTGGATCCTGTCACGTTTTTATATTCTGGAAGCACTAGATACGGGTTTTCACGATGCACATTAAAGCCATCCATATGACGTGTCACCAAAGACAGGCACACTTACAGTAACCCGAAAGGAATTTTTTTTTTACGAATAAAGAGTGAAGCCTGGGGCAGAAGGGGTTTTTTGTGGGTGGGGGGTGAACCGAGGGGCGGGGCCCCCCCCCCCCCCCCCCGCCTCCAACGGGTCAGGAAGCGGAAGCTGGCCGGCTGGGAATAGAAATGAGAGCAACTCAGAAATCTGGAGAGGGATCCTCCAGCTGCCTTGGCCATTGACGTGCTGAGACAAGCAGCGCAGGAGCACCCAGCCCCCTCCTGCAGCCTCCCCTCACCCCCCCAGGAAGCAGCCACAGAAGCCCCTTAAAATTAGCATAGGAAATCCTGAGGTCTTAGCCTCCCGCCCCAGCCAGCTGCGGGGCTGCAGCCCCCTGCCAGCCATCTCTCCTGCTCTCTGCTGGCAATCACCTGGTTCAAATCCAACAGGTGAGAGAGAGAGAGGAGAGGAGGGGAAGAAAGAAAGAAAACTGGACGATTTTTAGCCCACAAGTATTTATTGGGTGCCTCTTACATTGGGTGCCATTGTAGACCTCACAGCAGATGAGATGACAAGAACGTCTTTTTCTCTTGGCGTTTACACTCTGGGCCGGGGCGGTGGGAAACAAAGCAATAAACCTGTAATCAATTAGCCAGGCGGTACAAGGGAAAATAGGGTCAGAGGAGAGGAAGGAGGGGAGACCTCGGCTGGAGTGGAAATCAGACAGGGGGGCCTGTGAGAGCAGATGGGAATCAGAATAGGGAGGTTCTAACTCATCAGACAGACATTTCATTTCATTGGACAATTTGGGAATTTTCTTCCACTAAAGGCCTGGGCCTGATCCTTAAAAGAACACCAATGGAACCTGACCTTCAGCTGCCATCATACGAAAGAATATTTGGGGGGAAATCACCCATGGTACCCGTGAGCTCCTGAGTGGTGTACAGAATCCCCACGCACGTTCTGGTACAAGGCTGACACACGTATTTGAGTCCCAGGATGGTTTTTTTTTTTTTTTTTTAACCCTAATATTTCTTGGGTTATTTTGGATGACATTTTCAGGCAGTGGGTAGAGTTGAACATACAGGCCCAATTCATCACCTTTAACCAGAATGATGCCTTCACTTCAGGCCACTCCATTTTTAGGGAATGCCCCTTTTGCTCTGCTGGCTCAAGGCCTGGGAGAGCTACAAAGGTGGATGAGACTCTCTCAGCCTGCTAGAACCTGCATCCCCAACACAACCGCAGGGCAGGGAAGTGTGGACCCCGGAGCAGTCCCGTAACACAGAGCCACGTTGTGCTTTGTGCACCCCCAGTGCCAGCTGGGGTCCCCTGGAAACACACCACTATGCTAATGGTTTCCAGTGTGAGTGATGGTCCCCATTTCACATGGATCCACAGCGAGCTCTGGCCACCTCCAACCTGCCCCCATGAGCACATTTCCCACCACAAAGTACCGTAGTCCATATTTCACCCTCAAGTCTTCCAGCCCTCCCACACCCCCACCCCCATCTTTGCAGGTAACCCAAAATCTCAAAGAGAGATAACAGGCTCGTGCCCCAACGTGAACCATCACCCACACACCCCTCCTCTCTTTGTCTTCAGTCTCTGGGGAAGAAACACGCTTCCTCCTGCATGTGGCCTGGCTCCTGCCTCCACGGGGACCTTCAATCGGTTCCTCCTGCCCCACAGGACCTACCTCCACTACTGCGTCCCATCCTACTGAGTTTTCAACCTCTTCCCACCCAGCAGAGTCTTGCTTATCTCCAAAAGCCATGTTCCTGTTTCTATCATCCTAAAAGCATATACTTATTTTTGAAATATTTGAAAGTAGAGAGAAAAAGAAAGGAGAAGGAAAAGATGTGCACACCCCCAGCACTCTTTCAGGGCCCGGCACACACGGGCATGAGACGCTCATGCATAGCCCAGCATTTCCACATTGTTTCATGCGTTTGTTCAGACTTGAAATCCCATCATACACAGTCTTGTATCCTATTGTACTTAAAATTATATCCTAAGCATTTTCCCCATTTTACAAAAATTCTTCATGTAACAATTTAAGTGGCAAAAAAAAAAAAATAGGTCCTCTAGTGGATGGGTCACACATAAACATTCCCTTTGAAGGTTCTTCGGTTTGGTTGCCGTGTGTCTTCCATTATTAATAACCCGTAAATCTACAACTTGGACGCACAACTCTCTGTCCTAATTTTAGTGCTGAGGGTGCATCTCCAGAGTGGGATCATTGGGTCAGAAGGTATGAACCTGTCTAATGGTCGGGATACTGATGGTTGGATTCCCTTCCAGAAAAATCGGCCGGTTCACATCCACATCAGGAGCTTCCGATTCTGAGACACCTCGCCAACATGGCTGCCGATGCCCTTGGCCCACTGACTTCGTAGTATTGCTCTTCTTCCCCAGTCTATATTGATTCTTTATTAATTCGGGAGATCAACCTCTCATCTTTCACGTCTGCTACCAGTGTTTCCTTATTATTGATTCCTCAGACAGAGAAATGTTTTAGTGTAGCTATAATCAAATATGTTGATTTTTAAATTTGAGCTAGAAACTTTTTTTCTAATTTTCCAAGTTAAAATGCATTTAGGATTTTTTTCCTATGGTATGAGGTGAGGATCTTATTTTTCCCCCCTAAGCTGTCCATTTTCACAGCCTGTTTATGGGATAATCTATTCCTTTCCCATTGGTTTGTGATGATTTTTTAAAATGGTCTAATAGGTTCTTGCATGTACTTTGCCTATTTCTGGTTTATATCTTTAATTCTATTGATCTGACTTTACTTGTGTGAGAAACATTATGATTTTCTTTCTTTATTATTAATTTTAGAATTAGTAGCATTTTTTACTTGGTTGTAAAAAAGATATTTGTACTCATTTATTTTTTTTTCAGGATAAACTAAGTTTTTTTTGGTTTGTTTTGTTTTAATTTAAATTTTAGTTAGTTAAATACAGCACAATATTGGTTTCTGGAGTAGAATTCATTGACTCATCACTTACATACAACATCACATCACAAATGTCCTCCTTAATACCCATCACTCCATCTGGCCCATCCCTTTCCCACCTCCCTCCATCAACCCTCAGTTTGTTCTCTATCTTTAAGATTCTCTTATGGTTTGTTTCCCTCTCCCATTTTTGTAATGGTTTTGCTAAGATAAAAGTACCGCTTTGAGATTTTATTTGGATTGTGTTAAACTCATGAATTCACCTGAGAAGAATTTATTTCTTTATAATATTTGATATCCCATCAGGAATGTGCTATGTTGGTCCATTGATTTAAGTTTCATTCTTTGTGTCTCATTACAATTTTTAATTTTTTCCCTGTGTGTATCTTATTAATTTTGTCTAAGCGTACATACGTCAGTCCTATTGAGAATGGTATTCATGGGGTGCCTGGGTGGCTCAGTTGGTTGTGAGATCGAGTCCTGCTTCAGGCTCCATACTGGGCATGGAATCTGCTTAAGATTCTCTCTCTCTCCCTCTGTCCCCACTCTCTCTCTCCAAAAAAAAAAAAAAGAAAGAAAAGAAAAAAAATGAAAGAAGAGAAAAGAGAATAGTATTCCTCCTCTACACTCACTCTATCTTCCATTTGGTTTTGCTAGTATGATGCAAAGCTAGCATGCTTTCCATGTTTATTTCATATTGCTGACCTCTTTATTAATTCACTAAGTCTAAAATACTTTTGGTTGATTCTCTGAAGTTTCCTGGGCACAGTATTATATATACATAAGCAATGGTTATTTTGCATTTTTAAAAATTTTATTTTTTTCTAAGATTTATTTATTTATTTGAGAGAGAGAGAGAGAAAGAGAGAATGTGTGTGTGTGCAGAGGGGTAGGGACAGAGGTAGAGGGAGAGAGAGAATTTCAAGCAGACCCCTCGCTGAGTGCAATCTGCATACGGGTTTCGATCCCAGGACCAAGAGATCACAACCTGAGCCAAAATCAAGAGTCAGACACTCAACTGACTGAGCCAACCCCGGTGCCCCATGTTGCATTTTTAATTCTACCAGTCATTATTTATTGTTTTTTATGTGCTTAGCTTCCAGGATGATTATAAAAGGGTGCTGAGTTTTACTCAGTTCTTCATTCATGCGTGTGATTTTGGTTTTCCTATTAAAGTTCCTATGCTACATATTTATGTTTCCTGATACTAAATTACTCTTGCTCTTCTGACATAAATCTGATGCGAATGTTACCTTTTAAAATTTTTAATTTAAAAAAACGTTATTTAATACATTTGCCAGCATTTTTTAAAAGCTGGAAGTGAAAAAAATCTATAATTTCCTTGTTTTATTCTAGCTTTATTAAGTTTGAATCCTCTATTAAGCAAGTTTCATCCAATAAATTATAGCTAACTTTTAGTCCATTTCCATCTTTTGGGTGAGTTTATGTAGCTGGAGAACGTCTTTGAAAGCTTAAGACACTCACTGAGAAAGCTTTTTAGGCCTGAAGCTTTTAAGAGAGCTAAATCTTTTTTAACCCTTTGCATTTCTTCCATGATTATGGTCTTTTGAAGTTTTCTACTTTTTTTTGAGCAATTTTGTTAACATTTTTAGAAAAAAATCTTTCATTTCATTACAAGTCAGAAAGTCTCGATACCACATCCTACACGTAAGTTTTAAATCTCTTGTTTGTTTTTATACATCTTTCTCGTTTCTAGTCTCCTTTGCTTTTCCTTCTTTTTCTGATTAGATTTGCCAAAGATTGACTCATTAATTGCGTGTTTGTTTAGCAAATCAAGTCAAACATTTCTCATGCTTGCAATTAGAGTCCTCTGTCAAAAGAAAGGCGGGCGGAAACTATGAATTAGGAGAAAAGGCAGCCTGAAAGAATAGCTTGTTTGTGGTGAACTGAGTATCTGGCGCTTGGGTGTGGGTCACAGCTCGATATCCATCGCTGTATTGGGGGGTTTGTTCATTTATGGGTTCATTCATCTTGATATTACCTGATGTGAAAGTGAGCTTTGAGCAGCACCTTTGTGACAGCAGAAGAGAGAAATGCTGCATAATGAAGCCATTAATTTTCATCTCAAGAAACACTATTTGTTGGTACGGAGAGAGTTAGGAGTACTGTAATTAGGTAGTGAACTGTAAATTTCAGGTTCGCTTTTACTCTGGATCTTGACAGTGAGGAATACCAGTGGTCTAGTTATTATGTCCGAAACACAAATCACCCCCAAAATTCAGTGATAAAAAGCAACAATTTAGTACACTTTTGAAATCTGTGGGTCGGCAGTTGGGACAGGTCACAGCAGGAGGTTGGTCTCTATTCCGTGATATTGGGTCTCGGCTGGAAATCCAGAGTCCAAGGGCTGGGCTCTCCCAGCACTGATTTTCTCCAGGCGGTCCATGCCGACCGTGGGCTGAGGGCCTCTGTCCCTCTCTGTGGCCCTCCCCTGGGCCAGTGTGAACTTCCCCCAGCATGTGGCTGGGTTCTAGGGAGGAGCATCTCAGACAGCTGGACTTGGACCCAGAAGTCACACAGCTTCACCCCCGCCATACTCTTGTTTGAAGCAGTCACAGGCCCCCTTAGATCCCGGGTAGGGGAGATAGATTCTACCTCTTGACTGGAGGATCAGGATCTGGAAGAGTATATGTGGGATCAGAAATGGCACAAGGGCCATTTTTGTAAAATACCGTCCGCCATAACCAGGAAGTTTCCAGAACAATGACAAAAGATGAAGTCCCTCTTTCCCTCTGGATGGGCATATACAGATAAAGCAAATTAAGACAAAATCAAAGAACACTTGAAAAGTCAAGTTGAGGTAGGAAATAATCAATATAATAAGGATGATAGATTTCTTTTTTTTTTAAAGATTTCTTTTATTTGAGAGAGAGAGAGAGAGGGAGTGAGTGGGTGGAGGAGCAGAGGGAGAGAATCTTCAAGCAGACTCCCAGCTGAGCACAGAGCCTGACAAGGCTTGATCTCACCACCTATGAGATCCTGACCTGAGCCGAAACCAAGAGTTGGCCACTTAACCAACTGAGCCACCAGGAGCTCCTCTTTTAAAAAAAAAAAAGAAAAGATTTATTGATTTATTGATTTTGGAGGGGAGGGGCCGAGGGAGAGGGAGAGTCTTTTTTTTTTTAAAGTTTTTAGCTATCTATCTATTTATTTACTTATTTACTTGATTGAGAGAGAGTGAGAGAGCATGAGCAGGGGGAGGGGCAAAGGAGGAGGGGGAAGCAGGCTCCCCACTGAGCAGCCGGGCTCTATCCCAGGACCCTGGGATCATGACCTGAGCCTCCCAGGACCCTGGGATCATGACCTGAGCCGAAGGCAGATGCTTAACTGACTGAGCCACCCAGGCGCCCCAAAGTGATAGATTTCTTAGTATCCATCACTACAGATGAAATTATACCTCCTTTCCCCCATCCATTTTTTAGAATAGCAGTCATATGACCATCACCACACAGGCCCCAAAGATAGACAATTCGGGGAGATTCACAAGTGTGTGGAAAACAGGGCAGTGTGATCGAGAGTGACGTAGATGTCTATGTGTGTAAAGGTGTGCCGGAAGCACCTGACCACAACCCATGCTCTCCTGTGTAACAGGTTCAGGTTATACAAGCCTATTGTCCAAGTTCTGTGGTTCAATCTAGAAAAACATGGCCACCCTAACTGTGGCTACTCAATGAGAAAGTTGAACTTCCCTGGGGAGGTAGGAAATGGGCCTAGAGTGTTGCCATGTTGAACAATGAAGACATACCCTAAAGGCAGTGGGGGGAGGGGGCACTGGCGACTCTCCAGTGTGACAAAAAGGACCCAACTGTGCTTTAGAAAAATTCCCCCTGGGAGGAGTGTGGAAGGCGGGTTGGTGTAGCCGGTAAGAGGTTCCTCCTATAACATCTCTGGGGGGAAGTCAGAAGACCACACGGAGCAGGGGGACGCCATGACACAGCGCACTGCCCACCCCTTTGTGGATTGAGGGGTGAACAGCCGCTCACTTCTCTCTTGCAGCTGGTGGGATAAAAGAGAGAAGACAGAGAGGAAACAGGGGAGGACCCAGGGCAGGGGGTGTTGGGAGTCTGTGGAGGGATAAGAATAATTACACTAATAACATGAATATTACATATCAAGTACTTCCGGGACATCATACTAGGCCCTTTACCGACCTTACCACTAAACCACCCCAGGAGGTGGGCTTCCTTACCTCTAGTTTATTTATTTTTTTTTTTTTTTAAGATTTTATTTATTATTTGAGAGAACGAGAATGAGAGAGAGAGAGAGAACACATGAGAGGCGGAAAGGTCAGAGGGAGAAGCAGACTCCCTGCTGAGCAGGGAGCCCGATGCGGGACTCGATCCCGGGACTCCAGGATCATGACCTGAGCCGAAGGCAGTCGCTTAACCAACTGAGCCACCCAGGCGCCCCCTTACCTCTAGTTTAGACAGAAGGCTCCTGAGGCTCCAAGAGGCTGAATCAGGTGCCCCAGATCCCACAAGCGTAAGCGGCAGACCCAGGACTGATGAGGACCTGCCTAGACCCAGAGCCCACGGCAGTCTGCCTATGCACAGGCCCTCCAAAGAACCCACCCACGCTTTACATTTACACCTGGACCAGCGCAACTCACCAGGGTCAAAGGCCAATGAGGGGTCTTCCCTATCATAAGTTAGGCTGCCCTCCATCCACCAGCAGAGGTCCCTGGGAAACAGAGTGAAGGAACAGGAAGCAGCCAGGTCTGGTGGGCTTTGGGAATGGCCCCTCTGTTCTTTAGAATTCAAGACCAGTGTGACCCTATAGACTGTTGATGTGGGGAGAAAGCGAGGGGAGGAAGCAAGGGTAATTTAGAGGCACAGCCAACTTACTTATTTAGTGATAACTTTCTCTACGAGGGGCTACAGACGGGAGGTCCCACAATGTGGGGGAGCATAGGGCTGCATTTTTGTTCTGTTGCATTTTAGGCAGGTCGGCCAGACAGATTTGTCTAGGGGGCACCTGGGCAGATCAGGAGTCAGGCTGCAGGGAGTTCAAAAGGAGGAAAGGGGGCGCCTGGGTGGCTCAGTCGGTTAAGCGTCTGCCTTCAGCTCAGGTCATGACCTCGGGGTCCTGGGATCGAGCCCCGTATTGGGCTTCGCACTCAGCGGGGAGTCGGCTTGTCCCTGTGTCACCCTCCCTGCTCCTGCTCGCTCTCTTTCAAATGAACAAATAAGATCCTTAAAACATTTAAAAATTTTTTAAAAATAATAAAATAATAAAAGAAAAGGAGGAGTGACATTTCTGTTGGCCCCTTTTCTGTCTTCTCCACATCCAACAGCTTGGTCTCTGAGGGCACAGCTTCCTGAGAGTAATTTCTGAACAGACCCTGACCCACTCTTTCTTGATCCTTACCATCAAGAGTATGGGGACCTTCTGCATCAGGGAGCAAGAAGTAAACGAGGGACGAGGGCAGAGTTGTCATCCGTGGCTCCAGGAACCCGGCTGCATAGTGGAAGGCTCTGGTTTCTGGATTGGGCAGTTTATAACAAAGTTGGCCCTCACCTCCCCTGCTTTTGAGGTATATGGTGCAGCTTGAAGTGTACCGACTAATATTTAACCTCTTGACTGTCTCCCCAGAGGTCACACTATCACAAACATCAGAGACTTGCCGGGGAATGATTTGCTTGCTGGTTCAATTGGCTGGCTTTCCTGAGTACCTGGCACATGCAGTGTGAGCTGTGACGTTTGCTGCTTGGGTGAGTGGGCAGGCAAATGAATAGCATGAGCTGGTGAGAGGGTCTTCGTGGCCAGCCTCAGGGCAACCGGTCACATTCTTTTTCCTGTATTTGTTTTTACAGCATCACTTTAGCTGTGGCAAAAGAGATTACCGCGAAATCTGTGAGCATTTTCTAAGACACGGAGAATAGGATGGTGTGTTTAGCCATGCAAGGTGGTTCAAAAGACAGTTGCAGGAGCTGGGCTATTCGGGCTGACTCTGGGCTTGCCTCTGGACAACTCTGGGATCGTGGATGACTCTCTTCACCCCTCTGTACCTCAGTCTCCTTCTCAGCAGCGGAGAGAGTCAGAACACTTACTACACTTACAAAGTGATAGGACAATTTCTATAAAACACCAACTCTCTACAAAACACAGTTCTTGGTTCTAAACGCTCAAAAAAATTTAACTGATGTTATTGTTGTAAATTATGCCTCCTTCTGAATTCCTTGTTATGGTTTCAGGTATTAAAAACAAGACAACAGGGGCGCCCGGGTGGCTCAGTCAGTTAAGTGTCTGCCTTGGGCTCAGGTCATGATCTCAGGGTCCTGGGATGGAGCACGTGTAGGGCTCCCTGCTCAGCAGGGAGTCTGCTTCTCCCTCTCCCTCTGCCTCTGCCCGTACTCATGCACTCTTTCTCTCTCTCTCTCTCTCTCTCAAATAAATAAATAAAATCTTAAAATAAAAAACACCACAAGACAACAGGTCACAAATGGAGTCCCTTATGCTGAGCCCCACATCACCAAATCGAGACTTGACTTAATTACAGTTTCGGCTCTACCTGAAATGGAAACTTAAACCAGTCAGTCTGGACTCGCCTGATCAGCGCCAGTTAGGTCATCTGCCCCAGAGACCCCTGCCATCTCCCAAGGGAAAGTGACCTTGGATAGCCACCATGTTTTTGCCAGTATAAAGTCTCCTATCATGTACAGCAACTCAGACAGAGCTCCTTTCTCTCTGCTAGATTGGATGCTGCCTGATTTGAATTGATTTTTGCTCAAATAAACTCTTAAATTTTTAACACATCTCAGTTCATCTTTTAACACAGTTGCCCATGGGTATCTGTCATGTCTTTATTATCTAGTAACGGTCTGAAGGATCTTTAAAAGGAAGCACTATAATTTGTGGTGTCCTGTGAACGTGTGTGGATTTCTGTTTTCTAAAGTCCCACAGAACCACTGCTAGGTTGAATCCTACCTGTCCAACAGTAGGGAATTTATTAAATAAATGTCAATAAATGCATACAATGGGAACAGCTATTAAAAATTAATATATTTTTTAGGAATTTTCAGGGAGTTAAAAACTTAAGGAAAAACAACCAGAAATAGCATTTGAACTGCAGTATGACCTCAAGTCTGTGAAATACATAGGTCAAGAGAAAAGGCTGGAAGGTAACGTACGGGTGCTTCTGCAAACCCGTGAGCCTTGGGGGGGCGGGTGCTGTGTTCTTTGGGTACATCATGGCGTGACATTGCCTGGCGGCATGGTAAAAACGGCCAGTTCCTAGCGGAGCTGATGTGGATGAAGCTTCCTTCCTCCAGGAAAGGTCTGGAATAACTGTGGATTAGATGACGACTCTATATTTCTCAGGTTCCTCTGAGCAGCGTATTTCTTTCTCCCTGTCAAAGTGTTGATTAAATGATGTTGAGCTGCTGTACTAACAGTCATTGGTTATCTTAATTAAGGCTTGGGAGGGAAGCAAAGGGGTGACATGGGTGAAGGTGGACTCCTAAAGATATTGGACAAGCAACTGGAACTGGAAAGTAGAGGGGAGGGGGGAGGGGAGGGGAGGGGAGGGAAAGGCAGAGGGAGGGAAGGGAGGGCAGAGGAGGGGAGGGGAGGGCCGGGGGGGGGAGGGGAGGGGTGGGGAGGAGGTGTAGGTGGACAAGGACGAGGAACGCTTCCCCTCCAACAAATATTTAAGAAGCATTCGGAAGTGGAGTTGGGGGGCGGGTGGACTCCATCTGGTTTGAGATAAAGGAGCTGGCCTTAAGCATGACCCGGCCAGAGTGACCCTCATTGGGCCTGACCTCTGAAACCTTGCCCAGCATCAGCAGGGTGTTCCCACCTACAGCATCCCCGGAAGTGTTAGAAACGTAGGCCCCGTCCCCTAAGACACCAGAACCCGCGTCTTAACAAGGTTGTGGGATGCTTTGTGTTTATCAGAGTCAAGAGGCACCTCACTGAGCGAGGGGAGCTTGGAGGACTGGCCGCCCCTGGATCGGAGGAAATGAGAGCACAAGGGCCGCCTGCAAGGGCAGGGGTGGGTTGGCCAGACAGCCTGGCCCTTGTGGACAGCAGCTCCCGGCACAGACCAGACAGCCGTACAGATAGTGGGGTCGATTGTTGGCATCTGCTCCAAGGTGAACCAACTCAGCCACATTTGAAACCATTAAGTCTGAAATGATTGAAAGGTACTTCACAATAACTTTGGCTCTTGCAATACCTGCTCAATGTCGATGTTTGGCATAATCAAGAATCATTCCCGTTCTGCTGCAGAGGCGAAGTATTCACTTCTGGATGTATTGCTGTCCGGGGAGAGGCATTTGCTGAACTTGATTTCCCCCGAGCTGGCGGGGGGTGGGGGGGGGTTGCCAGCCTCTGAAGCTTTTTCCTCTGCCTTCTCTTTGGAAAGCTGCCTCTGGCCACCACATGGCCACTGCTTCCTAGAGAAATGGAAGGAGAAACCTTGCCAAGTTTGGAGGGTGAGAGAGGCCAGCCCTCCCCCATCTCTTACCACTTCTGGAAACTTCTGGGGACTTCCAGGGACGGGGTGAAAAAGCCTGTGTGCCGGGTGAAGAGCTGCTTCCAGCAGGGATAGATAGATGCTTATGCTCCGTGGGCCCCAGGTCCCCAAACGGGAGGTGATTCCCTGCGTCCAGAGTCCTTTCTTGGATTCTGTATCCTTATCTCTTAGGGAGTAGAAGATAATCTTCCATTTCCCCAGTGATATTCCACCATGAGCTCTGTCACAGCAGCCGTGACAGAAGAGATAACTCAGCAATCCCAAGGCGAGTGGGGCTCTGATAGCTCAGAAGAACAAAGTGCTTCCTCTCCCCTTTTACTTCTGTGACTTTTTTTTTAAAAATAGACAAGGAGGCCCTCCTAGGGGCAAGAAGGAGGCGTGATGTATTAATCATGTATCAGTTTATCTTTGAAATCTTTATCATTTTCATTTCTTTCAGCCATGTCAGGAGCACCTGAGAAAGGCAGGTTTCTGACTGGTTAAGAGAAACTGCGCAGGGGTGGGGGCATGACCCTCCTCCACCCCTCACCTCTGTCCTTCAGCTCCTGTCCCTGCACCACACCCGTCAGTGAGGGCAGCCAGCCTCCCCTGAGCACCTCCCGAGGAACTGGGTTCTGCGTCCGGTGGACTTCTAAGTCCCAGAAAGGTGAGAGGTGGCTTGTTCCCACACACAGGGGAGGGGGGCACCGAAAGCCGGGGGAGGACACCGAGTGTCCGTCCCTGCCCCTCTGCATCCCAGCCCTACCTCTTGTGCATCACTCTGATGTCGTCCCTTTGTGAGACACACGCTCTCTGTGAAGCCAGCTTTCCTGCTCGATGCAAATCGATCCAAAGAAACTGACTCTCCTTCCCTGGCAACAAGCAGGTGGCCCAAGCTCTGTCTTTCTATGAGGTGGACATGTAAAGGCCAGGGGCAAGCCTGGGAAGATTCTGGAAGAAGAGCAGCGTTCTGGAAACTCAACCCCAGGGAGTCATGGCCCAGGGGTGGTGGGTCCTCGGTCCTAACCAGGACCCCTGATTTACAGGGAGGTGGTGGACCAGCCCTCCACCACACTTCCCCTGGGCTGCACCCCAGGTGGGGAGCCAAGGTCCCAGTGCCCCAAACTCTCCCCGCCCGTAGCCCTCGAAGCTCCTCTTCCTATAGCACCCAGCTGCGCAGGGAACCCTCCGTGGGCTGCCACTCCTCAGGCTGTTCTGGCCAGAATCCCTGTGCTCTCACCTGGAATCTCCTACGGCCTGACCTGCCCTCCCTCCACCACCATCATGAGACTTGGGCCAAGTGTGACCTGGAGCACCTTTCACCAGCCATTCTCCTCCAGAGAGATTTCCCTCTTCCTGTTACAGTAGGGCCTGTGGCTGGCATGCCAGGGCACGTGGGCACTGACCGGGGCGGGCGGGTGGGCGGTTGAGGGGGGCTGGGGAGGAGGGGGGCTGGTGCGCGGTGGGGGAGGTCGGCTCTCAGCACTTCGGCACCCTGGACTCTGGAATTCACCTAGACTTCATATATTTGGTAGCTTGGGTTGCTCACATCCATGTTAAGAGTGGGTTCTGCTTCCTCATTTTGAAGCGTCCCACGCTCTACAGTACAGTACAGTGTGAACGCTTAGCCCCACTGATCAAAGCTTCTCCTGTTTGATGACCACGTACTTCCTCTTCCCAGTTCCATAGCTCTTTGCTCTCATTGGGAACCTCTGCCAACTTCACCAATAAAAATTCATTTTCACCTCTGCACTCTACTTGCTTTCTTCCCTAAAGGTTTGTTAGCTTTTTGCCATGGCTTCTAAATGTTTCTGCACTTTCTGAAATTCTCGCCACTGTTCAACCGTTTTTATACTTCTTGGAACTTCTGAATTTTGAAAAAGCAGATAAGTATTCACATTTGCATAAAATCCTTTAAATGGGCAACCAGAGACAATTTCAAGTCTCAGAAATATTTTTAGGCACTATGGTAAATTCAAAATCAGTGACAGGGACATGCTTAGAGTTACATGGTACAGAATTAGGAAGTGCTGGAGAGGTTGTTTTGATGAATTACACGATAGTCCCCAGATGTCTCAGGCCTTCCTCCTTTGTAGTGGACTCTAGCTGAAGGGGATATTCTGAAGTTTCTGAAGTTTTATTTCCATCAACACAAACCCTCACCTTTTCCCAGGAGAGAAAAAAAAAAAAGACCTCTCTCTAAAAATCACTTCCTCACACCTTCTCTGCCACAGGCAGGCTAATGTCATGTTTGGTCTGCAGTTAATCAAGAGCAGTTTAACTGGGGGCCCGTGGCCATGGAGTTCAGCGGTTAACAACAAGGTAGCTGCTGCTACTGCTGGACCTTCCTGCCAGTCCACAACTCCTGCATTTTGGTTTGGGAGCCCATCTTCTGGGGGCCCACCCCATCAGATGTGATCAAGCATTTCTATCTGCTGGCTAATTACATGTGTCAGCGTGGCTAGTCTATGGTGCCCAGATGTTTGCTCAAACACCTGTCCAGGTATGACTGTAAAGGTATTTATTTAGATAAGGTTAACGTTTAAATGAGCAGACTTTGAGTAAAGCGGATTACTCTCCATACTGTGGGTGGGCCTCATCCAATTAGTTGAAGGCTTTAAGAGAACAAGACAGAGGTGCCCCATGGAAGAAGAGATTCTGCTTCCAGACTCCAGTTGTAGCATCAACTCTTCCCTGAGTCTCCAGCCTGCAAGCCCACCCTGCAGATTTGAGACTTGCCGGCCCTCACAATCACATGGGTCAATTCTTTAAAATAAAACTCACTACACACACACACACACACACACACACACACACACACACACACACCCCTGATTGTTTTTCTTTGGAATTCTAATACACTATCCAATGACATTTTCCTTCTTGAAATTATATTTGACCGTTGTTAACCATGAGACTAACATCAGACAAGCCCCAATCGAGGACATTCTATACAATGCCTGACTAGTACTCAAAATTGCCAAGGTCATCACATCACGGAAAGTCTGAGAAACTGTCAAGCCCAGAGGATCCTAAGGAGATGTGATAACTGAATGCAGGGTGGGGTCCTGGATGGGATCCAGGGACAGAAAAAGGACATTACATAAAAACTAGGGAAATATGAGTTAAAGTATGGCCTATAGTTAATAATAGTGTATCAATATTAGTTCATTTGTTGTGATAAATCATAGTAACACAAGCTGTCCATAATAAGAGAGAGGGTGTGGACTATACAGGAATTCTCTGTGCTTTTCTGCAACTTTTCTGTAAATCTAAAACAACTTTAAAATAAAAAGCGTATCTTAAAAATATATTTATTACTGGACTGCCTGGGTGGCTCAGTCAGTTGAGTGGCTGATTCTTGATTTTGACTCAGGTCATGATCTCAGTGTCCTGGGGTCAAGCGCTGTGTTGGGCTCTGTGCTAAGCATGGAGCCTGCATGGGATTCTCTCTCTTCCTCTCCTTCTGCCCCTCCCGCCTGCTCTCTCTCTCTCTCCCACTCTCTTTCTCTCGCTCTCAAATATATATACTCCTGCTCTCTCTCTCTCGCTCTCATATATATATATATATATATATGGATATATATATATATATTTATCACTTTACTTTCCATACATGAATTCATTTAAAAATATGCATTGAATAATAAAAAATATATTTTAAAATATGTTTTATTTTACTTTTTTCATACATACAATTTGTTCAGAAACTGTGTCACGAACACTGGCTGTCTACCAGACATGATGTCACATGCTGACTATAGTGATGAACAAGATGAACAAGACATCTGCCTGGTGGAGGGCAGAAGGGAGTAGGGGAATGACATTCGGCCAGAGACAACAAATACGGGAGCACACAGGTAAAGGTGTGAGGAGGGTTAAAGGCAAAGAACAGGTGATCTTCTACAGTAGGTGGTCCAGAAGTTTCCTGGAAGGAGTATAAGGGTAAGAGGAAACCGGCCCACCACAAGTGTTGGAGGGAGGAAAGCATGAGGGGAGGTGCAGGGATGGTGGTCCAGGCAGAGGGAACAGCATGTGTGTGGCCTCTTTGCTGGACAGAGCTGGCCTCTTGGGGAAACCGAACAGAGGCCTGTGTGCTGGTGGGGAAGGGCGGGTGGTCAGAGATGAAGAGAAAGCAGGCAGGGACGGGGCTTGCGCCTGACCTTTCTGAGTTTGGAATGTTTTTTCACCTTCACCAGGAAGTCATCCTTGGGTGACATAATCCGATTTACCTCGTAAAATACAGAAAAGGATAAAAAGAAACGTCTGTAGTCTCTCTCTTTTGAAATAACATTTGTTAACCTGTTGGTATATTTCCTGCCATCTTTATACTCTGCTGTCTTTTTTTTCTTAAGTATATATAGGGGCTGCCTGGGTGGCACAGTCGGTTAACTGTCTGACTCTTGATTCTGGCTCAGGTCATGATCTTGGGGTTGTGAGATCGAGCCCTGTGTTGAGCTCCATGTGGGGCTCCATGCTGGGCATGGAGCCTGCTTGGACTTCCCCCCTCTCCCTCAGCCCCCACTTATACTTACTCTCTACAATAATTAATTAATTAACCAAAAGGTTGAAAAATTGTCTATTATTATACAATGGGGGTTTTCCCCAAACCTAAAATAGTCTGCAAAATCATCCGTCGGCCTAATCTTCCGATACGTATCTGTGCCCTAATTTACCTAGCCATTCTCCTGTTCTTCTTGCTTTCTCTTGTTTTTTTGTTTTTTGCCGTTACATATGGCATGACGATGGGCCTGCTTGTGGGCATAGCTGTTCTGTCTATGGCAGCTGTGTTGTGTTCCCTGTTAGCTCCTCTTGACAAAATTCTGGAAACAAGTGTTTTTCGATGTGTCGTGAAATGTGCTGTTAACAAGCTCCCACCTACCAGAATGGCTTCTGGGTTGGGCCAAGAATCTCACCTCATGAGGCCACGTACACGTGACCGTGGCAAAGCCCCCATCAGCCTTCCGTACATGGCGGTAACCATGGCAAATACAGTTCCTAATGCTTGCCAAGGGCATGATCATTGTCCAGGAAGAAAGAAACCCCAAGTTTACCTCTACTTGTCTTCACTTCCATTATCCTTCTCCGTGATGCCCTGTCTCTCATCCGTTTACGACTCCATTTATGAAGAAACGATTTTGTTATTTACGTACTTCCAACATCAATAAATGAATGTGAGAAAAGAGAGGAGAGCTCTGGTGGGGTGGAGCCTGAGTTTGCAATCACAACAGGGCATCCGTGGGGGACATGGCCCTGGGGTTGTGCGTGGCGGGGGGCGTCAGAGCCAAAGACAAGACAAGTGTGTAGAGAAACGAGGAGAAGAAGTCCAGGACAGACCTCTGGATGGGGACCATTGAGAGGGCACGGCCACGGAGGGCAGACGGGGACCAGGGCCGCACAATGAGGAAGAAGCCAAGACAAGGCAGTAATGCAGAAATACCCGTCGCGTGCGGCTGAGAAGCCCAGCCCGTGAGGCAGGGACAGGTACAGTATCACTGCTCGTTTGATAAAACCAGATCAGTCACGTCCATGTTCTGTGATTTCACCATAACCTGAGGTGGATAGCCTCTTCACCTTCGAAAGAGCATCGACCTGTTGCCTTCATTCATGTCACCGGCCCCGTGTGGATTTGGTAAAACGGGAAATATTAGGAAAAATACTTCCTTTAAAAGTCCACTTTAAAAAGTTGGAAAAGCGGTACGCCCAGGTGGCTCAGTCGGTTGAGCATCTGTCTTGGGCTTGTGTCACGATCTCAGGGTCCTGGGACAGAGCCCCATGTCGGTCCCCCTGCTCAGCAGGGAGCCTGCTTCTCCCTCTCCCTCTGCCCCTCCCTCTTCTCATGTTCTCTCTCTCTCTCTGTCTCAAATGGATAAAGAAAATCTTTAAAAAGTTGGAAAAGCAAAATCACTCCCCCATCATTCTCTCACGCACACACACACACACACACACACACACACACACACACGTGTGCGTCCTTAAAATAGATGTCATAATTACTCTCATGTTTATAAAGTACTTCATGTCTTGATTTACAGACCTGCAAATTTGGAAAGGCTGTTACAAAATTACTGAGTAGACCCATGAGAACATGCTCCCGGGGCCCCTGTGTGAACACTACCCCTCGAGTAAAATGTGCCCCCACCCCCCAGAATGCCACGCCGCCACCAGCCACACGGTGCCAGGAGCTGAGCAAAGCCTCGAGGGGGGCCCACCACGCCCACACCACTGCTGATTTTCCCCTCCAGGCACGCTCCGTGCTCTGGTGTCTCTGGCCTTCCGCAGCTCCTCCTCCCTGGCACGCTCTCTCTCTCCAAGGGACCTTTGCGTCAGCCCTTCCCTCTGCTTGGAATGTTCGTCCCTGCATCTCTCCTCAGCTGCCACTGTTTTGGGGGTTCAGCTACATGCTGTCTGCTCAGACGGTCCCCTTCACCACAGTTACACCCCTCCATTTTAGTTCCCTTGCAGGGCTCCTCACTCCCTGGTATTTTTACTGCTTGGCTGGCTGCTCATTTACCGGCAGTCTTATGGCCAGCCGTTCACTGGGAGAAGGGTCTTTCTAGGACCCAAAGTCCATGCTCAAAGGGTCATGGGGAGATAAAGAAATGAAGGGTTTGGTTTCACTGCTACGGAAATGTTCATGATGTTGCTGCACTCATCAGCGCTTGCCTCCCCCTGCATTAGAAGATGGATCCAGGGTGCGACCAAGAAGAGAAGCTACAGTCGTTGCTTCCCGGGGGCTGGAACATGGCGAGGATGGATGTGGGGATAAGGGGTGGGAAATCTCAGCCCAACTCGCTAAGTGGGGACGCAGAAAAGCCACATGACTTGTTCCATTCGATCAGAAGAGAACAAAACCTTTCAAAGCCATTCTTGAACCGATACATTTCCTCCTAGCCAAATCATGAATGAAATTATAATGTTCTTTATGGAACGTAAGAAGTTTAAGTGACACGTCCACCCTATTATTGTGATCTGGGAGTCTAGGCTTCTTTTTAAAAATGCTTTTGTCCTGTTTGCTTGTGTTGAGTTTTACTTTTTTAATAGTATAGGCAACCCATGTCAAAGACTTTTTCTATTACATTTCGTAATCGAAGTAAAATGATTATAGGTGTTAATTCGCTATCAATGTACCTATCAGTCTTTCTAAATTACATTTTTGCCAATCTTTCATTTTGTAGTTTTAAATATTTTTTTAAATATTTTCAGTATTTTTCATTTTTGACTCATCTTTGGTCATTCACTCAGAAGCTTATTCAGAGGTTCATCATTTAAATCCTTGCATACCTGAGACTTTTTGACCAACAGAGGACAGCTTGGTTGTGTGCACAATTTTTCAATCGGTTTACAAAAACCACTTATCTTGTGACTCTGAATTTATCACTCTTGTAAAGCCCAGAGCTCTGTGATGGTTTTCTTTTTTCTTTTATTCTGACCCTAAATTAAATCATTCCAGAGCTAAGTGGACGTGGGGACAGAACAAGCCGGCTACTCATGGCCATGTTAGCGTGCTTGGTGTGCCGTTTAAATCATTTATCACGTTAGCTGCAAAGCATGTTGTGACATCTTGGCAGCCTTCCATTTGACTGGGGTCCAACGTACAGCATTAATTAATCCATCGATGATGCTGATCATTTCCCATCTGTCTCTTTTGCTGGCACTATTTCTTTGAGACAGATAGACCCGGCCAAAGGGTTAGGGTATACCATCCTCCATCTAATTTCGTTCCTAGACTCCTTGACCTGCGACTCTGGACATACCTCTGTCAGCCTATGGACAAATTGGGATAGCCCTCCGCGGTTCACTGTTACCCACTGTGGTTCCATCACGCGTTTCTCTCTGCAGACTGTTCATATCTGCACATGATAAGAGACAGTGGAAGGGAGGTCATCCTTGGACTTGGCATAAGATCCAACTACATGACAAGAAGCCGGCAATTTAGACAGAATCCATTCCCAGGACTTCTGTAGCCAATACCTAGAGTTTGGAGTACACGCCCCCTTCCAGGGTAAGAGCCTCTTCCATCAGATTCTCATAAACTGGTTTTCTTCCTACAGTTTCTTGAAACATGCCCTGCCTCCCCACCCACACCCTTCGTTAAAGAGCAGAAGCTTTTAGAATTATTATTTTAATATAGTACCGTTTCTTCTCCACCTTTCCTTCTTATTGTGAAAATATTAGGCATTGAATCCATTTACCTCCCCCTTCCCCCAAAATGCGGTGACAATTGAAAAATCTCTCATCAGCTTTGTTCAGTGATCATGACAATGAAAGGAACCAACAGAGGGCTGCACGCGCCTCCTACAGACAGAGCCCATTCCATCCATATAGAGAAAGAATGGCATATTGTCTCAGTTTAACCGATTTATCCCTGGCTTTGTTTATGTCCATCCAACCATTTAGAATCAAAATGCGTCCAGGATTTAGTGGTCAGGTGGTCTGCTGCAGAATGAATGGTATCCCGAACGCCTGCCTCCCAAAGTCCCTGCACACCAACAACATCTGGGAACGTCATGCAAACCCAGAGACCCAAATTCAGTAGGTTATTGTCGGGTCCAGAAATCTGTCTTTTTTTCTGAAAGCTTCCAGGCTGTGTCGATCATCAGTCACGTGAGGGGAAACCGGAGAATTTCTGCATCCTAGATCTGTAAATGCCTTAGGGATTAAATCGCTCACGTCTCTGAAGGGAAACCGAGACCCAAGACCACAAAGGGAATGGCCTTGCTAAAACATGCAGAGAGTCATTCAGTATGTCCAGCACATTCATTTAAAAAAGACAGGAACATTTCTGTCACATCGCAGGAAAATTTGCATCCACGTGGCTTAAAGTTTCTAAAAACTGCTCTTGAAAAGGCAAACTCTCTCACACTATGAAAATGCCATCACACCATCCAGGGGTGACTTCCTGGGTTTCCGATGAGTCTGCATTTCCCTGAGAAGTAAGTGAGGTGTTTAAATCAGTTGTTTCGATGCCCAAAGAAATCGCAACACAATTATTCGCATTTTTACTTTGGTCCCCGAGCTTCAGTTTGAAAACCTGATTTGGGGGCTAGGCAGTGGACAGTGAAGTCTATTTGAAACACTGAACACTTGCTGAATGTTTTTAGGCCACCTGTAAAGTCACTTAAATAAGAGGGCAAAGTATGATCTCTTCTTTGCCTCTATTCTGTCGTGTATCATACATGTTTACTGTGGTGACAATCATTTTTAGAAGGCATTTTGATGTTTTGGGAAAGCAATTTTAACTATGATTTGCAACGTGTGGATTTCTCCTGATGTTTAAATTAGATTCTTCACTCATATTGGAGTCAGCATGAGCTTCAAGATCTAGGCACAAGAATTAAACCAACTATGATAAAGATGGAAAGCAAGCAGTTAATGTCTAGAACACATCTGAGAATGTGTGGGTTGAATTCTTGCATTTCTCCATCAGCCATCGCAACAAAGTGAAACTGGGTCAAATTTTTAAAAATCCAGTTTTGCTGGGCACTCTCATGAGACCAAGTCTCTGGCAGTGGTGGTGATTATATTCCTTTCTAGACTAGGCGCTGCAGGGCTGGAATGCCAGCTATGCAGGGAAGCCGGAGAGGAATGTGTTCACCTCTTAGCCTCGACCTGTGGGTCAGAAGGAGACATCCCTGGAAGCCGAGCTTTGAAAGCAGAAGATAAACATGATGGCTATCAGGGGACTTAAAAGGGAGCAAAGGCAACTGACCGTCCTGGGGGTACACAGACTCACATTACTCAGCACCTCCCCAAGCCCCCAGGTTGTGGGCACCTGGCACGCATTCACTCAGACTTTCACAACAGGGCAGGAGGACGCTTAGAAGGGGAAGTGTCTGCCCAGGGCTGGTGACTTCCTCACTCTACCTCTCAAATTGCCCAGAAGAGTCAAATGTTTAATCTCAAAATCTAAAGGCGACTGAAAGGTGCCTTGATTTGCTGAAAATGTCTCCTGTGGGGATAAATCAGGGCCCAGGAGGTATACTGGGGCAGGGGAAATGGTTGCTGAGGCCAGGCGGGTGGGAGCCCGCCGCGGTCCCTGCTGCCCCCACTCGCGCTGTCGGGGACCCCCTAGGAAAAGCTGCAGCTACTGCCCTGTCTCTGTCACCCCAAGCTGTGGGAAGAGGTGACCTTTGAGGACTCCTCACGCTGTCATTCGGGGCTCTTTATACTGGGGCTTCTGCTGCTTCTCTTAAAATTCCCTGCATGTCCTGCACATCCCAGAGAACCAGACTCTGTGTCCGGCTCCCCACAGGTTCCCTCTGCATGCTTTCTTGCCTTTGACATTCATCCAGGGCACATGCCTCCCTCCCAACCCTCCTGAGGAATTCTACCCTGTCCTTTAAAGCCCAACTCCTTTACCTTTCTAAGACCCTGTTCTCAGAGCCCCAAGGGCATGCTATTTCCATCTCTTTGCACTCTCTGCCTTCTGTGGTTCATCCATCAATTAATTCCAGTAAAAATCTTTTGTTTACTCAACAATCGTTACGTAATAATACATCCTCTAATGAGCAATTAGCTCTTGGGGCAGCGTTAAAAATCTACTGGATTGAAGTACATTTGCTGAGAGTTAATCTGTGACTGTCGCTGTCCTCAGAGCGGGGGTGGCTACATCTCAGACAGGTGGGGGGGCCCCCCAGTCCTCCCCTAGAGACTCACCTCTGGCCTTTGATAACCTCCTTGCTCTTTGGCATGATGTTCCAGACTCGCTCACCTGCCGTGTCCCTGGGCCAACCACTTCTGCAAGCATCTCTGCTTTCCTTTGCGATCAGACTGATCTGGAGACTATAAAATGGTACCTCGTGTGGGTCATAATCTGTATTTCCCTGACACTCTGCAATACTGTAATGTTTTCCTATATTTATTCCCCACTTATGCTTTCTCCTTCATGATGCCTGGCTATGATTTTGTTCAATTTACATATATGTATATATACATGTATATATATTCATACATATGCACACACATATACCCACAACACATATGTATCCATATGGATCGCTCACAGATTCATGGTTCATTATTTATTCTGCACAGTAATCACTTGACAATTGTATGTTTCACAAATATTTTCCCCTCCTTTATGGTTTATCTCATCACTTTATTATGATTCCGCTCATGGCACAGAACATTTTCCATTTTTTTTAAAAGATTTTATTTATTTATTCGACAGAGAGAGAGAGAGAGACAGCAAGAGAGGGAACACAAGCAGGGGGAGTGGGAGAGGAAGAGGCAGGCTTCCCGCGGAGCGGGGAACCCGATGCGGGGCTCGATCCCAGGACCCTGGGATCATGACCTGAGCCGAAGGCAGCCGATTAACGACTGAGCCACCCAGGCGCCCCAGAACATTTTCATTTTATGTGGGCAAATTAAAAACATTTTTTGTTAAATGAAACACATTTAGAGGAAAACACACAAAAGTGTACGGCTCGGTGAATTACCACAAGGGGGGAAACACTCTTGCAGCCACCATGGATATTGGGAGGAAGAGCACCAGACGCTCCCTGAAGGGAACTACTATTCTAACTTTTAAGGCAATGCACCCTTACCTTTATAGCCATTTCTCTAGACAATTGTCTCTGAGCTCTGTGGCTTCGTGCTGCCTGTCTTGGGGGCCGCTAGGTAAAGGGAGCTACACAAGATGATTTTTTGTGGGTTTTTTCACTTCACGTTTCGGAAACTGACAAGGTGATTCTAAAATTTGTACGGAGATTGAAGGGTCAAGAATAACTCAGACGTTACTGGATAGTGAGTCTTCTCCTAACGATGCAGCGATTAAGACAGTGCTTACAGTCTTCCACCGTATGGACACGCCACAACTTCTTCATCCGCTTTGTGGATGGCGGGGACCTGTGTTGTTTCCAGTTGACAACTATCATGACCAAAGCTGATATGACATGTTGTGTCTGTGCCCAACTTTCAAATGCTTGTGCACGCGTTTCTTTGAGGTACGTGCCTCGAAAAGTGAAATTGCAGACAGGTGGTTGTATATAGAGTGACCATAAATTTCCTTTTGATCCAGATAATTCATGGTTATGCCTAGGATCATGTCCCAGCTCAATCTGTTGCCTTATACAAATATCTGATTGTCCTGGAATAGTTTATTGCAACGATGATCTCTTTTTCACTGCTCTGGACTGCCATCTTTCTCGTAAATTGTGTTCACGTATGCTATTTCTCCTGCTGTCTCCCCAGAAATCTGCTCACTCGTCATCTTCCAGCTTCAATCTCCCCCCTACCCCTTTCTGGAAATATTTATTCTCTCCCTTCTAGATGTCCTCATGCAAGAGGCTTACCCCGCCCTCGGTTGCGACCGCGGTTTTGCTGGGCGGTAAGGTCCTTGCGCGGGGCCCACTCATCCCCCACCTGCCCAGCCCGTCTCCAAATTACTGAGCGAAAGGGTGTGTAATCAGCAGCCTTCACCATAGCCATGGGGATGCTTACCCAGCCTGACAGTCCTCCCAAGCTCTATGGAAATAGCACTTCTGGTGTCCTGTCCTGCGAATGAGGAAGGACTGGCAGCGCCGTGTCCAGGTAGGGAGCTGGGAAGCAGTCAAGCCAGGACCGAAGGTTGTCCGTGGGGCTCCAGCGCCAGGGAATGCTGTGATGAAAGTCTCACGTGGCCTTCATGAAGATGGTGTTGGTGGAGCCCGCGCCTGTGAGCCCTCCGTTCCTACTCCTCCTTGCTCAGTCCTCGTTGTGTGACAGCAGAGCACCCGAGCTGTTTGGACGGACCCTGCCTTCAGGTGGTTCCACTGCCTGACCCGCTTAGAGGTGTGCAGGCGCCATGTCCCCAGATCCCCCTGAGCCGGCTGCAGGCTGCACAAACTTCCCCTACCGTGGGGGGCAGATCCAGAGAACTTACTTTTCTCGGCTCTGTGTCAACACAGCACAGCTCCCGGCTTCCTCTCCTTGGAACTCCATTTCATTTCTTATTGTGTTCAAATTTCCTGCTTTTGTGTAGGGATTCCCCTATTTCTGAGCAAGCCCTTTCTTTTTCCTTAGCTCTCTTGCTGCTTAGCCACCATGCACGTGCGTAGCAGGAGAGCTCCCCCCCCCGCCCCCCGAGCTGCTAAGCCTGAAACCTAAGAAGTTCCTCTAAGGGACAGAGAAGTGCAGCTGAGGGGCCTCCCCAGGCTGGCAGCTGCATCGCCATCCTGATAGCACCTTCTAGAATCTACCCTAGCATTCCGGGATGATCGCCTCAACTGGACCTCAGCCTTGTTGGAATAGGTGGACAAAACTTCAGAGAATAAATTTACTTTGAATTCCTTACACAGACAAGCTTTCAGAAGGTTCATTTGCTAATCTTATCTGGAAATCAGAAGGCTCTTTTTCAGTTGCAACCGTGGTACAGGGATGGTTAGGTCCACAGACGTCTGTCTAATACAGCCTCAAATAAAGGACCATTTCAATGAAAAAAATGCAGTGAACAACACAGTCTCATCACTAGTAATTATGCAAATTTAAAAACGCACCCCAGTGAAATTTGGTACAGAACCGTGTCGGCTGTGGAAGGCAGTGAACATGAACCTAGACGTTTATGGGGATATTAAGTGGGAATGCTCAACATTTTAAAGAGCTTTATAGAAATGTAACATACCTGGTTTCACTTAAAGCAGGCCTTACTTTGTCTTGAGCACATGAACTGATAGAACCCGCTCGCCGTATCCACCAAAGATCAATCATGATATCGTCAGGTTTTAGCTTTGAGGTTTAGTAAATATTCTATTACCCACTACTGAGTTGGAAAGACTAGATCCAAGTGCTTCTTGAATCTTAATTCCATTTAGTCTTCATAATAACCTCATAGATGCTTCTGTTATCACCTCCGTTTTGCATGTGGGGAAACTGAGGTACAGAACAGTTAAGCTGCTTATCCAAAGCCACATGGCAAGCAGGCGGGGAGGATGGGCTGCGCACTGAGCCAGTAGGCTCACCATCTCTCAAGCTGCACAGTCCCCCATGGATGGCTTCAGAGAGTGCAGGGCTCTGAGAAACAAAGGACAGTTCAAGACAGGGTCCTGGGGTCACTGGAGAGCAGGACTGCTTCAGAGGCAAGGTCTCTCGTGAGGCTAGAAGGAAGAGAGAGCACAGCAGGTGATGGCTCAGGGGACGGGCTTCTCGAGGATGGACACAGCCAACTGTGTCCCCCAGGGAGCCGAGCCCACCACCTGCCCTGAAACTCAGCCTTTCCTTTCTCCCTCGGCCTCTCGCACACGGGAGCCCATGCAGAAGGCTATGACAGCACTTGTACATGTAGGGACTTGCTGAGATCTCGGGCAACACCCTAGCCAAGAGTCCGTGAGATGGGAAAAGCAGATAGAGGTTTGGGCAGAAGAGATGCGAAGGTTCTATATTAGTCAGAGTCCCTCAGAGAAACAGAACCAGTAGGAGAAAGATGATAGACAGACAGACACCTAGAAGAGAGCAGAAAAGCAGGTGGTACAACTCAGTCCAAGTCCGAAGTCCCTAGAACCCAGAGCGCCAACGCCCTAGTGCAGGAGAAGACGGGGCGCCCTAGCTCGGGCCGAGAGCCCATGCCTCCTTCCTCCATCTCTTTGTGCCAGTCGGGCCCTCCTGGGAGGGGGTGAGGGGCACCTTCTTCCCTCGGTCTGCGGCTTCAAGTGCCCATCTCTTCCAGGAACACCCTCAGACTTACCCAGCTCTCCGGTCAGCACTTGGCCTGGTGGAATCGACAAATACAAGTAGCCATCACAGATTCCTAAGCCTGGGAGAAACTCAGCAAAGTTTAGGGACCGGAAAGCCCAGAGGAACTGTGGACACCGAAGGAGATGGAGAAAGAGATAGAGACAGAGAGAGGGAGAGAGTGAGGGAGACAGAGAGAGAGAGACAGAGAGAATAGACAGAGGACGGAGAGACAGAGGACGGAGAGACAGAGACAGAGAGACAAGGGACAGAGAGACAGAGACAGGGGCCACGTCATGCAATTATTTCTCATTTCCATGGAGTGTCACTGGCTGATTGACTCAGGGGAGTAACAGGACCTGACCCTGAGTAACAGTTTAGAAAGATCCCTCCGGGAGGGGAGGAAAGCCCCTCGGGCTGCCCGTGTCCCTGCACTTGGGACAGGTGCTCTCCCTGCCCAGCCCTTGGGCTCAGGGAGTGAGAGGCAAAGTCAGCGCCACGGGTCCTCTCGCTACGTGTAAATTTAACGCGAACAGTGTCCACGTGGTAACTCTGGGATGATTTTACAACCCACGCTCTATATATCACTCGTGCAAAAGAGCATATTTGGCTCTGTGCCATATTGGTAACGTGGAAAAACATCTACTTCTATGTTAGTTTCCCAACACGTTCCAGTGCATTTGATGGGATTTGGTTTCCACAGGGGGAAGCTAAATGGTGATTTCCGTGTGTTTTTTCCAATCTTAGAAGAAAACAATGAGCGTTAGTTCCAAAAGGAGAGGACAATTAACCCTTGCAGGAAACAGAGGCCATTCTTGATGTAGTCTCCATATGCTGTCTTGATTTTTACCCCATAAGTGTTCAATTCCATCATTATGAACCCCATCACCAAGGTGTATTTCAGAGCCATAAGGTGGCCCCTACACGTGTGCCTTCTGGTTGGAATTGCTCTGCATGCGAAGGATGCCCACATGCCCACAAAGCATGCCACATGTTTTCCAAATGGACATTCACTAAACATCATGGGGAAGGAGGGAAATCCCAAGTCACAAAGTTCCCAGTCTCCATCCCCAGTGCTCTCCTAGGCTCAGAGCATCTGTGGTTGTAATCACGTTCAAGCAGTGGCGATCTTTACTCAGCTATCAGGCGGCCCACATTGATCTTAAATTCTAAGAGGGCTGAGAGCCTGAGGAGGTGGGTAAGAGCGTGCTGTGGGTATTTGTAGCTTCCGTTGAGAGAATGTTCTTCCTGAACTCCCCAGAAATGACATCATACAGTCTCCTGGGCCCGGCTCCTGCTAACTTTGCCTCCAGAAAAAAAAAATGCAGGATTCAAGAGTGTTTTCTAAGCTGCGGGGTGCTAGGCTGTGATCACCTCATTTAACGATCGCTGATGATGTAGCTATTTATTCATTTGTTAAAGATTTTATTTATCTATTTTTTTAGAGAGAGAGAGTGAACAGGGGGAGGGGCAGAGGGAGAGAGAGTCTCAAGCAGACTTCCCACTGAGTGCAGAGCCAGGCACGGGGCTCCATCCCATGACCCCGAGATCATGACCTGAGCCAAAACCAAGAGTTGGTTGCCTAACTGACTGAGCCACCCAGGCGCCCCACTGATGGTGTTGTTGTTACCACCCCTCTGGCAATTGTATAGGTGAGGATGGGGATGGGGAGGAGGGTCAGAGCCAGCGTAAGTCCACACGGCCATCGTACAGAGGACCTGGGATTTGAACCCAGCCAAGCCGACTTCAAAGACTGGATTCCCAGCCCCTACTTTACTCTGCGTCTTGTAACACCCGTCCAACAGAAGAACGACTTCTCCAAGATCAGCCATCCGGACATAGCTCTGAGCCAGTCCTGATGAGCCCCTTTTCTTGGGCAGAGCTGCCTGCTGGGGAACCAGAGGCCCTAATTTACTCCCCCGCGTGGCACCTACAAGCCCCACCTATCTGGTTTGGATGTGGTTTCACTACTTGCTGTTCCCCGAAGCCATGTAAACAAAGGATGGGGACAGAAACAAGCCGCCCAGGGGCCAGTTCCCAGACCCAAGACAGAGTTTGAGAGGACCTGCACTTTCCCCAGCGGGTTCTAGATTTTCGGGGTGCTCAGACCCACATGTGGCCAGAAGAGCAGAGGAAGCTGTCACAGGGATTTTCTTTGGTTTGATTTGTGTTTGTTTAGGGCCAATGAGAAACTGAGGACTGTGAATGTCTCTGTGTCCTAAGAGAAGCACACCAACTTTGTGACCGAGTCCTCGCAAGGGGCAGTGTGATCGCCTCAAACGGCCTGTGTCCAGGGAGCTGGGGAGGGGGCAAGACAGGCCAAGAGTGGCTCGGGAGGAGCCCTCTGTGTTCCTGGCCCGGCCCACTCCTCACGGGGAGTGCCAGGCGCTGGGCCTAGGGCACTCCTGTGCTAAGAGCGTTGCTGACCCTGAGCCTCAGCCCCCTCATCTGTAAAATGGGCACGATGGCAAAAGCGGCCTCTGCCCCAGGCCCGGCTCACAGACAGACTCCACGTACATCAGGAAGTCACTTGTTTCTGCTCAAGTGACAACACAGGAAGGAAATGCGTGAAACACGCTTGCTCACTGTCATTTTTATGAGCTTGCACTTAGCTGTCCTGATCATGTCTCCTGGTTCGGGAGGGGCTATGGAGCTGTAGGGCTTTGAAGAGAGGCTGCTTTGGGCAGGAGAACGCTGGGTGGTTGTCCTGGCCCCGTTTCACTGATCGAAGGCTATTTAGTGTGACCTGGAACCCTGAGAGCGTCAGGGTCTTCATCTACAAACCCAGGATAAAGATAAGAAAGCTGGGAGGACCGAAGTAGGCAGCTTTCTTGGCCCAACTCTTAGCAAACACTCAACAACTCAAGTTTATTACTTTAATTTTTATGATTATCACCTGCAGGTAGATTTGGGGAGACATCTTAGAGGGCATTTTGCTTCAACCATGAGAAAGGGGAGGGCCAGCTGCAGTCACTTATGTGGGGACACCAACGCCTGGCAGGCTCCAGAAGCCCCAGAGGGGAAAGGTCTGGCCTCCCTCTCCAACCACCGCCTCACCCTACTGCCCCCGACGAGACCCCAGGACACTCTGCACCCTTTCTGTGTCAGGCAAACGTGAAGAACGAGTTTTCATTTTTCCATCTTTGGTTTGGATCTAGAAATGTGGATCTGTACTGTGGTTCTCACGTGCTAGTGCTAATCAGAACCCCTTAGAAAGATTTTTTAGGAATACAGATCATTGGGTCTTACTGCAGAGATTCCAACCGAGTGGGTCTGGGGTGGAGCCCAGAGCTTGCATTTAAACCAGCACACCAGTAATTCCGAGACTGCATGGAAAACATGGGCCTCGGGATGGAAACCACATGGCATCATTGGCCTGGCTTTAGACAAATAGAAATCCGGAGTCCTCAGCTGGCATTCCTGAGAACTTCCAGGGCGCCAGCTCTGTGCCAAGTGGGGCTTTAGACACAGTGTGTCATTTAATCCCCAGGACAAACCACGACAGGGCTTCCCACTCTGGGTGACATGAGAACACGGGCCTCACATCCAGAACTGGGCCCCCCCCACCGCTGCACCCATGCCCCCCCCCCCCGCGCCCCCCCCCCACCGCTGCACCCGTGCCCCCTCCCTCCCTGGCCCCCCCACCGCTGCACCCGTGCCCCCTCCCTCCCTGGCCCCGCCACCGCTGCACCCGTGCCCCCTCCAGCCTGCTTGCCTCTTACCCATCTCCATGGTTTCCAGGTTCACCCCCTTCCCCCATCTGTCCCCTGCTGTCCCAGTGGATGCTCTCCCAGAACGACTCGGCCAACGCACCTTTCCAATCAAGCCTCAGGTATTTTGTGACAAGCTCCTCAAGCACCAATACAACATGTTGCTTTCGGGAGGTCCTTGGACTCGTCCCCAAGCTCGCTGTGGCCCCCGTGAGATTTTAGGGGATGCAGGCACTTTGCAGGAGAAGTAGCGCTAGGCACCACGTGCTGGTGCTGGGCTGGAGGGCTCTGGTCGGTGGCTTCGGTCGAGCTCTGGTGTCTGAAGCACATGCCAATGTCCTTGTAGCTCTGGCACAGAGGAAATGCTACCCCCGCCTGCTTACAGCAGTGAGGACACAGAGCAGGATTTCTATCCCTTTTCCGCAGCCAAAGCACCTACTAATTATACTCAAGGTTGGGACTTCCAAGGATGCAGGATGGGTCCCTCCAGACCTTTGATGGCGAGGCCAAGCTGTGATTAGAGAGCTGGCTGGTCTCACGGGCCGGGGGGCGGGGGGGAGGGGGCGGTGCAGGGCGGCCACAGACCAGCAGGGGCTGACCCAGAGTCAGCTGGGCAGCTTCTCCCTGGCTGGAGCCACCCTGCATCTCAAGGGGGGTAAATAAGGCCGTGAGTGAAAGAACAGAGAGAAAACTCCAGGCAAATAACACATTAGGGGTGACATGAGACCAGTTCGCCATGGACTCCAAAAAGGAGCAGCCAGAGGGATTGAAGACAAACAAGTGGTAAGCAAATGTGCCCCTTGTTTCTTGGGAATGGTTAGATTTCAAATATGCTTCTCTTCCCTTAAACCACTAGAGTTCTCAGACATTGTGATTCTGTGGACTGCAAACTCCATTTGCCAAAACCACCCCTAACATGGGAAATGGCACCAAAGCTTTTGTCATTTATGTAGGAAAAGAAAAATTATGTTCACTTGGGAAATCTAGTTCGAGAACTGTGTGTTTAATGTTGTCACTGTCCTCGTGGGGTCAATGTCTGTTTTAGGACAGAGGGCAGAGCTGTCAAGTTTGGGCGTGGGAGGGAGGTATGGAGCAAGCACCCTGAGGGAAGCCAGCCTTGGGTTTCCAGTAGCTCCTAAGGTAAAGGGGCCTCAGGCCGGCACAGCTATGGCCGCTAAGGTGTCTGGGATGTCTTGCTCAGCTACACCCAAGAGCTATTCTCATGGTAATCAGGACAGAGAGCAGAGGAGGGCCCTGCTGCCTCTGGCCTGGCAAGTTTGGCGTGGTCTGGCCGCCAGGACGCAGCCCTGGTGTGCTGGGGTTATGGCTGGGCACCATTCAGCCTTCCCGTGCCGGCATATCCCATGGGCACTCATGCCCCGCGGTGTGTCTCAGTCCTTTTGAACCGCTAATGGTAAGCGGACCCTCCGCCCCCACAGCCAGGCCTGGTGCCCCTGGGTTCTTGCTAGCCCCTCTCTCCACCACGAGGCCACCCCGGTGACCCTGGGCGCCAGCTGGGAATCCAGAGTGCCTGGCACTGCCTCCAGCCACTTCCTGAACCTCCTGTCCCTGATTAGATCTCCTTTGATGGTGCGGCGGGAGGGGCAGGGTCATCTCTCCCTCCCCAGGGTGGCCACAGATGCTGCTTTCTTTCTCCTGGCGCTGAGAGAGCCACCCTCTCCATCCTAGGATTACTTTTCTCTAAATCCCGAACACAAGCAAGATGTGTCGTGTCTCCTGGAGGAAGTGCCCCACCTTGATTCCAGAAATCGGCACTCCAAAGGCCGAATGAGTCTATTTAGGGATGGCTCAGCCTATAGAAAGTCAGCGTCATTTTAAAATAAATCAGAGGATGGATGTCAGCCCAAGTAAAGGCCAAATGGGCCGAACCCAAGGATGATCTATATGGCTTATAGGCTGCCCTTCCCGGCAGCAAGCACAGGGGGTCCAGTTCTCCCTATTTCAAGAATCTCTTTGGGGGCACCCAGGTGGCTCAGTCGGTGAAGCGCCTGCCTTCGGCTCAGGTCATGATCCCGGGGTCCTGGGATCGAGCCCCACATCGGGCTCCCTGCTCAGCGGGGAGTCTGCTTGTCCCTCTGCCTCCTCCCTGCCCCTGCTCATGCTCTCTCTCACTCTTTCTCCCAAATAAATAAAATAAAATCTTAAAAAAAAAAAAAAAGAATCTCTCTGGAGAGCTTGTATGGGGGAGGTGGGGGTGCACACTGTGGTTCCAGCTAGAGGTAGCCAGGCATCTTTTTGTGACAGATGATTCCGAAACTGAAAAGGTTATACCGCTCAGAGAGTGTTGGGAGGGGCAGTGGAAGGAGGAAGAAGAAGGAAGCACACCTGAATGGCTCAGTGGGAGCCCTGACCTAAACTTCATCCTGCACCCCCCCACCCGCCATAGTTAAGCTGTGTGAGAAGGCGAGGGCGCTACTAATTTGCTTCTGCTTCTAATAAACACTGCACATATTTATTCCATGAAAGAAACTGTGCCCGCGGTCCAGGTATCCACATGGGACCCCAAATCTCAACCCTACCACTCACTGTGTGCTAAGTTGCTGTCACCTGTACTCGCTCCCCACAGTCTGAAAGAGCACAAAATTTGAGATGAATTTATTCATATGCAGATGCTGAGCCACCCGAGGACCCAGCAGCAGGATGCGCGGTCCCAACAGGGAACCACCACAGAGATGTGACCTTCATGCTCAGTGTTTTGCTAAGACGGTATTTGAGAGCTGGCTGGCACCGAGCAAGGACAGAAACAAATTCCCTCCCATCTTCCATCCCCTTTTCCCAGATGCCTCCGAAATTAAAGAGAAGCAAAAAGGAAACCTCAATGATACCATGTTGTGATGGTTAAACATACCAGAAATGCGATAGAATAATTGTTTGAGAGGGGCACCTGGGTGATGCAGTCAGTTAGATATCCGACTCTTGATTTCAGCTAAGGTTGTGATCTCCGGGTCGTGAGATCGAGCCCCGTGTCCGGCTCCCCACTCAGCGGCGAGTCTGCTTGAAAATTCTCTCTCCTTCTCCCTCTGCCCCTCCTGCTGTGCTCTTTATCTCAAATAAATAAATAAATAAATAAATATTCTAAAAAATAATAATCATTTGAGATTTTGAATGTGCAAACGTTACTGTTCATTTTATCAGGTAAGATAACAAAAGTTAAGTTTGCATCTTTTTAAGATAAAGCATTTGGTTGAAAAATACCACGTTGTTTGACTTGAAAATATTGCAGCAAAAATAAAAGATTTTTTTTATGGCAAAATGTCAGCAATGTTAGACCAAGATTTGTAAGTGATAATTACGTTATTTTCTCTACTTTTCTCCATATGAGGAAAATGCACAAAGAAAAGTATTTTTTTAAAACAGTTCTTATTTCTTTTAAGAACAGATTTTTTTTGTGGGGGCCAGTGTTGGTCTTTCTTTTTCCCTTCTCCTGATTATGAAATTATACAGTTTATTATCGAATCTTTAGGCTATACTGAAAACCCACAAAGAAGATGATCACAGTCACTCATGATATCAGCACTCAGAGACAACTCAGAGATGACCATTGTCAATATGCAAATGTATTTCCTTCTTTCTATGATATTACAAACCAGTAAGAATCACACTACATAAGGATGAATCCATGTGCACTTGCCAATATTTGACCATGCTAACTGACAAAACAGAAATTTGAATCATCCAACTTAATACATACAAGATTAAGAAAACTGGACAGCCACATGCAAAAGAATGAAACTGGACCCCTATATTTCACCACACACAAAAGTCAGCTGGAAATGGATCAAAGACTTCCACAGAAAGCCTGAAACCATAAAACTCTTAGAAGAAAACATAGTGGGTAAGCCCCTTGACATCCCTCTTGGGAATTTTTTAGTTTTTTTTTTTTTTTTTTTGGATTTGACACCAAAAGCAAAGGCAACATAAGCAAAAATAAACAAGTGGGACAATGCCAAACTAAAAAGCTACTGCACTGTGAAGGAAACCATCCACAAAATGAAAAGGCAAACTATGGAATGGGAGACGATATTTGCAAGTCGTATTTCTGATAAGGGGTTAATACCCAAAATATACAAAGACCTCAATAGCAAAAAAAAAAAAAAAAATTGTTTCTGGTTAAAAAATGGGCAGAAGGACTGAATAGACATTTTTACAAAGAAGACATACAAATGGCCAACAAGTACATGAAAAGGTGCTTTAACATCAATAATCATCCGGGAAATTAAATCATAACCACAATGATATCACCTCACACCTGTTTGTACAGCTTTTATCGAAAAGGCTAGAGATAACAAGTGTTGGCAAGGATGTGGAACAAAGGCAACTCTGTTAGTAAGAATGTCACTGTGGAAAACAGTATAGACGTTCTTCAAAAAAATTAAATAGAACTACTCTATGATCCAGCAATCCCACTACATACCCAAAGGAAGTGCAATCAGGGTCTCAGAGAGATATCGGCGCTCCCATGTTCATTGCAGCATTATTCACAATAGCTAAGGTACAGAAACAACGTAAGTGTCTGTCACTGGATGAATGGATAAAGAAAATGTAGTATAATGGAATATTGTTCAGCCGTGGGAAGGACATGCTGCTCTTTGTGGCAACGTGGATGAAACTGGAGGACATTATGCTAAGTGAAATAAGCCAGATAGAGAAAGACAAATATTATATAATCTTACTTAGATATGGAATCTAAAAAAAAGTCAAACTCATAGAGATAGAGAGCAGAATGGTGCAGGGGCTCGGCGGGTGGGGATAGATATTTCTCAAAGGGTACGAGCGTTCAGCCATAAGACAAGCTCTGGGGGCCTGATGTGCAGCATGGTGATTATAGTTAATAATACTGCATTGAAATTCGTGAATACAGAAGTAGTGCCTCTTAAGTGCTCTTGCCGCTGTAGAAGAAAAAAACAGGTAACCACGTGAAGTGACGGATGTGTTAACTAATCTAATTGGGGCAACCATTTCACAATGCATGCATATGCCAACTCATCACACTGTACACTTTAAATATATGCAATTTTATTTGTAAGTTAGACCTCAGTGCATCGGGGGTAAGGGGTACACACAGTGCGGGGAACAAGGGTCTGCCTGTTCAGCCTCTTCCGTTGACTCTTCCTGATGAAGTTTTATATCCTATTTAAAGTTCAGAAAGAACCCCATGGAGAGTGTGAATGTGGTCATAGTAAAATGGTAACATTCTTGGGGTACCTGGCGGGCTCAGCTGGTGGAGCACGTGACTCTTGATCTTGGGGTTGTGAATTCAAGACCCATTCTGGGTGTAGAGCCTACTTAAAAATAAAATCTTAAAACAAAACAGGGGGCTCATGGGTGGCTCAGTCGGTTTTAAGCGCCCAACTCTTAATTTTGGCTCAGGTCATGATCTCAGGGTCATGAGATTCAGTCCCGTGTTGGGGGCTCCGCTGCTGAGCGCGGAGCCTGCTTAAGATTCTCTCTCTCTCTCTCTCTCTCTCTCTCTCCCCCTCTGCCCCGCCCCAACTTGGTGTGCACACACGTGTGCTCTCTCTCTCAAAATAAAGTAAAATAAAATAAAATGATAGCATTCTTCATATCATTATTCAAATCTCCTTTTTGTGTCCCTTAGCAAAATTTGATGTCCTTCTTATGACCAAATAATATCTGATGTCAGCTATACTGTAGGTAGTTGCAATTTTTTTTAAGATGGTATTCTTTACATTATGTTTTAGGTGGTCATTTTCGCACACACAGGGAAACTGTATGCACACACACAAACATAAATACAAATGCACACATATACATGTATCTTTTATTTTTAACTTGTGCGTACCATAATCCTGTTACCCTTATTAGTTCTAACAGCTTTTCCATTGCATCACAACTATGATTAATGATAAATTTGGCTTCTTTCCAGTGATTGTATCTTACTTATAAAATTGGCTAGAACTTTCAGAAGAGTGTTAAATAATAGCAATGCTTTTTATATAGCAAAAGGGAAAAAAAAGGCAAAGAATGAAAGAAAAAATGGGTAGTCCATCTCCAGCTTTCCATGTGTCAGTATCATAGGCAAGCATTTAAGTGACATGGAAATATAATATTTAATGAAATGGGAATTTAGCCATTACAGACTTTTAAATGAGAAAATTTAGTTCCAACGTTCATAAAATGATTTCATGTTTCTTTAGAAAGAAAAAGTAGAGAAACATAGATATGAGCTTCAACATGGATTTGCTCAGGAGGGTACCTCACTCAAAGAACAGAACTTGGTTCTCGAATCAAAAGAGTAGCCAATAAATTATATCTTTTCAGTAAGGTGAAATATTCTAGATCTTTGCATCCTTTGCAAATGTGTATTTCATCATCAACTACTCTCCTGAGTGCATCAGATAAGAGGACTTCTCTATTTTACTTTTATAATAAACTGGTCTACTCTTGACTGCTGTGAAAAACACACCCTCCTCCACCAAGCACCAAGACACGCTCTTCATTAGGCTCCAGGTGGACGGCTGCAGAAGGGGCTCTGCTGGGTAAGACGGGAGGAGCCGCATTCAGCAGAAAAGGCAGGTGTTCCAGAGCGTCCACTGGTCAGAAGCTGTTGGGCTTTCGGTCTCAGAAATTCCTCCCAAGAAAGTAAGGGTTATTTCTCAGGTTCATACATCCTAGGGAGCTGTATGCTGGTCTCAGGGGTGGAATTAAAATGGGATGTTGTGAAATTCTGGTGTGTTGGGAGGGAGAGGGTATGCAGTGCTAGGAAAGGCACTGAAGAGGGGTGCGTGCTCACCGATCAGGAACTTGCCCTATCACACCTTGCCCCAGAAGTTTCTCTTCTGCCCCTAGGAGAGAAGTTAAAAAAAGCTGGTCACATTTGTCACCCTGGCTGGTGGCCTGGGAGGGCTGTTTTTCCAGGCAGCACTGCGCTGGGGTCCCTCCAGAGAGGTTGAACGGCCTGCACTTGGTAATCATTCTTGACGATGTTGTTGAAATATTTGTGCTTTTGAGCGCTGCTTGGGTTAAAAGCCTAGCGATGGCTAGGGTTTCTGCACGCATGGAGTTGACAGTGTTAACATCTACAAAACACGTGAATTCAAAAACCAGTATGCCACACTATTTTCTGACACCTTCCCACCCCCTCACTTATGTATCTGTTGTCACATCTTTTTAGAGTGGAAAACCCACCAGCACCCCAGCACTGGGACCGTCCATCCCCTCCAGAGTCCCCGTGTTGTTCAAGAGTTCGCTGATCAAAGGGGAAAATAGCTCTTGATAATCCTAATAGGCTTCTCAGTTGCCAATAGGTGCTCAAAAATATTTACACAATTACAGAGCAAGCTGGATTCTTCAAATAAATGTGAGTTGCAAAATTTGCCCATGAAAAGTTTTTTTTTAATGTATAAAAACTAAATCATATATTTAATTATGCATTTTGCTCAGCAAATTTCCTGAATATAAAAGTGGCATGAGGGTCACCTGGGTGGCTCAGTCGGCTAAGCGTCTGCCTTTGGCTCAGGTCATGATCCCAGGGTCCTGGGATGGAGTCCCTCATCAGGGAGCCCGTTTCTCCCTCTCCCTCTGCCTACCACTCTCCCTGCTTGTGCTCTCTCTCTCTCTCTCTCTGTCAAATAAATAAAGAAAATCTTTAAAAAAGGTGACATGAAATATCAAACTTAGCAATAATACATGGGCACAAATTCGGTATTTATATTGTTATCTTTTTCATTCAAGTGTTATTGAGGTTGAGACACCAACAAGTACTGCATTGTCCACACTGCCCACTATCTTGGGTCTCCTTGGGGAGGGTAGTCAGGGTCCTTTTCAAGTATTCATTTTTATAATATAAATCCTTCAGGGCTGATTAATATTTCAACTCTCACCCATCGCTAGGATATGAGGAAAAATCTGGCGATCAGATCTGCTGGAGAGTGGGACACGTGGAATGCAGAGAAGCAGGAGGAGAGAGAGAAGAGGGGCATCTTTGCCTCCAGTAACTTCTCACTTGGGAACCTTCAGACCCAAATCTCCTTTCTTCCCTATTTGCTGTCTTTCTTTCTATTTCCTGCCTCGTGTTTGCTTTTATTAACATCCCTTCCATTTTCCTTGGTTGCTCTCGAACGTATTGCGCTAAAGGGCAGAGGGCTTGAATCCCCTTGCTGTCCCTAGCAGGGGACACACCATGTCTTCTCTGGGCAGAAGCTGCACAGGCTCTTGGTGCTTCACCACTGGAAATTTACTGATACAACGGGGCCCTCAGAAAATCTGGGCAAAATAGAAAATCAAGCTAGACATAAATGCCGAATAAAGGGAAGAAGGTGATGTTTGGGCAGAAAGCCAGAGTTTCATCATTTGAGCCATTTCAGAAGTAAAGTATGAGCCCGCTCTGAGCATTCCACCCCCCCCCAACCCGCCGCACTGCCCTCTCCCTCCTGCCACATCTTCCCTCGGCTGGTGTCTTCACAGGAAGAGCCTTACCCAGCGAGATGGGATATCCACCCCAGGGTCTCATGGAGCCCTCAGAGAAGCTAGGTAGGTCCTCAGGAAACCTCCAGAAATGCGGGGAACGTTGCCTTGTGTGGAAGGTACTTCTCTCCTCCTCCCTGCCTCCAGCCCCTTCTCTTCTCCCCAGCTTCCTCCCCTCCAGGGACCGTCCCGACTATGTGGACTCAGTGGAAACAGATCTTCTATGATTCTGTGCATTTTCTTTCACCACAAATCCCAGGATCTGAAGGCCAAAAGATAGCATAGGGGTCACCTTGACCAACCTCCCTCTTTGTATACCCTGCACCCCACACTGCCTGCCTAAAGGAAAAAAATAAAAAATAAAATAACAGACTATTTAGGGCTGAATTTAAGTCCTTGTCTTGCCAGCCGCCCTCACAATCCCGTACTGTAGGCACAAGCGCTGAACCAGTACTTGGCTAATTGTGGAGACAATTAGCATTCGTTACTTGTTTTAATGAGCCAAGCGGATAATTGTTTCTGGCCAGAGCCGCTGGGGACAGGAGCAATTGTCTGCGTTCCTAATTTCTGGGTTAAATCTATGCTAGTGGAGCCGCTCCTATCAGAGGCAAGCCTGGAATTGATAAGATGTCTTATCCACTGTCCAAATCTTCCAGGGACACCAGACCTGAGATCCAGTCACCTCCGATGCCCCCCTTCCTTTGCATGGTGCCTAGGTGCTCCTGCAGCTCCCAGTTCCCAGGAGGAGGGGACAGGGCTACCCCAGCCCAGCTCCCCTCGAGCTACCTTCACGCCGGGCCTGCGTGAAGATAGCTCTGGCTTTCTGCCCAAACATCACCTTTCTTCCCTTTATTCGGCATTTATGTCTAGCTTGATTTTCTATTTTGCCCAGATTTTCTGAGGGCCCCGTTGTATCAGTAAATTTCCAGTGGTGAAGCACCAAGAGCCTGTGCAACACCTCGCCAGGGCCCGAGGTCCACGTCACTGCAGCTCCTCAGCATTCGGATTAAGACTTGTTCAACCACGCTTTCTTTTAGTCTCCCGAGCTGGCTGACACGCTCAGGATTGACCGAACTCTGTTCTTAGGGCTCCGAGGGGTTTGCCCCCACACAGATTTGATGAGGCAAGGAGCCCCACTACCAATCCTAAGGAAGTCCTTATTGGGAGCACGCTGATATTTCTGGGTAAAGTTTGGTAAAGGTTATCCATTTTGTGTTGTTTCGTGTTGAAAAAAATGTGAAGGTTTCAGAACATGCCGCCCCAAAATACGACACTTTGGCATGTGGATTATTTGAGTCAAAGGTGAGGGAGAACCAGCAGGCATAGGAAAAGCTCTTTACCTTCCCCTACACCCTGTAAGAACAAATGTACTTCCCCTCTTGCAGAGGAAATTTAGATTTATAAAGGAAATTTCCATTAGTAAATATACCAGGAAGAGAGCCTACCAGAGGTGGTCTTTCACTAGAGAGGCTCTTACCTGCACAATAAGGCCCCTGGGATTTACTGGTTGTGCCCATTTTCACTTCCTTCCTTCACCCGGCCCAGAATTTGCCTCCTTCCACCCCAAAGCCCCGACCACCCCTCCCTTTTCCTTACTTCAAGATGGTATGTAAATCTCAGTCTTCTGAGAATCACCTCGGGTCTCATATTTTCCCGAGCCCCCGTGGGTACATACATAATTAAAGTTGGGGTTTTTCCTCCTATTAATCCGTCTTATGTCAACTTAATTCTTAAACCAGCCACAGAACCTAGAAGGGTAGAAGGAAGCATTTTCTCCCCTACAGTTTCCAGGAAGCCAAAAATACCAAGTCCTTCTTTATTCAGTAGTTGGATTACTCAGTTATGCCAAAATTTGAGAAAAGATTCGCTATGAATAATTTCAAACTATTGAACTCTTTTTAGAAAGTTGGCTGGAGGATGGATGAATCAGGTGTATGCGTGCGTGCGTGTACGCGTGCATGCGCGGAAATGAGGGGCAGATGTACACCAGCTGCATCATTTGCCCCTGTAGCTAAACCTGCGCTTCTGACTTCTCTTGCTCTCCTTTCCCTCTCATCTGCAACCTGAAAGCAATGGGGAAACAAGGCGTTGCTCACTGCAATGTCTGTGTGTGATTAGTTGCCAACCGAATGAACTTTTCTAACATATCCATCTCCCAGAAATAGTGAAACTGAGAGAAATGGAGGTACAGCTTTTGGAAACACCTACTATGCGCTGGACGCATCATCGCAGTGTCTTATTTAACTCTCAAGGACACCTTGGATACAGTGTTAACATTCTCTTTTTAAAGATGTGGAATGTGAGGATCAGAGAAGTTAAGTGACGGGTCTCAGATCCCACAGCTAATAGGTAGTTGATACAGGATTTGAATCCATGCAATTGGATACATGTATATGCAGAACGCTGTCTACTCTAAAACAGGGACCCAGATATCAGGGGGACCTTCTGGTCTTCCACCATTCCTGCAAGCTCCTAGGGGCTCCCCTCCCAAAGTCTCTGCTGCTATCTAAGTGCCTGTGAGTTCGTGTGAGCTGCTTCTGCTCCATCCCTCAGACACACTGATGAAATGCAGCCACTTCAGTTGGGTAAGAAATCTACTCACACCAAGCATTTTGTGGGTTTAGCAACTTGACTAACGGTCAGGTTTGGGGGTGGGGTCACAAGCCCACAAGCCACAGCTCTTCCCTTCTCCCCCACCCCTCCCAATCTTACCCCTCACTGCTCATCCAACAGGCTCTGGATCCAGGCACTTTGTCCACGTTGGAGATGAGAATGTGCCAAGGACTACAGGGTAGCCTTCCCTTGGTGGGTTCCCAAACGGACTCAAAGGAACGAAAACTGTCCTGTCCTTGAGAAAAGCAACTAATGGGCGATTTGTCCAAACTGCTAAGTGTGCTCTCATCTATACCCTACAGCATAAGTTACTAACCAAACTTTCTTTTCCAGAGACCGGCTGTTCTAACTGGAGGTCAGGGATTGCTTCACTTGTCGGAGAAAGTGGCATGTACTGTTTGAGACATGTACATTAAAAATTTGTTGTTGTTTATCTGAAAATCAAATTCAGCTGGATATCCTATATTTTATCCAGCAGTTCTAAGACAGAGGCATAAGGAGGGTAGTTTAATTTCATGGAGGTGTTTTTCATGGAGGGTAGACTTAGAAACTCAGAATTTGATTGTGCTGCATTGCATAACCATTTGGAGGGAAGCAGTTTCTTAAATCATTTGAATTCATTTTCCGTGAACTCACCATTTTATTAAAAATATGGCTGAATGTGTCACACTAATTGGAAACATGGCTATCACAACATCCAAGTACGTTTTTAAGTAAGCTGGGGAAATTGGCATTTTAAAATGCTGTTCACACAACCAGAATAAGAAAAGAACTCGACACCCAGGAAGTGCCCTGCAAGGGCAAAGAGGAGAAAAAGGGTGAAAAAAGCCAAATAGGGCAGATTCTTCTGCCTTGGAGCTTGCCTCAGCTCGCGGCACCCCACAAAGCAGACTTTCTTGCCTCCTGTGCCAGACTGACTCACCTGCAGAACATGGGGCAGCCCCGTCAGCTCCTGAAGTGAAAAAAGGGAAACAGACCTGCCCTGGAAATATACTCAGTATCTAAATGTTGAATGTGGCTGCACTAACTACAGAAAGAAGGCTAATGCTTTGTAGACAAAGTAGCCAAATTCTCATGCGCGGCAGTGATCAGCAAATGAGTAAATGGTGCAAGCACTTGCGCTTCTCTTTCCAATTTCCTGATGCCAAATAAATGGTGCTGGCCCCACGCAGCAGCACGACCTTCACTTGCATTTCCTTTTCGGTTTCCAAAGCTAATGGTTTTTCCCATTAGGCTTATAAAAGTAATGCATGCTCATTATTGAAAATATAGAATGTTCAAAAAACACGAGGCGCCTGGCTGGCTGGCTGGCTCACTCGGTGGAGTGCGTGACTCTTGATCTTGCCGTTGCGAGTTTGAGCCCCACGTTGGGTGTAGAGATTACTTAAAATAAAACCTTGTTTTCTAAAAAAGAATGTTCAAAAAAAACCAAACCCACAAAATCTAGCTTGGTAAATTCCCACTACTCAAGACACTTTTAACCTCAGATGCATTTCTTTCCAGTCTTTTTTAAATGCTATTTTGTATAATGTATACATTGGTGTGTGTGTGTGTGTGTGTGTGTGTGTGTGTGTGTGTGTGTGTGTTTCCACATCGTTTAGAACTCTTTTGCACCTGGGTGGCTCAGTCGGTTAAGCGGCTGCCTTCGGCTTAGGTCATGATCCTGGGGTCCTGGGGTCCTGGGGTCCTGGGATCGAGCCCCACGTCTGGCTCCCTGCTCAGTGGAGAGCCTGCTTCTCCCTCTCCCACTGCCGGCCACTCTGCCTACTTGTGCTCTCTATCTCTCTGTCAAATAAATAAATAAAATCTTTAAAAAAAATAGAACTTTTTAAACATCATCTTAAATAGCAACAGATACTGGAAGTTAATGGTGAGATTAACAAAGAAATGTACAACAAATTGTTAAAAACAAGATAACATGCTCGAGATGAAGTCGCTTCTGCTAAGCCCCACAACATGAAGCCGAAACTTAACTTAAGCCTCACATCACCAAACTGAGAATTTTAATTACGGTTTTGACTCTCCCAGAAATAGAATCTTAAGCCAATCCATCAGGAATTGCCTGGCCCGCACCAACCAGATAATCCACCATCCTCTAAATGAAAGTGACCTTGGGATAGCCAACCTGATTTTGTGTCCAGCATAATTTCCTTGTTCCAGCTCGCTTCTGCCTATGAGTCTTTCATTTTGTGCAGCTCCTCGGAGCTCCTTTCTGTCTGCTAGATTGGATGCTGCCTGATTCATGGAATCCTGAATAAAGCCAATAAGAGCTTCAAAATTTCCTCAGTTAAATTTTGTTTTTTAACAGTCCTTTTAGGGAGGATCCACTTTTCCCACAAAGAAGCGTGCATACATACGAAAGACACTTCGTCCAACTGCAGGCTGCAGACATTGTCATAAGTTCTTGAAGGGGTCGCCTTTCCTATAGATTTCAAAACACACAAGAAAAGTAACACTTTTCGTTAGGTTTCTGGAAATAGGCAATATCATTTTTATGTCCCTACTCTTGGGATCAGAATCTAGCTTCATTGCCTAAAAAAAAAAAAAACAAGATAACCACAAGTTCCTATTTATGCGCAAATATGAATGTATAAATATGTTCGTAACAGTGTTCTTAATGATTTCAAAAGGATAAAATAAAAATCACCTAAATGTTCAGCATTAAGGGGGTCGGCTAAGTAAATTACAAAACATGTAAACAGTCCTCTCAGTAAGAGAATTATTCAGCCATCAAAAGCAAAGATCATGAAGAACCTTTATCGATGTTAATTCTGGGGTTTTAGGGAAGCTCTATGCCCAACATGGGACATGAACTTGCCACTCTGAGATCAAGAGCTGCAAGGTTGCTCTATCCAGCCAGCCAGGGGCCCCTACTGATGTTAATTTTTTTAAAACCTGAATACCCAAGTTTATGTAAGCAAGCATTTAGATTTTATATGCATATGAAAAGGGACCGGAACCAAACGTAAGAATAATAATAGCCAAGTGATGAGTTGGTAGGTGCTTTTCCTCTTCGACTCTCTTAGATTCTAGGTTGTCCAAAGCACCTTTCTTATTTGTAGTAATCCTGCTTTTGTTTGTTTTCTCTGCTTACCTTCTGGTTGTCAGGTCTAAGCATTAACCTGTCAGAGCCCTGGCTGAGCACCTCGGACTTCTCATTTTCATCCACATCAAGTACCTACAAGCCTCACTCCCCCCCCCGCCCCCGGAAAGGACATTTTGCCAATTGCAAAGCACTGTTTGTTCTTGGGCAAACTATTTAGTCCGGTTATCATTAGAAAATTTGTTTGCACAGACCTGACTGTTGCAGCTCCTAAAATTGACTCTTGCTAATACGACGCGGAAAAAGAAGGAGCATAAACCTTGAAGAATTGGAGATGAGCCCTCGCCTCGGCAGGTTCATCGTGGATACAAGAGGGAGGCCCCTCCACCAGCACCCTTTGATGGAAGACTCTGGGGAGACACCCTTTGTAAGGGAGACCCGCTCCCTTTTCTTTCCTATACTTGCCATGTGGCTGCAAAGTATGTTGGCACCTCACAATGAGGTGATGGAGAATTGGAAGCAGCCAGGGAGCGTGAGGATCCCCGTGGAGAGACCAAATGTATTGGAGATCCAGGGAGGATGGGTCAAAAACCCAAATTAATATATCCAGAAAGAAAGCTGAGCTTGAGCTGGACCTGAGTCAGTATTTTTACACCACTGGGTTATTCCAGTCTTGGAGGCCCAGTCCAGAGGTCATGTTTTGCAGGTGGGAAGGCTGGTGGTGTTCCTAAGTGGCCCTTTACGACATGGAACAGAAATGCAGACAAAGACTAGGAAGACAAGGCACAGTTCTGGAATCAGAGCTCCATCAGACGGGCCAAAATCCTGTGTAGGGTTTGGAGAAGGAACGCGGTGTAATAGAAAGAACCAGAGCGTTGGAGCCTGAGAGGTGGGCCTTTGAATTCCAGCCCCCATCCCCTCACGGGCCCCATGGCAGCCTGCATTACTGCTCCCCTGCCCTGTCTGAAGCTTATACAGTGGCTCCAGCAGCCGTGGCTGCAGCATCCTTTGCTGGGTCCTCTGCTTCCCATGCCCCAACGCTGCACGGAGGTCCGCACTCGCTTTGCTCAGTGAAAAGTGAGCAAAAGTGATATAATGTGCCACTTCCTGGCTGAAACTCGAAGTGAAAGCTTTCTTGCTCTTTCCTCTTGGCCATGAGAACACCTCCGCCCCCAAATCAGCTACCCCCCTCGCATCTGGTTGTAGACAACATGGCGCCACGCCCAACTCTCTGCCAAGGCCTAGCTTGTGTGAGAAGCAGAACTCTGTGGTTATAAGGGACTGATCTGGGTGTTATTTTGTTGCCAAAGACCTATCTTAAAAATGCTATCCCCTTAAGCCTGTTTCTTCATCTCTGACAAAGCACTTAACAGGCTTATTTCTTGTGGCTCTTTTGAGAAGTGAATGGACTGATGGTGGGAACACATTTGGCTGAAAAACATGGAGAAATAAAGGGTTGACACTGTCCCCCGGACACTGTGTTCTGGCGATTGAAAGAGAGGGCCAGTGGCCAGAGTTTAAACTGTTTTTGTTTTGTTTTCGCCTGAATTGTAATTTCTCTCTCTCCTTGGAAAATATTGATCTAGAAATGAAACACTTAAAACCCATGCATTTTTTTTTTTGATGTGTTGGAGAAATGCAATCTTCCTGAGGGAAAAGGCGGTCACTGTGGTTGAAATGGCCCTCTCTTTGCTAGCCCGAGCCTGACCTCTCTCCAGTGAGAAATTGCACAAGACTTGTAGGCCTTCCACCCAGATTTATTTTTCACAAACAGCCAAGCTAGGAAAACCTGCTTACATGGCATAGCGCTGCTTCTGCAAAGAACACCTGAGGCTCCCTGGCTTATGTGAGGCACAAGGCTATCCCCCCAAGACCTAACACTTGTGCCTGCACGGTGTTTGAGGCTGGTGCCTCCCTGTCTGGCCCCTTGCTTTAGCGTAGTTTTGTCTTCCTTACCTCGTGCCTGCACAGGGGACCTTGTCTGGGGGCTGGGCTCTCCCTGGAGAGACATCACTGCTAGATTCTTCTTCCTAAACCCCAGCCCGATCAGAGTCTTGGGACCAAAATCCTTGCTTGCTCCCCATTGTCCATCAACATCTCCACCTCCTTCCCTGGGTCTTGGGGATTCTCTTCAATCACAACGCGTTCCTGCCCAGGCAGAAATTCTGCCCATCCATTAGGAGGTGGACATTCTCCCGCATGACAATCTTTTCTAATCTCCGATCATATGTGATTTCTCTCAACCATGAAAACTACTCAGCCCTCAAACTTCCCTTTAATACATTTTATAATTATGGTCGAAAATTTGGAAGTTAAAGAAAATTATGGAGGGAACAGTAAAACAGAAACATAACCACATCTTAGGAGAGAATCACTGTTAAGGTGTAGTGCATTCTTCCCCTGCAGTAGATAAGGACGGAACAGGATGGTCATCCTCAGGGTTGGCAGAGAAGTGTGAAGTGAAGACTATCAGCAGCATGTTACCTTAGAAGACAACAGGGAAATAAAAAATTGTAAGCCATCAAAATTAAAAATCGTCCACATTCCTTGGGGCCGTGATTCCGCCCTTCTCAGATTTATTCTATGGAAATAATAGCAGAAATATGCAAAAGTATCGCTGTGAGAAACCTCACTGCACCATTGTTTTTAATTGCATAAAAGAAAATTGGAAACACCTTAACGGTCCATCAGTTGGGAATTCGTTTCATCAATTACAAAACATCCATCCAATGAAATACTATGAAGTCATTAACAGGAAGATAAAGTGCAGTTTGGCTATCTAGTGTGATCCAGACTGCAGTACTGAAATTTTTAAAGAACATGCATTATTTTTACTCACCTAAAGCCAATTCTAAAGTCCTCTGCCTTGATAGTTGTCACAAACAGAAAAGATTTCGTATGCATAGAAAACATTATTTTGGCACGAGGCATAGCAATGATTAATGGTGGTTATCTCCCAGGGATGAAATTGAGAGACCTTCTTTTTCTGATCTGAACGTTCCTGTGTTTTGTAATAATAAATAAAACACAAGCTCCCATGCTAGAAAAACAATACCAAAATCCATCCCTGGAACCGTTTGAGTGGGATAATTCATAGGTTTTTCAGAGGCCTTCAATAAAAAAAAAAAAAAGCCTCTTCATAAACAAAACTGCATACTTAAAACTGCACCTAGAAATGAAGTTTCGCTGGATAAGTTAAAATCAGTGAAATCCTCATGGAACACTACATCAAAAACTAATGATGTGATGTATGGTGATTAACATAACAATAAAAAATTTAAAAAAATCAGTGAAATCCACAACTATGCTCAAATGAAAAAAATAGAATAAATAAAAACAATGAAATCCTAAGTGGGTCTCGTAAACTATGTATAAATGCTTCTGGGAACTCTGTGAATCTGAGTTGTTAGGAGTCTGGTGACCTGGAGTGTGAAGGGGTCAATGCTGAATCTCGCCTGTCACTAACCCCCCCCCCCCCCCCCCCCCGCCACAGTTCGAGCTCTCTCTTCCAGCACAGGTTTTACTTGCCTAAAGCCGTTACCCCCTTTCTGGTCAATCCCCCTCAATCATCACACACAGGGACAAGAATTTGCATCAAGATGCTTGAAAGGTAAACAGCTTTGCTTCAGCTCCCTGCACCCCTTGAGGCCAGGCGGGAGTGGTTGTGGCCTTTCTCAAGAGGCCTTATCGCTGATGGCAGGGCATTCTCACCGGGGGCCGTGGTCATCTGCGATTGCTCAAACACCCAACGTCAGTGTTTCAGCCGCAGAGACTTCAAAGAACAGGATCATCAGCGGAAGCAACCTCACGCATTGTCAACCTCTTGCCCAGGTTACATAGTTCAAACATGAAATTTTCCCTTGTGCTTCCAAGTCCGGAAAAGAAATGTAATTTTCCCCAACTCTGCAAGAGTTCAGACCATTCTTTTCTATGGTGATGATCTTTTCTGAGATGGAACCCCCACCCCTCGGGCCCCGGGTTCCTTCCTCAAGGAAGCGTTGGCTCGGAGGATAAAACTCACCATTCACTGCAGACACTTTTGCACAGGCTGTGGATTGTAGGGCTGATGGGCTCAGTTTCCAATGCTTGCTAAAAACCTAAGAAAGTGGAGATGAGCAGCAAACCGACTTCCTGAGGCTTTTCTGGCGTGACCAGAAGCTGCAAAATTAATTAAGGGCATTTTCTCAAGGGAGCTGCTGAGAATCCCTTTCAAGTTTCTGGGTTGCTTGACATTCACAGATGCTAAGTAGGGCTCAGCCCCCTGGCCCTTTGAGGTTTCCCTCCCACACGCTGGAAGGGCAGTGTGATTTAGGATGGTCAGCAGGGGGGAGAGTGGTAAGCCCAACCTGCCGCTTAAACAAATAAATAAAACCAGCCTATAGCTTGGGCAGCCCAGTGCCTTTAGCACCTGGTAGATCCAAGGTTGGGGGGGTGCAAGGGGCAGAGATGGACTCTTTGCTAGTACACGCTAAGATGACAAGACAATTTGTTTTTGTTTAAAGCTGCTCTGAAAGAAAAGAGATGGTTTTTTTCTGTTTGTTTGGTTTGTTTGTTTTGTTTTTGGGGTTTTTTTTTTGTAGGGTTCTTGGAAGGGGCTAGGGGTAAGAACTCTACCCACATCAATATTCAGCTATTTCTCTTTGCACTCACTTCCTTCCGTGAGCACAGGCCACAGATCCTTAATCACAAACTCTTTCTCATCTGTCTCTTGCTCTTCTCACTGCAGAGCAGATTACCCTCATGCAGAGGCTGAGGTTTATCACCACTCTGTTGGTTTGGAGTCCTCACAAATTCCTCAAAGCAACCCCCTTCGCAGAGGCAGAGGGTTCTGGGAGTGGGGGTGAAAACTGCCCTAGCTATTTCTGACACTGGAGTCATTGCCTGGATGTCCGTGGGCTAAGTTGTAGAGATGAGGTTGCAGCCAGGAGAAAGGCTGAATACGGATCCTGAGACTACTGTCACCGAGGTGTTGGCTTTGGTGTCTTGGGCAAATACCTCTATTGCAGTATTTTTCAACGGGGTGACCGGGAGACTCTATACAGACCCCCGTGGGCACCCCACACTCACACTCACAGACGCGCACATGCAAACATGCACAGACATGCGCCCACACCCCTGCATCCCCATGCTATTCATCCCACACACATAAGGTTTCTACGCTCAGTAAGTTTGGAAAATTCTGCAAATGGCAATAAGGCTTTGTGTCTTGTGATTGACGATTCACAGCAAAAGCTCTGAGAAGTCCTGCAGCAAAGAAACTTGAGCCGCTCACCTGCTCACCCAGTGTGTCCCAGGCACACCGGGCCATACCCCATTTCCACACAACGCTTACAGTTTCAGCGAAGCACACTGAGCAAATGGTTCAGTGGAGTATAACTGCCTGCCTTCTTGGACTTGCATTTTGCTTTCAGACTTTAGGGGTTACATCATTCTTCTGCACCAGAGGGTTTGCTGGCCCCTCATCTTCCACCGTGTGCTCCCAGTCCGGCCAGTTGTGCCTGTGTGTGGGGCGGGGGGCAGTTCCTTTCTGTGTTTATGGAGGGAGCCCCTGCAATTTGGATAGAAAGAGCCTCCAGAGACTGGAGGTCACATTCCTGTGCCCCATTCCTTTGGTAAAACTTCCCCCCCTCACCCAGCCTCCCTGCCACTATAGGGAGAATGTAGTAAGAACCTCGTCGAGCACTTATTCTGCCTGCTTCTTCTCTATGAGGCCATGCTCATCTAGTTCAACTGGATGCATGATGGTTGCACCAGGGTAGTCAGTGATAAAAGCCTGGGGACTAACGGCTTTACAGACACCGACCGGAGGTCGCAGTCCTGTCTGTCCTTGTGGTGGAAAGAGAGCTCCCGGTGCCTGCCTTCAGAGGCCAGAATCAGGACTTAGAATCAGGATCGGGACATCAGAATCTAGAATACCCATCGTTGAGGAGCATGTGGAGGCACTTGAATTTAAGGTAATTATCGTTCATCCTCTCTGAAATGAGAAACAAACATTTAAAAACGGGCTTGGAATTTATAGAAGAGTTGCTCCAACTTCACGTTCAAAGACCTGGACAGAGACAGGCAAACCTGCCCAGGGCACCTGCTTGTACACCTAAAAGTGAATTTCCGGGTCCCTGATCCCTTCGTGGGCGCCACTGTTTCCTGGTGGACAAAGCCACGCCATGTCTTGTGTCTCTGCAGCCCATGCAGACAGGAATACGGCCCCACTGGGCCCGGGAGCAGACTCAAAGTCAGGTTACCCAGGAGCACCAGCTCTGCAGCGTCAGAATATGGTGTAAACGTGCCTGTTTCTCCCTTCCAGGACCACGGGATAGCTGGGTTATGAAAACAGGTTCTCTCTAGGAAGATGGTAAAAAAATAATGTATAATAAATGGGATTAAAGGAATGGAGTCAGAGACTTAGACAGACCTGGCTTTTATTTCCAAGTTCAGGAGCTTATAAATCTGGGACCGTAAAACACTCTAAGCCTCCATTTTCTCAACTGTAAAATGGGTATTCTTTTGTACGAGTTTCCCCTATGGCTGTTGTAAGGCGTAAGTGAGATAAACAGGTAAGCTCTCACCCAGGGCCTGTCACATGGTACATGTTTAATAAATGTAAACTATTGTACATGTGTTGCTCATATACGACACAAAGTGTCGGCAAATGCTCATTTCTATGCGTTTGTAAGTAAGATAACGTTCACACAAAGAGCCACAGTCCTCCCAGCAGCCATCTTACTAATAAGTTTACACATAAAAGAGTCTTGATTGTTTGTTTTTCTGGAGATATTTTTGCATTTATAATTCACGAATGGATGAAATGACCGTGTCTGCCTTTTCCCCTGGGAAGCCAGAATTTAACTTGATGCTATGCTTATTTACTCTGCTGTTTGTATGGTCCCCGCAATACGGTACGTAGGATTGCCTCACAAGGAGAGGTCAGCACGGCAGAGCCTCGGGAAATCAGTGCCCGGGTGAACTTAGCAGCCTGAGGCAAGACCGTGTTTCTGTTTGGCAGTTGCTTCCAGAGGCAGGGCGAGGAAGAACGTGGCTTTTCTTTGTTTTGTGGTTGTTGTTTGGAGCCCCTTGGAGGACACAGGGAGAGATAATGGCCCAAGGAAGGCTTAGGCATCTCTTTGTTCTGGTTTATTTTAAGCCCCTTGAAGAGGCCTTTTATTGTTCTCTTTGCTCCCAGGACTTCAAAGCGGGAGGGTTTTTCTTCGGGACCAAGAGGAGGTTCCCAGAGTCCTAAGCCCCTGGAGGGAGGATGGAGTTGCTGCGTGAACAGGGCTCAGGGATTGCTTATTGAGAAGCAGTTCAACGGAGGGAGGGAGGAAGAAAAAAGAAACAATTTGATCTTGTACTTACAGTAAGAGATATTACCTGATACTTGAGTTCAAGGACCTGGTAAAGAAAAAGGTGGTTTGTAATTCAGGAAACAAACCACTTCGCATTTTCTCGGGCAAAACAATCACCTGGGGGTGGGAGGGGCTTGTTTCAAAGGTCATTCCCAGGAGCCACTTGAGGGGGAATGCTATTTTGCTAGGTCTATAAGAATCTGCATTCTAGTGTGAGCTCCCTGGGAAGGTGATGCTGGGGATCCTTGACAAGTTTTCCCTGACACAATGGAAGAAATTCGGGGTCCTGGGGTACCACTGTTGCCTGGCCAAAGGCAGCTGTTAATTTTCTGGATTACTTTGCTCTGGATTCCTAAACCCCTGTGGCGCTTGGGAAATGCTCTCGCAGTGGTTAAAGGGAGATTGAACAATGGAGGATAAAGGAGGAGCCAGACCCTTTTATCCCTCTCGGAAAAATAGATTGACTGGTTGAAGTCAGGCATGCAGTGTTAGCCCTGTGAAGGAGAAAACGGAATTGGTCCCCATAGGTCAACGACTCAGGGCATTGGCCTCTGGATCACAGGCAGCACATTACCCCCGTGAGCCCGCAGTGCCCCCAGATAGAAATGTGCCTCCCCAGAGCAGCCCTCCCACAGGAACAGCGCTCCATGGGTCCAGGACCTTGCCTGAAGAGTCAGGTAGATGCACACAGCACAGGTGTCCATAAGCAACAAGAGCTCCAAATTTCAAGACTAACTGGAAAGATTGAGGGTTTATGAGAACAAGAGCTGAGATCGGCGGCTCTCACGTTGAGGAAAGAGATATGTCTCCATAGATATTATGAGATTGTATTTACATACAGGTCGCACCACAAACTGAGTCACAATCATAAATACCTTCAAGTGATCAACATGAGGCTTTGACAGAATTGTCACTTCATTGCTCACTAGGGGAATGGTGAGACTCTTCTGGGACAAGTGGGTAGGGGCAACGTGTTTTCCAAGGGCTTTGCTGACCTGCAATGTTGTTTGGGAAGGAAAGGATTATGTGATAAAATGCCTGGAAAATGTCTGGATTAAACTAAGTGAAATAGAGTTCTCTGTAGTAGAACTTCTCTTACAAATCTGCGGATTTGGCCACGAGTTCCTTTGGCAGAGATCATCGTTCAAAATTAGTGTCTCCTGGACAGGTTCTGCGAATGCTGGACCACATGATTCCAAGGGTCTCCTTTGGCTCTTACAACCCCCAGGTGGCATAGAAGCAAGAAGGTGAGAAAGCACACAAATGCCCCTGTTCGTGTAGCAGGATGACAGATGGATATCTGAAAACTTGCAAGCACCTATTAACATAATAAAACAGTGAATGTTAAAAAAAAATCCGTTACACACCATTCACAAAATAATTGCTTCTCCAGAGAACACAACAGGGAAAAGAAAATTGGCTTTATGTGTCCTCAAGAATCAAAATAAAGATCAGCCTGACTCATACTTGTAGTCTACAAACTACAAAAAGAAATTTTGCTACCATGAGAGAAAAAAGAAGACCTTTTTCCAATAAATGGCAAGTCTCACTGAAGGGGAAAACAAGCATGGTGATCTTGTGCGACTTCTGTGTACTGAGCCTCAAGAAATCATACATGGTAACACCAGCAGTGATTGGACCCCCGAAAGTGAGGGGGTCACCCTTTGGAAGAAGGCAAATAGCACCATTTCTCCAGCAGGAGCAGGACCTTGGGGGTTCCAAGGAAGCCAGAGAAGGGACCCGAGATCAGGCAGGAATGAGAATAACCTTCTACTTTCCTTCTTTTTTCTTTTTCTTTTCCATTTTTCTTTTCGCTTTATAGGTAATGATTTGGAAAACTCAGAATCCCCATCAATAAAAGGTGATAAATAGGGATCATTATGTGCCAAATTTAGTAAAAATAAAATTGAGAGAAGACAGGTTTTTAAAAAGATTTTATTCATTTATTTGATAGAGAGAGACACAGTGAGAGAAGGAACACAAGCAGGGGGAGTGGGAGAGGGAGAAGCAGGCTTCCCGCTGAGCAGGGAGCCCGACGTGGGGCTCGATCCCAGGACCCTGGGACCGTGACCTGAGCCGAAGGCAGACGCTTCATGACTGAGCCAACCAGGTGCCCCAAGAGAAGACAGCTTTAATGAAGCTAGAATTACTGCAGTGTTAATTTAAATTTAGAGAAAAAAAAAAAGAAAAATGCAGACCTCGTTTTGCCAGGGAGATGAGAGTATTAGTTCTAGCTTGAAAATAGGCAAAGAACCTCTGATCTCTTCTTTGCATTATAATGTTAGCCCATAGCAGAAATTTGATAACTGTATGAAATATGAAATCATATTTTACTGCAAGGGAGAAAGGCTATTTTCCTCAAAGAACATTTACTATCGATCTCAAAGCAGTAATTAGCATCATACTTAAAGCTGAGCTCTCTAGGAAGACCCCTGAAAGATAAGACCAGGAGAAGATGCCCATTATCACCACATCTCTCCAAAATGCTCTTAGACATTGAAGCCAATGCAATAAGACACGTGAGAGGAACAACTTGCAAGAGAAATTGCTTATTGTTGAGAGACTGTATCTATCAGAAATCCCAAGATAACTAACTGAAGTTAGAATTAGAACTAAAGAAAAAACATCTGATAAAGGACTAGTATCCAACATATACAAAGAATTCTTAAAACTCAACAATAAGAAAGCAAACAATCTTATGAAAAAATGTGCTAAAGACCTTAACAGACACCTCACCAGAAAGATAGACCGATGGCAAATAAGCATTTAGAATATGCTCCCCAACATAAGTCATATACCACTCTGCACCTGTTAGAATAGCCCAAATCAGAACCTTGACAACACCAAATGTGGGCAAAGATGTGGAGCAACAGGATCTCTCATTCATTGCTGGTGGGAATGTAAAATGGTGCAGCCACTTTGGAAGACAGTCTGACAGTTTCTTACAAACCAAACATTTTCTTATCATATAATACAGAAACTGCACTCTTTTGTATTTATCTAAAGGAGTTGAAAACTTAAAGTCCATGCAAAAATGTGCACACTGATGTTTCTCGAGGCCTTATTCATAATTGCCAAAACCTGGAAGCAACCAGTATGTCCTTTAGTAGGTGAATGGACATATCACTTGTGGTGCCTCCAGGCAAGGGAATGTTACTCGGTGCTAAAAAGAAATGAGTTCTCAAACCAGGAAAAGACATGGAGGAAACTTAAATTTGTGTTGGTAAGTGAAGGGAGACAATCTGAAAAGATTACCTACTATATGATTCCAACTATATCACATTCTGGAAAAGGAAAAAAAGAGACAGTACAAAGGTCAGTGATTATCAGGGTTGGGGGGAAGGAGACATGAATAGGGAGTGGATTTAAGGGCAGTGAAATTATTCTATATGTAACTATAATGGCAGATACATGTCACTGTAGTTGTGTCCAAACCCTGACAATGGACAACACCCAGAATGAACTCTAATTTAAACTATGGACTTGGGGTGATACTAATGTATCACTGTGGGATGCTGATGGGGGGGACGCTATGCATGTGTTAGGGTAGGGGTACATGAGAACTCTGTACTTTCTGCTCAATATTGCCGTAACCCTAAAGCTGCTCTAAAACAGAAAGTCTTTTTTTTAAGCAGCTTGTGAGATGTAATTAATGAATGTGAATGAATTATCAACCTCCTTGTTCTTTTTAAATTTTGCTTATTTATTTTAAGTAATTTCTACATCCAATATGAGGCTCAAACTCATGACCCCAAGACCAAGAGTCACATGCTCTTCTGACTGAGCCAGGCAGGCTCCTCTCTTAATCTCCTTATTAATGGCAACACTTAGTAGGAGAGAGATCCACTGTACGTACCTGTGTGGGTAATATACAACTGCACGTATGATGTATACTCATACAAATACATATAGCACATATCCAGGAATAAACTTAGCAGAAAAAAATGTAAGCATCCATTCAAGAAAAACAAAAGCAGGGCGCCTGGGTGGCTCAGTTGGTTAAGCGACTGCCTTCGGCTCAGGTCATGATCCTGGAGTCCCTGGATCGAGTCCCGCATCGGGCTCCCCGCTCAGCGGGGAGTCTGCTTCTCCCTCTGACCCTCCCCCCTCTCATGTGCTCTCTCTCTCTCATTCTCTCTGTCTCAAATAAATAAATAAAATCTTTAAAAAAAAAAAAAAGAAAAACAAAAGCAAACTACAAAAGACAGCTAAAAATAAAAAAAAAAAAACTGGAGAGGTTTGGAGAAAGTTGCCATGTTCCTGGAGGAAAAACTTATCAGAGTTATAAATATGACATTTTTATCCTAAATTAACTATAGGTTCAGTGAAAGTCCACTAACTTTCTATTGGATTCTTTTTTTTTAATATCAGAAGGTGATTTCAAAGATAATCTGAAAAAATAAATAGAAGAGGTAATCATTCTTTTAAAGATGAGTAATGATGAAGCCCTTAACACACATTATAAACCTAGAGTAATTAAAATATAAACACATCTAAATAAATGAGACTGCTCAGCCCGACAGGAGACACAGAGGTTTTGACATGAAAACAGTGACATCATTAATTAGTGGGGAAAGAATTATTTGGTAGATAGTGCTGAGAACAGGGTTAGCCACCTAAAATTTTTTTAAAAATTGAAATTCAGTCCTTATTTGATGCAGTCTAAAATAAACTTGAAAGTAATAAGTTAAAAAGCTTTAAAAATAAAAATTAAAAACTGTCATATATTTTCTTAAACTCCGGTTAGGAGAAGCTATCTCGGAACAAGTGTGTGCAAGGGTTTACAAATGTAAAGACTGATACTTTCAGAATCAGAAAAAGTTAAATGCATTAAAGAAAGAGAACTCTGCAAATGAACTTAGGTTATCGTCAGGATCTGATTTATAACCTAAAATTCTTTTAGTATCTACTAAGAAAAATTAAGATAAAGACAAAAAGCATTTGGGAAAGAATGTGAGATCCAAATTCAGAACAAATAGGAGAGAGGAAATCATGAAGGCAAATGCACAGATTAATAAATTAAGGGGGGAGAAGTTTGATGAATACATCTTTCTCTGAGAAACAGTTAACTACGCAGAGAACATTAGAGCATATTTGTACCAGGAGCGTAGGAATGCTGTCCATTTTTTTGCCCACCTCAGAAAACACCTAGAATTTAGTAGGTCCTTAATAATTTTTGAAGGAATGAAAATAGATATACCACCAGAAAAAGATAATGAGAAGATTACAGACAACATAAGTATACAAAATTAAGAAAAATATGGAGCTGACATGACAGGAAGGTTAAAACCTAAACTACTTCCTTAAATTTGAAAACCTTCATGAAATAGAAAAGAATGTTTATCAAAAGGAAGTCAGCAAGAAAAAAAAAAAATCCTAAGCTAATATCCACGGGAAACTTGTGTCAATTATGTCCACGTGAACAAATGGGACCAGACAGCTCAACATGTGACAAGTACTTTAAAAATTTGAGAAGCCTCCAGTATCCCTGCAAAGTAAACCTTCCCAAGATACATTTTTAAGAGTGTGTATGGAGGTGGGGGAAGGGAAGAATTCATGCTGTACATGTGATAAATACTATATTTATGGCATTATAAATATCAGCTGTCTCATAGTTCATGCTTCAAATGTTTTGACTACCATAAAATTAAAGTTTTGTTTGTTTTTTTTTTTTAATGTGTCAAGAAATGCCATAAAGAGTGGCGGGTGAAGTAACAAACTTGGAGAGCATTGGCCATGCTGTTAAGACAGTCAGAGAAAGAAAAAAAGGAGCTGACATTTCTTGAAGTCTTCATACACGCCTCATCCTGTGTCGGAGCTTTCTGTGCATTGTCTCACTAAAAGAATAAATGCAGTAAAGAGGAGATGCAAAGGCACTATCCACATATGTTTTAAATGTCAACACCACCAGAGACTTAAGCAATATTAAACAACAAGACCAAATTTGGAAACGTGAAGATAAAGGATGACACTCAGTGTCGACCAGAGTGATAGGAAATAGCACTCATATACGATGCTTGTTTAAGGTAAATTTGAACAACTTTTGTAGAGGTCAATTTGGCAATATGCATCACGGGCTTTAAAAGTGTTATCTATTGACCCCCAAATTCCACTTTTGGCAATAGTGCCTTTTGTCCAATAATACCATCTCTTGGAATAAACAAAGGTACACCCAAAGATGCACCAAAGAATGTTCACTGTAACATTGCTTATGCTCAGAAACATGGGATCATGCCTGACATTTTGTTGATGTAGAAATGTACCAGGGTGCTTTCAATCACACTTTCTCATTTAATTCTCAAAAATCTCTTAGTCTTAAATTTATTATGCCCATTTCAAAAATTCAAAAATGATAAATTAGGAGCTTACTTAAAATCCAAGACTTAATTGGAGCTGGAGCTCGGACTGAGTCCAGGTCTTCTGAGGTCTGGTCCAGTTTCCTTTCTACATGATCACATGGCTTCTACCGTGCTAGGTTATTAGAGCTGAGTCTTAGAAATTAGCTGGTTCACACAAACCCCTAAGTTAGACGAGTGACTTGGGCTCATAGGAAGTAAGTCAGCCTGGTGAGCCAATGACTGAACATGGCCATTCTCTTCTAATACAGTATTCTTAGGACTGCGTTAAGTGTTTCTCTCAGAACAAAGTATGGAATGATTTCAAGTAGTGCCTGGGCCATAAAGAAAAGATCTGGGGGAAGCTAAGAAGCAGTCAAGATACCCCAGAATATTGTTTCTACAGATATACAGCTCCGTCACTACGTCTCTCTGCCGACATCATCCCAAAGTTTCTCTTCCAAATGTCCACTGAGGCTGGTATGTCCTCATCTTTGTCCCATGAAATAATCTTTGAAGAGATTGGCAGAAATACTTTTTGGGAAATATGAGGTCAAGGGTTGACAATTCGTTTATACCAGTGAGTCTTAAACTTCTTTGTGTTTAAGAATCAACTGGAAGCTTTGTGGGAAATGCAGACTCCAGGGCTCAGTCAGTAATGGTTCTGGTCCAGTGGCTTTGGAGTGAACCTAGAGATCTTTTAAACAGTTGGCCTGGCTCAACCAGAGGCAAAAAAAAAAATCCCAAAGAGCCAACTGAGGCAATGATTCCTACTTCCTATTATTTCTTGACTTGTAATCGTAATTTTAGGCAACCCTGCTGAGCCTGAGGGGTGTTTCAGTCCAGCCATTAGGACTATTCTTCCTGGGTCTTCAATGAGTTTTAAAGCATTGTTCTTGCTTATACTTTTCCCAAGACCTAGACTTGGTCAATTTATTGATGCTGTCTGTAACAAGTGACTTTACCACACTCTTTCCCTCATTTTGGTGTTTAGAGGAGAAATTACATTACGTTCCCATATCAGCCATTAGCTCAAGCCACAGGCAATTCATTTATTCAACACACGTTGAGTGGTAGCTCCCAGTGGTGCAGAAACTATATTAAAGGACTTAAATGGACTTTCTTCGGGGGGATTAAGATTGATGTGTCTCTTGACCAGTATAGCACCACCCACTCTTCTGATGGTCATAGCCAGCTTCATGGGTGTGTGACCTGTAACGTTTCACAGGTCCCCATGAAGACCTGGCATTTGGTTTGATGCTCTGCTGTCATTGTCTTGAAATGCTTAATGCCTTTTGAAGAAGAGGCTCTGCTTTCTCTTTCCATTGGACCCTCAAAATTCTATAGTGGACCCTGCAAATTCTACAGCAAGTCCTGCTGGTTATAGTCAGAAGGTTACATGTCAGATATTCAAGAAGGGAAATTATAGCTGGGTCTCCCGGTGTGCAGCTCTGGTGGCTGGTGGTGTGGCACTAGGACTGCTCAGCCTGGGCTGACATATATTGTGTCTTTGCTGCACACCACCCTTCTGGTTGCACATTAACAATTCTTCTCTTGTTTTAGCGGTGATGAGTCCAAAGTCACTTTTATTTTGGACAATCTTAATTGAAGACAGGATAAGTAAGTCCTTGGCATGGACAGAGCTCAGGGGACAGGGCAGATGTCTAGCTCTTCCACTCCACAACCACTTCTGTCTTGACTGTTTCAACCCATGAAGGTCAGAGCTTCATTAGCAACCAATGCTCTTGAATATAAGATATAGGTGTGGCTTTGTACCAGGCAAACACGGCTGCGCTCTCAGATTGCTTGGCTGCTAGGTAGAGCCATCCACCCAGTGCAGCTTAAACAAAGAGGGGGCGCACCTCCAAAACCCAAAAGAAGTTACAGGCAACCCAGCCCTGAGAGGTTCTGGGATCAAGATTTAGGAAGCAAGGGACCAGGAGACCACTCTCCAACTCCATCTGGGGAGCCATCTCTCCCTCTTCCCTGATTTTTGCTACGTGCCACCTCTGTTTTTCCTTCTCTCTGAAGACTCGCTCTTTTTGTCCCCTTGCATATGGCAGAAATGTGGCCAACTGAGGCGCAGCTTTTCATGACCTCCCTGCTCAAATGCCCTGCACAAATTACACAGAGCTTTGGGGTGCCAATTCTAAACTTCTAAGAGAGGAAATCAGATTGGTGCTTTGATCACGAGTTGCCGTCTGAGCTTGGCAGTGTGAGTCACCAGATCCGCAACCCACTCAGAAGGGTTCATGGGAGCAGGCTCTATGGGAAGGAGGTGGATGAGAAGTCCGTCCAGTGGATTCACATGCTACCTGCGGTCACAAAGGAGGGCCGTGATCAGTGGGAAGTTCTGGAAGGCGGGTAGGCTTTGGGGGAGGGTGGGCTATGGGTGGAGCCTACTGCCAGGTGTAATTTACAGCCGATGTATAGTTTTGGGGTTGGGTGATGAGTTCACATGTGCTCGTTTATGTTGTACTTGCAAATAAAGAAGCTAACTGGCTAAAAGAGATCACGAATCAATAGTACTACCTCATGAGCTGAGGATTATGATTAATAAGAATTTAAGGTACAGTAAGACAGAAAGCTTACTTTTTATCTGGATGGTGGGTGCACAGGTGTTTGTCTTATTACCAGCTTTCAACCTGCATATGTGTTACACACACACACACACACACACACACACACACACACACACACACTGCCCTGAAGTTATCAGTCCCATTAATTCCCCAAAGGAGGACCAACTCGGAATTCCCTGAGGGACTGAGGCTCTGACCCAGCCATCTGAGGAGTAGCTCAGGGCTTCCGTGACCCTGACTAGGGTGTCCCCCTGGTTGCCCTGGGGCAGTGACCAGCAAGCCTCCTGGGTAAGCTTTCACTGCAGCCCAGGGAGCACTGCCAGAGAAGAAGCTTCTCGACAGGGGAATCTGCCCTCTCTCCACTCTCCCCTCGGTGGCCAGCGGTTCCTTTCTCCCTTGTCTCTTTCGAAGGAAAGACGCACTCCTCACATTCATATTTGTATCAGTCTTGCCCAGAATTAGGTTATCCTGGTAAGTTCATTAAAACTCCCTTCGTGTAACCCATGTACCCTTAGTTGCATGCTTCCTGGCAGAACAGGGGTGCTCTTACCTCAGGATGGCAAATGAATGCTCAGGAAGGGAGGAACGGGGAACACCAAAGACAGATGTCAGACCCCCAGCCTCCCCCCTCATCTGTCCCTTGCTCCCCTGACTCCCAGTTTAAACTGCGTTCTGCGGCACGGAATGAGATTGATAAGGAAAGGCGCTGGAATGGGGCAAGGGCAGGGACAGGAAAGTCACAGGAGACTAGAGGCCCCATCCCTGCAATCAGTCCATCATCCACATGGAGAAGGCTGCACAACATCTCTCTCCTCCAGCCACCCGCACTGCTGCGTGATTCGGGGAGCAGGAGACACAAGCACTTCATTCCCGAGAGTAGGGGCTCCAGACAGGGGCTGGCAACTTGGGGACCAGAGTCAGGACAGGGGAGGGCCTCAGGCACCGCTGTCCCGCTGATGATGGCCTCGCTCAGCTTGCTTTCATCCCTCTTCCTGTTTCCTGGTCTTTACATCAGACACTAGGAATGTGATATGGCATAGAGCCTGCTGCCGGATACGGGCAGATGCTGTCCTGCTTAGTTCTGGGGTGTTCAAGCAGGTGGTGCGCCGCCGAAAGCCGGGTCCTCTCGCCCACCACGGAGTGGCTCCATGGAGACACATCGCATGATGACATCGTCCAGGACACAGTGCTGGTGGTTTCCATCCGAGGACAGGCAGAGGACCTTTGCCCACACCCTGTCCCTGCATGTGCCCCAGGACAAACCATGCATTTCTTTATCCAAAGGCCATCGGGTCAGCAGACTGCTGTGGGTCTAGCACACAACACCCTCCGAGCGGACGCTGATAAGATGCCCACGCAGGCCCTGGGATGCGGAACAACCTGTGGGCTGTTAGTAGGAACTCGTTTCTAGAGAGGGCATCAGGAAGCTCTGGCAGCCCCCCATGTAGGCCGTGGCTTCCTGCTAATTCGGGAGGCGAGACTGCAAATCGTTATGTCAATCGGCTGCTTTGGAAACTCCCATGACTTCAGAAAATAGAACTCTTCCTTGGACAACATCACTGTAGCACTCAGCAGCTGACCCCCAAGCGGTCTGACGCTAACCCAACAAAATCCCATTAGAATATTCTAATATTTTCCTAATACTGAAACAGAATTAGAAGGAATAGGTAGAGGGAGCCTGGGTGGCTCAGTTGGTTAAGCGACTGCTTTCGGCCCAGGTCGTGATCCTGGAGTCCCGGGATCGAGTCCCGCATCGGGCTCCCTGCTCGGCGGGGAGTCTGCTTCTCCCTCTGACCCTCTTCCCTCTCGTGCTCTCTATCTCTCATTCTCTTTCTCTCAAATAAATAAATAAAATCTTTAAAAAAAAAAAAAAGAAGGAATAGGTAGACATCAGGTCACATTTTTCATTTTCCTTTGTGTCTTAGCAAGGAATCTAGGAATATTTCCTTAAGGGCAAGTAGCTAATTAGCCAAGCAACTAAGTAAGTGACTTTGCCACTGTTCTGTTTGTGATGTCCCAGGCAACAGCAGCTCTCGACTGTCCCCCTGAACTTTTACCTGCAGATTGTCATGTTTCCCCGTTGAGAACGTAGCTCTTCCCATATGTATCATTTAGGAAGCCCTGCATCTTCCAAAGGGCCACCTAGAACATGAATTATTTAAGAACCTTAACTTTTTGTTCTGGAGGTTTTGTTTTGAAATTAGTGGTCTTACATTTTTTTGAGTTAATTTTTCTCATCCGTTCACTCCCCAAACGGTTGAGCTGATTGACGGTCCATTGAAAGGCAGATATTACAAAATTGCGGTTTCTATAACGTGGGTGATAATCTTGCTTCTTGGATGAGACTCCCACACTGGACCCCAGATTGTGGACGGTGCCACAAGAAGGTGACCATGCTCCGTGGAGCTCCGTAAAGCAGCCTGCCTTCTCCTCTTGTGACTTACTCCGGGAGCTTCGGGAGTCTGAGCTGATGGGGTGAGAGGTCCCGTGGCGGGGAGGCGTGGGGTCCACATGCAGTTTAATAATAATTCAACAATAAGCACGTGGTGCAAGGGATTAGCGAAAACGGGCGTCTCAGGGATACGGGGAACTCGTGCAGAAGAAGTTGTCAAGAAAAGCTCTTCCTTGTGGGAAATTCCGGTCTACCTGAGACACCCTTTCCCTTCTACTCGGCTGCAGATGGACTGCTGCGACTAAGCCCTACCTTGGCGTTGTAAAGAAGCTGCTCTTCATCACTGTGTCCTTAAAAAGAGCTACGTCCCCCTGTTTCCATGCAGGAGACATGAAATAAAGGGGGTTGGGGAGGTTTGAGGCTCATTTTTTAGGCTTGTACGTCTCCAATTCCAGCAGCTGTGTGAGCACTTAGGTCCTTTTTGTCCTATGTACGCTCCTGGAGCCTTTCTGGGCTCTCCTGATCTTTTTCTCCTCCTGGACGTCGTGCCAATTTGACCCTCCAGGACTCCGATGCTAGTAGCTGCCTGTGGCCTCAGCTCGGGTAGCAATCAAGGGTCCCAGGAGGTAATTTTTACAGGAGGAAAATGCAGCAGTTGTCTTGCCTGGGGTGGAATGATACAGTAACCAGAAAATCTGGGACGCCATTCATCAGGGACTTCCAGGCCAAGGAAGAAACTGCTGAGGCCTCTGCCTTTCAGCTTTGAATGTCATCGCAGGAAATGTGTTGGTTCAGCGTTACCAGCACTCAGCTATCAGGGTGGGGTACTGGAAAGTGCACCAGGCTTGCTCAGGGGACCTGAGCTCTAACCCTGATTCTGCGTACAGGACCAGCTACATGTGCAGAGCCCAGTGAGAAAATGGGGGCCTTGTTCAGAAATTCTTCCTCTTTTGAAAAAGATCGTATGTATCTGAGAGAGAGAGAGAGAGCACACATGTGAGCAGGGAGAGGAGCAGAGGGAAAGGGAGAGGGAAAGAATCTCAAGCAGGCTCCTTGCTAAGCACAAAGCTGGACAGCGGGCTCGATCTCATGACCCCAAGACCATGACCTGAGCTGAAACCAAGAGTCAGATGCTTAACCAGCTGAGCCACCCAGGCGCCGCCCCTTGTTCAGAAATTCTTAAAGCATTTAGAGATGGGAACAGCAGATCATTCAAATCAGCACAGGGTTCTTCTGAGCGCAGGGCCCAATGTGCCTGGACACGATGAAGGTCTGTCATATGCCCTTGGTCCTGCAGGGTGTGTGACCTTGAGTAAGCCCTACGCCTCAATTCTTCGCTTAGAAACTGAGGGCATTGGAGGAAGAGAGCTTCCCAATAAGATCTCCACAGTCAGGGGGACCCCACAATGAGGACAGGAGGGGCAAAGGAGTCAGCACCCTGAGCAGCCTCAGGAAGGGAGACAGGATGGCATTCCTCGGGGTGGGTAAGCCCAGGAAATCGCACGCTGAGTTAGGAACAACTGAGAGAGACCGGTGCGGAGCCGGTGGAAACCACGCAGGTCCTGACAAGGCTGGTTGTAGACAGTGGGGCTGCCTCAGATCAAGCTGCCAGGACGGAACAGCACGGACCCAGGGCTTCACCAATAGGCATTTATTGCTCACAGTTCTGCAGGCTGCAACGTCCAATGTCAAGGTGCTAGCAGATTTGGTGTCTGGCAGGACCTTTTCCCTGGGTTGCGGAAGGCTGCCTCCTCGCTGTCTTCACAGGGTGGAGAGAGTGATCTCTGGCCCCTCTTTCTCTTCTTATAAGGACACTCATCCCATCATTAAGGTTCCACCCTCATGACCTCATCTAAACGTAGTCACCCCCAAAGGCTTCAACTCCTAATGCTGTCACATTGGAGGTTAGAGCTGCAACATACGTTTAGGGGACACAAACCTTCAGTCTATAACAGAAGCTTGGGTGTGCAGCAGCCGCAACGAGATTCCTGACACTGAACCCCAGAAGACACGGACAGTGCACGCTGTCCCTGGCAGCATGGGCAGCCCGCACCCCCCGCCAGAGAGAAGTGGTCCTGGGAACCCCAAGCTCTGTGCCTCATGGAGGGGCAGGTGAGCTGCGGGCAGGGAGTCAGGCTGGAGAGGGATTGCCTAAAGCTGTCCTATCAATTTTTCTCCCAACTGGCCAGTCAGATAAATCCCTCAACCTTCACTGGAAGAATGGAAAGGGTCAAGAGAGGCAGGGATGTTAAATCCGTGGAGCTCTCTTTATCTAGAAGGAAATCTCCAAAGCAGGCAATGTACCTCAAAGTATGTGAAACACGAATTGTCATGATGCCCATGTTTTTCCTGAAGACCACTTGTTTTCATGGGATGTTGCTCCTTTTCTCTGGAACACCTTTCTCCTCCCCCATCTACCTGGATGGCTCTGATTTATCCTTCAGGACTCACTTTGGTTTCTTCCCCCTCCTGGGCTCTATTAATACCCCCCCGGTTTACTGCATGCAAAGCCTCTTGAGGAAGAAGCTCTGCATTATTCCCGCCTCAGCCTCGTGTCACTAGAGCACAGGCAGGGCATGGATGAGCAGACATGGAGCCCAGCCATCCAGGCAGAGCCACAGGTCAGACTCACAGGCCCAGAAGCCTAGCACACTCCGGCCAGGATGCCCCGCCCTACAAGACAATGAATAACTAGGAGATGCCCTATTTTCAGTGCTGTTTTCAGGGGGTGACTGAAGACAGAATGAGAGTACGTTTTAAAATAGTGGTCATTCAACCTTTTTTAAAATCAGAAGTCAGTTTGGAGTTAGAGCCAACAAGACCTGCTGATGCTTGGGATGTGGGGGGTGCAGGCAAGAGGCAGAGGGTGCTCATGGTCTTGGCCTTGAGTGGGAAGGTAATTTTCGCACCACTGAATGGACCGCAGAACACGAGGAGAGCAGACTCAGGCGTTGGTGCATGCACAATACAAGAGGAGAGTGCTTCCTCCAGACCTCACTACCTGTTTCTGTGCGCAAGTTATCTTTCCATCCTGAAGTTTTCTCTCCCCGAGCTCCGAGCACTGGGCTCCGCCCATGCTGTGGAATATTCTGGGGATCCTTGTATCTTTAGGCTACCCCGTGGGATCAGCTGAGGCATCCCTGAGATGGCATCGTGGTGGGCTCCTGCTGTCCCCCACCCCAGCTTCCAGTGCTGACCCCAGTGAGCTCCCCCATAAACCTCCTTGCTGGATCTCCACACAGAAGGCCTCCAGGGGACACAGATGGGTACCGAGGCTAACTTAGTTACAGGAGAAAAAGCCCACCTAGTGGTCCGGAGTATCAAGGGGCAGGCAGGCCAACAATCTGTTTCCTTCACCTATCAGAAATGAAGGTGTTATCAGGTTGTGCAGGAGGACAGAGTCCTGGGTTAGAGGACGAGTCCTGGGCAGTCCCTCAGGACTTCTCTTAAGTGCTGACTTCTGGGCTGGTTCTGCCCCAAACTCACAGTGTAAAACAACAAAACAAAATAGAAACACACACACACACACACAACCTCCAAAACTTGTGCAAGATTTAAAATTAAAAAAAGATTGCTGATCGTCAGTGAATGAATGAGTACACGTACCTTTTATTCACTGACACTTCCTACTGTGACATAGGAAACCTCTCCGTCTGATGAGCAACGTGCTGCAGTTTATCCCACCAAGGGATTATTTCCTAGAAATAATGACTAACGGGCAGGCTTGGTCTAATCCGTGTTTTCCTGGCCATGTGATCATGGGGAAAACCAGGGTTAAGATTATGGGCACAGGCAGTTTTCCTAGGGATCTGCTTACACCAGCTGTTCTGGGAACTCATCTTCTTCTAGAAGGGTCCTTCCCCCACTCTTTCAAGAGGACCCCGGGACAGTCTCAGCTGAGGTCAGCAATACTGGGGGCTTCCCTCCCTCTTGGGTCCTGCGCTGTGCTCTGTCAATGGGGCTTCAGAGCCTGGAAGCTGCTGCCCCGGGGGGGTTGCTCTCTGCCAACCGCTGCCAGTGCCAAGGACCCGGGTCTGCCTGGGGACCCAGGCTCCTGGGGGGCAGTGCCTTCCATCACTCCTGGACACCCGAGCAGGCTCTGATTGGAGCGATGGGGGCGGTTACTCCCCAGGCCGAGCCACAGAGCACCCAGAGTCCAAATCAGAGGCAATACATCCTGAACTCACTTGTAATTTTGTATTTTTTCTTAACACAAGGTCTATAGCTTGTTTCTTGTATAATTGCATAATCATTGTCCACAATTTCAGAATCACAAAATAGAAAGAAGCAAATTTAAATCACCTATAATTTTGCCTCTTGGTCCGTGTTCACAATTGGTTCATGTCCTTTGTGGTTGTTTTTTTAATTTTTAGCTGAAAAATAGGAGCAAGGAACTAACTCTTCTTCCTAATCAGAGTTGTTTAGAAATGTCTTTAAAGTTTTCCAATTACTTTTGTTTTGTTTTGCTTAAATTTTAGTTACAATTTCTAGTTTACTTTTATTTATTTATTTTTTTTAAAGATTTTATTTATTTATTGGAGAGGGAGAGAGAGAGGACTAGAGCACAAGTGCATGGGCAGGGGTGGGGGGCAGGGGGCAGAGGCAGAGGGGAAAGCCGACTCCCCGCTGAGCAGGAAGCCCGATGCGGGGCTCGATCCCAGGACCCTGGGATCATGACTTGAGCGGAAGGCAGACGCTTAACCAACTGAGCCGCTGAGGCACTCTACAATTTCTAGTTTAACTGCAAACTTCATACAGTATAGTCACTTTTGTAATTCAAGGTTTTCCTATGTGTTAATAGTTATTTTTACAAATAGTTCTTCGGTGCTTGAAAGAAGGTACATTTTCGTTTTGAGTGTATGCATTTTAATCATTATTCCTTAATCAGCCATGTGATTTTATTATCCAAATTTTCTATGCTTCTTAAACTTTTTTAGCCATCCCTTGACTTACAAAGAAAACCTTACCTTGGTTTGTTATAATCTCCTACTCCAAATGTTTTTGTAGTGAATTTCTTCTTAGATTTGTAATAGTCTTTGCTTTAAGTACTATTATCAATGTTATTTTAGTTGGCACATAAATATTCATGATCATTAGAGTTTCACTGTAATTTTATCTTTCCCACGCTGAAAAAAATCTTTCCTGTTTAATGATTGTCCCTTGCATCTGATTTTGTCTCAGATCATTTTTTAAAATCTTGCTTTCTTGTGTGTGTGTGCCCCTAACATATCCTTGTCCATCTTTTAAAATTTCTGTTCTGTCCTTCTGTTTCCGGAGAGTTTTATATCAACAACTCGCATTTAAATTTTCTTTTCGATCCAGTCTTAGAGTCTCTGAAAAGGAGATTTTAATTATTTTGTTAATTGTCCCAAAAAGTATGTTTGCTTTTACTTTTACCATCTTATTGTTGTGCTTTTTGGTTTTTTATCCACCCTTGCTTTTCCTTTCTTTTTTGTCTTTTTTTGTCTGTAGACTATCTTTTTTTTTTCTTGCTATAATGTGGAATATATATATATATAGATATATATATATATCTATATATATATATCTTATTTTTTCCCCAGAGTGTTTTCTTAGATTGATAGAATTGATGTATGACATTGTGTAAGTTTGGGGTGTACAACGTGTTGGTTTGAGACACATATATATTGCAATATGATTACTACAATAGCATTAGCTACTTTTTCATGTCCTTATTTTTAATTTTACTAACATTACCTCTAAGTTGTAAATACTTCGCCATCTGTCCAAAACCTGATATCTCCTGACTGACTTCATATCTACTAAAATGATATTCCTCCACTGTGTTAGAACCAAGCTGCGGAAGCCTGCTGGATCTGATCCCCATGACCCACCCTGTCCACTCCGGTGCTGATGAGATTCCTTTCTCCGAGTCTTTGCAGAAGGAAGAGCCATTAGCCACATTTCTGGTGTTAGTAGGTGATCATCTGGGCCTTCCTACCTGGAGAAGGAGCAGAGCATTTCTGGATGACCAGGAGCTGCAGATTGCTTCGCTGGTGGGTGCCTCCTTTTAAAAAATACAGATTAGCAGGAATGTCCGTGGCTGGGGGGAGGAAATAGCTCTCTTCACCTCAGGGTCCCATTCCCGTCATGTCCAGAGCTCACTGCCCAGCACTTGCTGGCACCCCTGGGAAGGGCTTGGCTCCCTCTTGTCTGATCTCAGAACTCTGTTTCAGAAGCCACATTGTGCATCAGTTAATGAGAGTTCCTCAATCTGTCCTCATCTGCACCACCATTGGCAGAAATCCCTCCTAGACTGGGGCCAAGCTTTAATTGATATTCTTAGCTTCTGGTGCAGTTGCAATTTTGCAATTTTGCATGTGCCTTCATGGGTCTTTTAGCGGGAGAGGATGAATCAGGCAATCAGGCACCTGCTGGGAGCTACCATATGATTCTAGAAGTCTGCAAGTTTGGCTCTGAATGACAGAATGTGAACCATGGTTTCAATGTTTGTTATATAAAGCTTAGGGCCCTCATTTCAGCAGATACTACCATCCAACATTTTCCAAACTACGTGTCGAGGAGAAAAGGATTATAAAGTACACTGCATTAAAAAAAAAAAAAAGCAGGGAGGAAGAGGTCATAATCAACCATGTTGGGGGATCGGTACATTCTATGCCTCTTGGACATTCAAAACACATTGCGGTGTATTAAAGGCTAGGAATATCCTATGGCAAAGAAATGACTTAACTTTGTTTAGGGCAGCACATCTCATTTTTAGTATATGTGCTGCCAAAGCGAGCACTAGAGCAGCACATCTCAATACTTGGCACTGAAACCTTTTTTGTAGGGCCCCTGGGAGTGTCTAACAAAACTGATGTTTTTCCAGAATACACACAGGGATGGACGGCCGGAGCGTGTGCGAGAAAGGGCCTGGGAGAGAAGGTGGCCCTGTTTCTCTGGTCCCTGCCCACACTTCACTAGAGCCCTGGCATGGATGCACAGCTTGTCCATTCTTCTAGATTATTCATTTTAGTTACAACTTGGGAAAACAAAAATGCATGGAGCATATTTTCTTAACCTTCAGCAGAACCAATGCTACTGATTTGTAATTAACAACATGTTTTCAAACTTCATAGGAAATTAATTCAGGAAGCTTTCCTTTAAGTTGTGTCTCTGTGTCTTATATGAAACAGCAACTGAAAACAGGGTCTTTAATGTTACTCAATATCCAAGAATAATCCTTCGAGATGGATTCCATCACAAGTATGGTTTCGTTACAAACACAGATAAATGTGTCTGATTTCCTTTTCAACTCTTGAGTGTAATCTGTGTTTTACTTTTGGTCTCAGTTACCAGGAAACTCAGAAATAAATACAGTGTTCTTTCTCCAAGTTCCTTTCTCAAAGATATCTGGAAATGTCAGCTCTCTCTGTTCATTTTACATAACCTCTGGATTTTGTTTCCAGCTTTATTAAAACATAACTGACATACAACATTGTGTTAAGTTTAAGGTGTACAGTGTGATCATTTGAAACTCTTATGTATTGCAGGATGGCTACCTCAGTAAGGTTAGGTAGCACCTTCATCCCTTCACATAGTTACCGATTGGCGTGTGTGTGTGGTGAGATATTTTAAGATCTGCTCTCTCAACAACTTCCAAGTATATGATACAGTCACCATGCTGTACATTACATCCAGAACTTACTCATCCGACAAATGGAGGTTTGTGTCCTTTGAGCATCCCCACCCACCCCATCCTCCTCTGCCCCTGGCAACCCCGGTCTACCTTCTATCTCCCACATCCGAATCTCTGAATTTTCAAATCGTCAACTCTCCTGTTTTACTTTATGATTATTTCTTATACCGTCAAGAATCCCTTTACAACGAACTAGTATTTAGATTCTCTATCTGCACATATTGATAAAGTCAAGGAGGCCATAAGGAAAAATCAATTTGATTTGTAAAAAGGAAGTCAAGAAATTTTTGACATTTCCCAGTACAAACACTAAAAACACATCCGTAGCATCGGAACGCACGAATCAACAGCACAAACGGTAATGTTAACAAGAAAAAGAATCCAGTAAATCTCATCTTTCACTGTCAACAAAATCTTGAACTATTCTGATTTAATGCTCTGAACTGTAAGATTATTCTGATATTGAATTATTTTCATTTCCATAACTGGAGCCAGCTGGAGTTACGACCTTTTTTCTTTTTATTATGGAAGTTTTAAGCATACCTCACACTTGGAAACTATAAACCTACTGCTTCAATTTCAACATTACCATCATTTTCCTCATTTTGTCTCACGTTGCTCTACTTCCTAGTTTTTACTTTGTTTTTAAGCGGGGTCCACAGCCAGCATGGAACCCAATGCAGGGCTTGAACTCATGACCTTGAGATCAAGACCTGAGCTGAGATCAAGAGTCAGATGCTTCACCACCTGAGCCACACAGGTGCGCCTAGTTTTTAAAATTTTTAAAGCAATGGGCGCCTGGGTGGCTCAGTTGGTTAAGCGACTGCCTTCGGCTCAGGTCATGGTCCTGGAGTCCCGGGATCGAGTCCCGCATCGGGCTCCCTGCTCGGCAGGGAGTCTGCTTCTCCCTCTGACCCTCTTCCCTCTCGTGCTCTCTCTCATTCTCTCTCTCTCAAATAAATAAATAAAATCTTAAAAAAAAATAAAATTTTTAAAGCAAATCTCAAACATCAGGTTTTTTTTACGTAAATATATCTCTAACAGATGACTTTTTTTAGCATAACCCCTGTGCTATTATCATACTTTAAAAATTAGCCATAATATTTAATATCATCCTATATGCATTCCATAATTCAATGGCTCCAATTTTCTCAAAAATCTCTTCTTCATCGCTGGTTTGTTCAAATCAGATTCCCTATAAGGTGTGTACACTGCATTTGGTTGTTATGTTGGAGGCATTCTGAAGTATCATGGCTTTCTACCATTTGTGAAATGAGAGCTGTGTAAGGATGGACAAGTATTTTCTTTGATTACGTAGTTTATTAAGAAGTCTACAGAATACATCATAAGACAGTTTTCCCTTCCTTCTTAAACAAGGGTGAGGGCAAGGAAAAGTCCCCTTCGACCTGCTTAGTGTCCCTGGCTGGGTCTGAAAATTAAGATGACAGAGACAGATTAACAAGAGAAAAGCACACACGTTTATTTAATGTAAGTTTTACATGACATGAGGAAATGAAGGCCCAGAGGAATGCTTGACCCCCAGTGTTCTGACTGTGTGCTGGGTCTGATGAAGAGTGGGCGGTCGTCAAAGGAGTGATGAGGCAGAGTAAGAGCTAAGTGTTGCAATCTGATGGAACAGCAAGGCTTGTGTTGAGATTCTTCTCAGCATCCCTTCGTCCTCGGGGCTAGGGTGCTCCGTTCCTTCTGCACAGGAGGTGCACCTCGCATGTGAGGGGCTGTGACCCGCGTCAGGGAAGAAGGGGAGGGAAGGTCAGAGTGACCTTCCTGCTTCTGCTTTTTTCTCAAACTCCTTCAGCTTCAAATAGCAACGACAAGGTGCCATAGTTTGGGGTAGCTCATCCTGAGCCCTATCTTGAGAAAATAAAAAAACCACAGTATCACCAAAATAAGACCCTCTCTTTATTTTTTTTTTTTTTGTAACTGCCAACGCAAGGCACACTGAATTTCACATTCTGCTTTTATCAGCTGACGTTAGACCAAACCAATTCTCCGTTGCCAATGTCTGTATAATTATCATTTGTAAACAGGTGCACATTATTTCACTGTCTTGGCCACTATTGTATTGCTTTGCATTTTTGTAGCATTTGCTCAATCCATATCATGCATTGGAAGGGGGAACGCTAGCCAAAGCTGAAAATGTTTGGCGCTTCCCCACTCCCCCTCCTCCCCCACCCCCGCTTTTAACCCTGTGTTTGACATTACTTATGGGTCTACAGAGGCAAAGAACTAGAAGGCAGATGGGGAGCAGGGCGAGTAGAGAGGAGGTGGCGCTTTGCCTGGGATATGTTTGAAAGGATTGTTTTTCTTCCATCCTCCTGATTCATGTAGGGCCAACCTGGTAAACCATGTGCTTACCTGAGATTAGTTCTTGGTATAGATGAGATCCAAACTGCAAGTTCTGTGTGTCCACTGCAAGCCTGGAGTGTGCAGGCTCCAATCAGCAAATAGCGGGTATAGACCATGCCCTCCTGTGCAGAGGGGAGGCCTCCTGCTCTGTCCCCAGAGGGCATGAGTGAGTGATGGGCACGGAGCTCCAGATCTACAGAGAGTCAAAGTATTTAATGTCAAACAATGTGATATCTCATTTATCATTGATTAATCCTCCTAGAATAATCTTGTGCCCAATGACCAGTTTTGCCAGGTATGATACACAAGGAAAATCATCACTACATACATGTGGCAAGTGGTGTACTATGCATAAAATAAAGTGGGGTGTTGATAAGGATCATAAGCTGAGTGTCCTTTGCGGTGACAATTGTAAGCAATGATATTTAGGTTATATTATTTTTTTAAGATTTTCTTTTTTTTTAAAGATTTTATTAATATATTTGAGAGAGAGCCTGAGCAAGAAGGAGAGAGAGAGAGAGAGAGTGAGCACACGAGCAGGGGGGAGGGGCAGAGGGAGAGGGAGAAGCAGACTCCCCTGCTGAGCAGGGAGCCCGATGCAGGGCTCGAAACAGGGCTCGGTCCCAGGACCCTGAGATCATGACCTGAGCCGAAGGCAGACATTAAACCAATTGAGCCACCCAGGCCCCCAAGATTTTCTTTTTAAGCAGTTTCTACACCCAATGTGGGGCTTGAACTCGCAGCCCTGAGATCAAGAGTCACATGCTCCACTGACTGAGCCAGTCAGACACCCCGATGATAATAATTTTTACTGTTACCAAAAAAAATTTTTTTTCTAGGAATGTTCGGTGCATACAAGAAGCTTTTGTCTGAAATTTTTCTTTAAGATTAATTTTTAGGAACAGGACTATTGGTTCTCAAATGAAACACTTTTTTAAGAGAGAGAAAAGAGAGGGAGAGAGAGAGAGTTGTGTTCTTTATCAAAAGAATGACGCTAATCCCGTAGATCACAAATGTAAATACAAGTCTACAGCCATATTTATATGCTAGCCACAGAGATTTTAAGCAGCAGGTCCACAGAAGTTTGGAGAAAGAAACACTGCAAATATTTTTGTCACACCCTGAGTGCTTGAAATGAAACCTCTCCAATACATCTCTACAATTCCATTTTAACAATAGGAACCTTGACAATAGAATTAATTAGCTCAGTTGGGAGGGACCTACACACTGGAAGCTTCAAGAGGGTCAGATGAAGGGAGACCAGTAGACTGCAGGGATCAGAAGCAATGACCCAAGTTGAGGAGTGGTTCAGGGTCTTGCATGTTAGTATTTTGAATGTGCAAAAGCTAGCCCAACTAGAAAAGCCTTAGAAATCACCTAGTGATGTCATTTTTATTTCTAAAGCAACAATGAACAGTACTGCAATATCAGCATAATTGAGCCAGCGTAATTAAGAAGCCTGCTAGCCAGGACGACAGCTGGTACATTTTGCATTCAGATTCACACAATTCCAGCCATAAGCATAATTGATGTTTGTTCGGGAATATTGAGCTATGTCACAGAATCTGTAAGACGATGCTTCTCTGACAGCTATAGGAAGTGCCAAGTCAAGTACTAGGCAAAAAAAATATGTTCCAGGCAGTAACAGATGTTCTCAGATCAAATATTTCCCTGCAAAACCATGTAGGAGAATCAACTGATAAAACAGCAGAGACTATTTCAGTGGCTCACACCATGGTAAACACACACACACACACACACACACACACACACACACACACACACCAAGAAGAAGAAGCCTCTTGTCTGAGCTCAGTTTCCCCACCTGCAGTAGGCAGGCCGAGGTGCCCTTATTTCTGAAGTCGTGGCTCTAGATGCAGTTCTGAGCAGAGGTAGGTCTGTTGTTCCTGAAGCGACTATTTTGCCTTCAGGGGTGGATTAGAAGAAGTATTACCAAAGAAAGGAGCCAGAAGAAGAAAACACAAAGAAAAAAAGGAAGAAAAGCAAGGAAGAATGAAGAGTGTCATGAGGTGTGGGGAAGGACTCTGGAGTAATTGTTTGACTTAGTTGTCCCCTCAGAGCTGGGTTGCCTTTTGAACAGGAAGAAACTGCATCTCACCTAACGCTCTTGGTGATCGCTGAAATTTCATGGCATGTGGAATTTTTGCCAAGTTTGGGGGGAGAAATCAGGAATCCCACAAACCTGGCGTTCAGAGGTAGGCCTTGTGACGGTCTTGAGGTCCTTCCCCACCTCAGGACCTCCTCTGCCTTCTACTGATCACCCAGGCTTGAAACTCGGCCCCTTCCTTCAGGAACTCTCTCTCTCTAAGCTCACGCGTGCTGGAGACGTTCCTGAAGATACAGATGCGGGGAGGAGGCCCAGGGAGGGGGACTTTGCCATCTTTCCGGCCCGTCTCCCCTTCTTCTCTTCCTTCTCACTTCTTCTCCTCTTCCTTGAGTGGGGACCAGAAGCTCCAAATTCCTCCCCTCACCCTGGCACAGCAGTGGACTCTGCCCCGCTCCATCTGTGAACCTGCTCATCCTAACGGGTCAGGCTCTGCTGGCCTGCAGTTTTCTGTTGGTCAGGAGCATTCTCCTGGGGGCCTCCCCAGGCCTGGGACCTTAAAACTCACTGCCAGTCACGGGGGTTCTGGATTGTCCTGCATCACCCAGTTTCTCAAACCAAAACCTGGGATGGAGGGTTCCCCTTTTCAGCTTCCTCTTCTTCAGGACTCTGGTTACCATACAGCATCAAACATCTAGACCAATCTGTCTCAAGTATCACTCCAGCAACCCCATACATAACTGCAGTCCCCATATCCCTGGTACCCCTCATTCTCCTTTCTCTTTCTCTGTAGCTTGAACCACCCTCCGACCTACTACAGCTTTGCTGCCTTTTTGTGATCCCCTCCTCCCGTCCATCCCTGCCCCCAGTGTGAGCACCATTAAGCAGAGACCTCATGGGTTCTGTTTCTCAAGCTAGTCTCAGCACGTGGACCCATGCAGGCCCCATTGTAGGCACTGCACAAATACTTATCAAATGTTGCATTAACTTAAGATCTCCGTAGTAAGTGGTGGACTCAGGATTTAAATTCAAGCAATCTGACTGAAGCTAGGTTAATATTTGCCCTTCGTGAGCTTTCATGTACCAAGCAACATAACATCCATGAGCTTCAGGTAAAACACAAGATACATTTTGGAAAGAATCACACACATAGGAGAAGCCATTATTAGGTCACAATAAGTCCATGAAAGATCACGTAGACACACTTGGGATAAGTGAAAAAATAAAACCGTTTTGTAGCATTTATAAATGACAACCTTATATGCCACCAGAAGGAAACCCAGCTCCTTGAAAATCCATGCAATGGTTTTGAATATTACCAGAAAATGTCATGTGATGAAAGTCTTAGAGAGAAACACGAATCTATTTATTAGCTTCTGGGGAAAAGACTTGTTGAACTTAAGCAAGCAAATAAACAACTATAACAAAATAAAGAAACACGTGATTTCTGCATTCGGTACACAGACGCAAATGGCATTGATTCGAGGGGTTCCCCAGGACCCCACTAGTGAAAGGGAAGAAGGAAGTGGATGTTTCTACCCCTACGTCAGTCTGGACAGGTTGTGGAGGGATGTGCTTTGGTCCATTGCAGAAGGAGAATAGGGTGCACGTACGAGGGAAGGCTGACCACATCTCTAGCCCAAGGTGCAACATGTGCTCACCATGTTGGCAGAGCAATTTTCATCACGTAACAGGGAAGAAGAATGTCACTGGTGGGAAAGGAAGGACTCCCCTCAGTGGACAGGTCCCAGCCAGCACAAAGATTCTAATGGAAGCCTCCAGAAGCTTAGAAGCAGCTGCAGAGAGTAAGTTTCCCCCACCTGAAGGGTTGGAGAGGGAATCCCTTGGAGACAAATGGCCTGGTTATTGCCTTGTACAGCCATACACCGAAGACCTTACAATACCTTTTACAAAGATAAAAAATGATAAAGAATAAAAAGGCAAAGTTCTCTATCCCCGTGCATCAAAGTAAAAAAATTAATCACATAAAAAAATCCTAAACCATTTGGAAATTTGAAATATAAAAAGAAGAATTTCTCCCAAATAACAGTTTGTGAGTCTTTATCAAAATCTACAATATGCTGACCTTGTACCCCAAAAATGTGTTTCTTAAAGACCATCCCCTAGAAATATTTGTTAGTGCGCTAAGACGTATGTCCCAGGACATTCATTGTAGCCTTGTCTGTAACTGTAAAACCCTTGGGGGGACATCCCAATGACCTTCAAAAGGGTAAACCTAACGAAGTCGTGTGGCCATTATAAAGAATTTGGTGACAAACTTCTGACATGGAAGGAGAGCTGAGTCTAAGCTCCATAAGTGGGGCAGGGAGATCTCTGTTCTGCTCACATATGGATCCTGGGATGCTGGAACAGAAACGGGCACATAGCTATCTCTTAATAATATTGATTAAGTGAATGGATCTCTGAAATGTATTGCTAAGTGAAATTCGCATATGAGAGCAATCTGCATGGCGTGAACTATCAGTGGTAAAAAATATCAAATGTGTATAGAAAGAGCAACTAGGGAGAGGGTAGGAGGGAGGGCCCCCTGGCCCAGCCTGTGGTCACCCTGGGACAGGGGAGGCATCAGGACTGAGGGGGCGGGAGTAGTGGAGGGAGGCTGCCCCTTCTTGTTCTGAATACTCCTGAGTTCTTTAAATATTTACAACAAGAATATTTTTATTCATGTACTTTTTAAAAATAATTTTTTTTGTTCTGTTAATCACCATACATTACATCATTAGTTTTGGATGTAGTGTTCCATGATTCATTGTTTGTGCATAACACCCAGCGCTCCACGCAGAATGTGCCCTCTTTAATACCCATCACCAGGCTAACCCATCCCCCCACCCCCCTCCCCTCTAGAACCCTCAGTTTGTTTTTCAGAGTCCATCGTCTCTCATGGTTCGTCTCCCCCTCCGACTTACTCCCCTTCATTCTTCCCCTCCTGCTATCTTCTTCTTCTTTTTTTCCTTAACATATATTGTATTATTTGTTTCAGAAGTACAGATCCGTGATTCATCAGTCTTGTACAATTCACAGCGCTCACCATAGCACATACCCTCCCCAATGTATTCATGTACTTTTAAGAACAAAAAAGATGAAGAGAATAAAAAAAGAGAATTAATAAATCAACCCAAAGCTGGTTCTTTGAGGGTTTGTTGGGGAGATCTCTGGTAAGTCTCATGAAGAAAAGTCATGCATAAAAAGCAGAAATAAAAAAAGTGGATATAAGCTACGTGAGAAGACGAAGCAGGATGATCAGTCAACCAACTTGAAACTGTTAATCACGAGACATCCCTTTTCTGCTCATGTATTAAGTGAAAAATTTTAACCCAGGAAAAGGCATGAAGACATTTTTCATGATGAAAAGAAAATTTAAAACAAAATCAAACAACAGAAAATAAAGATAAAGCATTGTTCCTCCCCCAACCCCAGACTCAGAAGATTTCACTGGAGAAGTCATTTAAACTTTCAAGGAAAGAGACTTCTCATACTTTATAAATTCTTCCAAAGATGATCATGATACTATTCTTTTCATGTAAATAATCTATTTTCCAATAATAGTACTTTTGTCAAAGATGGCATATCAGTAACATGGATGCAAACATTCTCAATAAAGTACTTGCACATAAACTCATAGATATGTTACAATATTTCAGTGCCTCACTGAAGGCTTATTCCCGGGAGACAAGAGTACTGTAACGGTAGGAAATCTATGAATGCATACTTCAAATTAAAAAGATAAAAGCAGAGGAGTCTCTGGTTGGCTCAGTCAGTAGAGCATGTGACTTTTTTTTTAAGATTTTATTTATTTATTTGAGAGAGAGACCGACAGACAGTGAGTGGGGGGAAGGGCAGAGGGAGAAGGAGAAACAGGCTCCTGCTGAGCAGGGAGCCCCATGTGGGGTTTGATCCCAGGACCCGGGGATCATGACCTGAGCCTAAGGCAGACGCTTAACCGACTGAGCCACCCGGGCGCCCCCAGAGCACATGGCTCTTGATCTCAGGGTGGTGAATTCGAGCCTCACAATGGGCATAGAGAACACTTTAAAAAATAAAAGTATTTTTAAAAAGATAAAAACAGAAAAATATCAGTAGATGATGATAAAGCATTTAATAAAGTTCAAAAATTATTCTTATTGGGGAAAACAATAATCTCTGAAAGTAGCTAAGTATTCCAGGAGTATGTCTTACACCAAATGGACAGTTTTATGTTTTAAGGGTAAAGAACTAGTAGTATTTCCAATAAAATCAGGAATGGAGTCCTGCCATGTACTATTGCCTAACATTGCTCTAGAAGTTCTAGAAACGATGAAAGATATAGTTTTTAGAATAAAAGAGAAAATAATATCATTAGTTGCCTGTGATATGATTGTGTACCTAGAAAACTCAAGAGTCACACATTTAAAATTATCAAAACGAATAGAAGAGCCCGCTGATAAGGCTGTACTTCAGATTATGAACACAAATCAATGGTTATAAAATATAGTAAGTCTGGCTTATAAAAACAGTTTGAGCTGGAAAAAAAAAGTTTGAGCTGAGGTCCTCAAGGATGTTAGTGGCAGGTGGCTGATGAACGTGGTTAGAATGGGGGCCTTGCTGGACTTTCATGAAAGGAAGGGACACTTGGAAGGTGACAATCGAAGCTGCCATTCTCCAGTGGGCTTAGTCCCAAGACAACATGAACTCTTGTGATGTGAGAATTCTCAAGCTTCTTTCTTTGTTGGTTATTGATGTTGCCCTCTGTCTATGTCTCCATAGAGATTATCTCTTAAAAAATAAACAGTAAGAAAACTAACTTATGAGCTGGTTCTCTGGCCATCCCAAAATGAGTCAACAGGCAAGAAGGTGCCTCACTCAGCACCCAGAGCACTAACCCCGGAAGGGTGGTTTGTGTAGCCCCCTCTGAGCCCAGCAACCACCACGGGGTTAAAGTGACAACTTGAGCCCAAGGGTGTGGTGCTGGGAGCTCAGCAGGAGGAAAGTCAGATTTCTTGGCACTTCTCTTGGAAATCTCAGGCAAGTCCAGTGACTTCAGGAAACGAGCATCTCCTAAAGGTACTCCTTGCTGCTGGTTCTGCAACCTCCCTCCAAGGGTGGGCACCTCCAACAGGTGACTGAGGTCAGAAGCAGTCATATCATGGCCTTAGTTTCAGGCAAGAAGAATATTCTTGTCCAGCGTTGTCTGAAAGAGGGATTTTCAAAACTGTGTGTCAAGACCTGAGCAGGATAGTCGATTTAGTGGGTTTTGAGCAGCATTTTTTTTAAAACAAACCTACATGGGAGAGAAGAGAAGGCAAAAAGCTCGAGGTTTTCGCCAGTAGTAAGGTTGTGAGTGTGCATACTGGGCTCTTGATGTAAAAGGTATTTCTTACTGTGGGTCACAACCACAAAGGGGCTGAGAAGCATAGCCAGCTCCCCCGGTCCCCTGGGAGATCTGTCTCCCATGCTTGTCCCTTGTCTCTCACCATCAAACATCTCCTTGGTAGCAGCAACTGGAGCCGGGCGGTGGGAATGTTTGCAAATCGGTTTTTTCAAGGCCTGAGTGTGGTTGATGGATGACTTCACTTCGGACACTCACAGCCCAGTGGCAATGCCTGCAGGGGTGACTGGCTCTACGTTGGCAGCTAATATTTTCTGTATGAAGTCAAAATTGTCCCTTTTCCCTCATTCTGGAGGAAGAAGGGAAGGCTTGTGACAGAGATGCTCCAGGACAGGGGGCAGTGGAGGCGAACACACCCCTATACAGCTGGAGGCAAAGACACAGAAGTGGTCCAGGCCATGCCCTTGGCTTCATCCTTGCTGTTCCTTTCCCTCCCACCCCTGCATCTCCGCCATGTGCAAATTATGTCCACTTTGCCTTCAATCTATCTCCAGAATCCGTTCCTCCTGCAAAATGGCGACCAGAATATATAGGAGTTGCTCATTAACCCCAGCTGAACTTGTGGACTCTCTAGGAAATACGTCTTTTGCCCTTATTCTGGTTGTGTACAATTAAATTGGTGACCCAGCGAGTTGAAAGGACAGCAAGCACACTTGTAAGAGCCCCTCCATCCACCATTTTATGTAACGGACAGCACATTCTCTTTTTCTGTAACGACTTCTGTGAACCTGGCTCTCTCGTGAGACCAGGAGCCCTCAGCCTGGAAGCTCTCCTCCTTACACACAGAGTTTTGACTCTGGGTTTGGGTTTTGTGGCACAGACTCCCACTTCTGCCTCAGGAGGCTGAGCAAGGTTGAGCTGCCTCAGCGGCTCGGAGGCTGGCATAGAGCTTCCCACATGATCCAGCAAAGCAGCCTCCTTTGTCTGTCCCGTGGTTTCTCTATTTTTTTAAAAAAGGGAAAGCGGTTATTCCCTGAGTCATGCTGTATTTCTGTGACCCATAGTAACACCCTGAGAAATATCTCTAGAAGCTACATGGTTTCAAATCAATGACATAAAATTAAGCAGTCTGCCATGACTCCTTCTGCAAAGTCTAGAGAAGTTGCATCAGCTTTTGGGGGAGGACCCGTCAAAACGCTCTTCAGATGGGGAGCTAAACTTTCATATGTAGCCGGTGGGTAAGGAGAGGCCAGTGGGGTTACTGGCCACCATGGGCTCCACCCACAATTCTGCTCTATCCATGCGAGCCCCTGGTTGAGAAGGTCTGACTGCTGGGAAGTTGCTGGAGCAATAAGCTTGCACAAAGCACAGCAGGCTGCTCCCCAAGACACTGGGCTCAGCACAGCACTAGCTTGATGTTTTGTTCCGGCAATTCTGTTTTACAGCAATTCTGTTTTACAGACTCAAATAAAATTGTGCAAAGATGTCAATTACTGGGAAGTCACAAGCTCTTCTGCTTTTTTTTTTTTCTGTCTGCCTTGCCCCCACTCCCTGTCCCTAGTCCTGTGCCCAAATATTATTGTAGGCAAACAAAGAATCTTACAAACGCGATACAAATCAAGACTTTTTCAAAAAGGACTACTAGAAAAGTTGATCAAATATGAAGAAGGTTCTCCGGAGAAAATGTGTTTTGTTGCTACAGTGTCCAGTGGGTCTAGTGGTGTTGGCCCCTGGTGTTTGGACAAGGAGTTACTTGCTCATTGACAAAGTTTGGGTTCTGGGCATCTGCCAGAGCCCCAGCAGGGGTGGCCGTGGATGTGGGCCATGTGCGAGGTGCCTAGGGGAGGCGAGGTGGCATTCTGTGTCCCCAGAGCCTAAGATGTGAACGGGTTCTGATGCGAATCCAACCTTGGGCTTGGTCCCACTTGTTTCCATTTCACCCATAAGTACCCTGCCTTGTGTTCAATGTAGGGCATGCTCAGAGCTCCCAGTCTCCTGTCCTCATGCTGCTTGGCTCAAGAGTGATTTCTGAGAAGCCTTCCCTGAAACCTCTGACTAGGTCCCTGGGTCTTTGAACTCTTACCACACCAATTTAGTTCCTCCCGTGTTACTTAGCACATCTTATGGCAACTGCCTCTTTTGTCAGATTACACACTCCTTGCGGGTAAATATTTCATCTTAATTCATCTTGGTGTCCCAAACCTGACAAAGTAGCCACTTGTTTCAGCTAGCTATTGCCAGGTAACAAACTGCCCCACTCTGTGGCTTCAGACAACAATCACTTATTATTATAGCTCACTGGTCAGTGGACCTGCTGGGGGTAGGCTGCTTAATCTAGACTGTACTTGGCTGATCTCCGCTAGGTTCCTTAATGCATGTGGGGTCATTTGGGGTGTCTGCTCTGGACTGGGCTTGGCTGGAGCCATTCTGCTCCCCATGTCTCTCATCTTCGTCACATGACCAGCAGGCTAGTCTGGGCATTTCCTCCTTACAGTGATGGCAGAAAAGCAAAAGGGTAAGAGGAACCAGCAAGGGCCCTGAGATGCAGGCCGGGTCTTGGTAGTACTCTGTCACTGCCACCCCATCTTAGTGGACAGAGCTAGTCTCACAGTCGAAGCCACACTCAAGGTGGAGAAATGGATTCTGCCTTTTTTGGGGGTGGGGTACTGCATGGCAAAAGACGTGATAGGGAGGGTGAAGGAGGGGGTTCATTACCCTGATCTGTCATGCCTTGGAGCCCATACCTTTGGCAAGTTCAGGCTCAGCTTGGCCTCAATTCTGTTCTCAGTCAGAAGGGATTTTGGGTTTCCCAGTTTGGTGCAGACCCAACATCGGTCACCAGGCTTGCTTCCAGGCTGCTCGCCTGGTTAGTATCTAGCATCCAGCCGAGGAAATGCACCCTGCTTTGAAATGGGTGGGAGGAGCTTGCAAAGTCCTCCAGCCTTGCCCTGCAAGTTAGCACCTGCTGATTTTTGAGAAATGTCACCTCAACTGCCTGCCTGCATCATAACATGTACTCTGCTCTGAGATTCCTCTTTGTATGTTCACCCTCCACCAAGCCACCCACTGATCCTCGCTGGGCATCCTTGATGTTTCTTACCAAGGGCTGAGGATGAGGGTTTGTCTGCCAGCCCATGTCCCCGTGCACCCCTACACTTGGGTCTTCTCTTGTGCCTAACTCCAGTGGGATTGTCAAGTTTGAGGTCTTGAAACTCAGGTTTTGAGTATTAAGTTTCTAGTGCTTTGTTTTGTTGCAGCTGAACAGAAACCAAACAAGAGTAGACCTTGTATTTTAAAAAAAATATCTTCCATTTATTTTATTTTATTTCATCCTATTAAGAGCCCTATGTGATGGAGGGGATTTTAAGCTAAGAAAACCAAAGAGTGACAGAGTATATGCCACTTTCCTGAAATCAACAAGCAAGCAAGTAGTAGAGAGTCTAGATTCAAGCCTGGTTACCCCACTTCTAGTTTAGAGTTCTCATTCCTGTTCTCTGACTGCTCCAGTGGTTAATAAAAAACTCCCCAAAGCTGTTAGTTGTGGAAGTGACATCATGGAGAGCAGTGAATCAGGTATCAATTAATGCTTTTAGGGATTCTACTGGTCCCTGTCCCTGTACCATCCTTGTACTTCTTTTGACTATGTGGGACATTGGGGAGATGGTGTCAGGTGGATCACCTGTGCCCTTAGGAATTGCTGCAACAGTAGTTCTCAGAGTGTGGTCCTCAGAGCCTCAGCATCACCTGGTTACCTGGGCTCTGCCCTACACCTACTGAATCGGAAGCTCTGGGAGCAGGGCCTAGCCATCTGTGTTTTCATGAGCCCTCCAGGTGATTCTGTTGCGTGTGGGAGTTGGAGAACCACTGATCTGGAAAATTTCAAGACATCCCTAGCTTACTGGTGACTGTTGTGGTGGTATAAGGGGCCAGTGAAGTCAAGCAGAGCTTAGGTACATCAAGACACCCTTCCACGTCTACAAGCACTACCATCAGAGTTGGGGGAGGGAGGACAGGGAGGGACAGGTTCATGAAACGGCGTTTGGAGGGCTCTGATTGTTGTGATTGTCTTTGTACTGGGTGCACGTAGGTTGGAAGGACCGGCCGACTTACCTCACGGGACAGAGGGACAAGATGATCAAGCTAAAGTCTTTTCACGCTATACGGCTCACCCACCCTCTCAGTTCTCACTACCCCCGCCTTCCGGGTGGAAGTCCTCAGCGGTGCCTTTGAGCTGTTATCCTCGGTTTCACTGTTCCTGGTATTGAGTGTGCCGAACCCAAAACAAAACACGCCAGGGCGTATGCTGTTTGGTGCTAAGCGACACCGTCGGTCTGCAGGTGTGGCTTTGGGGATGGAAAGGACTCTCTGTTACTCTGAAGATGCCAGGAGGCATGAATGAATGTCAAGGCGAGTCAGCAGAGACTCGGAAGCCCCGGTGAATGTGATGTTCACGGCTTCTCTTGATAGTGTCCACCCTCTCCCTACAGATTCAGCCTGGGTCTCCTCCTCCAGGAGGGCCACCATCACAGCCTGGGTTAGAGCTCCATCCCTGTGCTCACCTCTGTGGCAGTCATTACCATGTGGTGTTATAATTTCCTGATTGCTTATTTATCTCTCCTCTAGCTCTGGATCCCTGAGCAAAGGGTCTGTAAGCCAGGCCTCTGTACTCCAGCAGTCCACCTCCTAAGGTTTAACACCATGATGGACCATAAGTCGGTGCCCAGGAGATGTTTGTTGAAGGCACAGTGACTCTAGAAAAGCTTTACAGCCTGTCTCCCTGACAGGCAGGAGCCGAGGATGCTCTGAGCGGGAAACCAGATAAGGACACCTCTTACCTCTGCTTACAGCATGAATAACTCCTGGACGGTCACTAGCACCAGTCTCCTCAGGGAACACCAGGTCACAACCAGGGAAAACTGGACAAAATAAACTCACTCATTTAAGGAGACAAAGAAAATCCAAAGAAGAAAGATAAAAGAGCCCCAAAGAGTGCAGGCTTACCAGGGAGCCCAGAGCAAGATGGTAGACCTGTGGCTTCCTCTTTTTTTTTTTTAAGATTTTATTTATTTATTTGTTTGAGAGAAAGAGAGAAAGTGTGAGCAGGGGAAGGGGCAGAAGGAGAAGGAGAAGCAGACTTCCCACGGAGCGGGGAGCCGGACGTGGGGCTCGATCCCAGGACCCTGAGATCATGACCTGAGCCAAAGGCAGATCCTTAACCGACTGAGCCATCCAGGTACCCCTGTGTCTCCCTCTTTTTTTAAAATTAAGCTTTTATTTTGCGATCATTGTAGATTCACATGCAACCGAAAGATGATGCAGAGAGATCCCACATGCCTTTTCTTCAGTTCCCCCAGAGGTAGTTCTCCTGCAACGCTATATTACAACATCACAGCAGAGATACTGACATTGATCCCAAACATAGGTTTTATTTCCAATTCCCAGTTTCACTTGCACTCGTGTTTGTGCATTTGGTTCCACAGACCTTAATCACACATGCAAGCTCAGGTGTCCATTGCCACAGTCAAGATACTCAGTGGTTCCAACACCACTAGGGCCCCACATGTGACCCTGTTATGACTACAGCTGGCCCCTCCCAACCCCCAACTCCCAATGCTGGCATCCCCTAATCTCTGCAATTTCTGTGAGTTAGTCACTTCAACAATGTTTTGTAAATGGAATCATAGAGTACGCAACATTTTAGGATGGGTTCCAGCTCGGTGTATTTCCCTGGAGACCCACCGTTCTAGATGTTGCATGCAACCATGCTTCGTTTCTTTTACCATCTAGTGGCAGTCCAGGGGACGGATGTACCTCCCTTTCTTTCGCCATTCACCCCCTGAAGGACATCTGGGACTTCATGCCCTTGGGACAAAAGCCCAAGAGTGCAATCGCTGGGTTGTCTGGTAATTGCATTCATTTTTTTAAGAAACTGAGTGGCTCTCCTGTTCTGTGGGCTTCCTCTGAACCCTTGAGGAGGAGAAGATAAACGTCTAGCCTTGCCATCAAACCCCTCACCCTCAGACACCCGCTAATGGGCCTGGCGGGATCTGGACAACACCAGAGTAGAGACGAGGTTAGGAGCCCAGGGTGAGAGACTTAGGGGACCTCCATCTCAGGGTCACAACTCTGTCCTTCCCTCACCGAGAGTGAGCACCTCCTCTGATTCTGCTTCTGGGGTACCTCACTTGCTTCCCCTGGTCCCCACCCCAAAGGACATTTCCAGAATAGACATCTGGAGGCATTGGTTCCTAAGCCAGATTAAAAAATATGGGGGCAGGGGCCCACAACTTTCAAGCGAGGGAGTTTTAGGATTCTTAAGGAGATTTTTAGGCGGTTTCTCCCCTGGCTCCAAGCAGTCGTGCCCTTGAGGAGGTGGTGAGGATGGAGTAGCCGGTCCTGCAGGATGGAGATCTGCTGGAAAAGGGCTGGGAGCTCTGGTTGCCTCCACCAGCCCAGGTGTTGGCATGAAGGAGCCAGCTCCCCGCACACGCCTGTCCTTGCGGGTCCTGGGTGCTCGGCTGGAGAAGGGGAAATAGGGAAGTTAAACTAGCCCAGCTGTCTTCCTGGGCTGGGATCTGGGGGCTATGACATCAGGGGAGGTCTTGGGAAGGAGGCAGACCATGCATAGGCTCTATGAGTCCCCGGAAGGAAAACAGGGTCCCTGGTGCCTGCACCTTCCTCCAGAGTACCCTCACCCTCACAGGTAGAGCCCTGGTCACTGCCTCCGCAAAATAAGGCATGAGTGCACCAGTCCCAAAAAGCACAGCTGTCACAGAAGCTGTCCTCGGGGAGCTCTGCCCAAGCGAAGAAGGACGGCGGAGGGACCTCCAGGGTACGGCTGCTGATGCCGCCCAGGGACACGGGGCTCCACCAACCGCACTTTTGTGCTTACAGACGGAAATTTCACATAAAAACTACCCCTGATGGTTTGAATTTCCAAATCCAAGGGAAGCCGCATCCAGTTGAAGCAGAGGACAACTTCTTTCTTCCCTGTGATCAGGAAGTCCCATGATGATACCCAGACTGCTGCAGTGCATCTCAACAGCATGGGAGCCATGGACCATATCCAGGCACCACAGGGCGACCCCGATGCGGAAGAAGCCTCCTTCCACAGAGAGGTCGTGGGGTACTAGGAGGCAGCGTGGCGCTGTGCCCTGTGACGGGAATCCAGCCCCTCGCCTGCAGGATTTTCAACCCTGCACGTGCCTGGCCTGCAAGGGTGTGGGGTCTGCTCAGCTTCTCGCACCGGGAAGATAACCAGCACTGCCCAAGGGGTTCACAATCCAAACCCAGAGTTGGTGTCTGCAGAGCGCCCTGCCCCAGGCCCTGCTGAGGGCTGGCGTTAGGCTCCCTGACCCCCCGGGTCGGTGGCTCCGCTTGCTTAGCAGTTTTCACTTCTTTTGAACTATAATTACCTAACTCTGAAGGAAAATAAGAAGCGTCAACAAACAGTTGGGAAGTAAAATCCACATGCACAGCTGATGGGACATGTGGGTTGGAATTTCTGCCAAGAAGTTGTGTGTCTGTGTGTGCGCACATGAACACTGTATATTTGTGTGTGTGTCTGTGTCCGAGAGTAGGTGTATTTACCTTTATACAAACACGTGGATGTGGATGTGGATAGACGTGTCAGTGAGTATCTGAGTGAGTTGGCATGTATGTGCCTCCGTGTGGGTAAGTTTGCCAATGTAAGCATCTATGTGTTGCTGTGTGTCTATGTGGCTTTGCACATATGTGTATGTCTGTAGCTAGTGTGTGTCTATGTGTGCACGTGTGGATGTGTGTGTGTGTGCATACACTTGTATAGGGTGGGGGCAGAAGCAAAACGAGACCCCTAAATAGAATCATTGAGCAAAGGGCCGAAGTCAGAGCTGGAAATTAGAGCAGCGTGCCCTCAGGAGAAGGATGCCAAATCCAAAGTGAAAATTCCTTGGTTTTCTTGCTATGACGCCTGCTAGAAACCCCAGCCCCAACATCACTGACACCCGCGTCACAGAGCTCGGTTCCTTTCCTCCTGAGGAAGTGAGAAGGAGATGTAGTCCTTTGGCTTCAACCTGTGGTTGCTAAATGCCTTCCTAGCTGGGTTCCCCACGGGAGGCATCAGCCCTGGACTTCCCCTTTCTCCACAGCCCCTGCGTCTTTGTGATCTAAAAGTTGAGCCTCTGTGGCTAGGGCATGCTGAAATAGACTGAGCTTCTGATTTGGTTGCTTGGGTTTCTGGGATTTACAGCAGGGGCAGGAAACCTTCCAAATGTGGCCAGCTGGTCAAGCTGTTAGTCCTTGTTGATCTGTCTGGGCAAGGGTGTGTGTGTGTGTGTGTGTGTGTGTGTGTGTGTGTGTGTGTGTGTGTAGAGGGGGCACAAGTGAGAGACACAGATGGGATTAACTTTCAAGAGACAGGAAGAGGGAAAAAGAAACCACCATTCCACATGTTACTAACAATCCTTCTGCACCATCTTTGGCGGCTTCTTGGTTGGGTCCAGAGTTTGAGGCCAGACTATCTTTGTCTTACGTATAGGAAGGTCAGTGTATCAGTAATCCTTCTGCCACAAAAATATGGTGCAAATTTCATTCCAAAACTCAGTGTTTGTCTTACTTATCATGTCATTTATTCGTGTTATTATTTTGTGTCTTTTCTTTTTTTTCTTTTTTTTTTAAAGATTTATTTATTTGAGAGAGTGAGAATGAGAGAGAGAGAGAGTACATGAGAGGGGGGAGGGTCAGAGGGAGAAGCAGACTCCCTGCGGAGCAGGGAGCCCGATGCGGGACTCGATCCCGGGACTCCGGGATCATGACCTGAGCCGAAGGCAGTCACTTAACCAACTGAGCCACCCAGGCGCCCGTGTCTTTTCAATAATTGGGCCTGAACCAATCAGATGAGTCCTTACAGGAGACTGGGACCTTCCTAGAAATAGCATGAGAAGGACCCTGTGTGTGGGGGGGAGACAGATGCTGGCTTTGGAGATGGAGGGGGCCACATGACAAGGAATGCAGGCACCCTCTAGGAGACAAGAATGGTCCCTGGCTGATGACCATCAGGGAAGCAGGGACCTCAGTCCTACAACCCCAAGGAACTGAATTCCTCCACTAACCTGAATGAACTTGCAAGTCGGTTGTCTCCCAGAGCCACCAGAAATGAACCCAAGCTGGCAGCCACCTCGTGTCAGTCTTATCTGACCCTGAGCAGAGAACCCAGCTGAGCCTTGCCTGGGCTTCTGACCTACAGAACTGTGAACCATGAAATGGGTTTTGTCTTAGGCTGCTAAGTTGGTGATATTTGTTATGTAACAATAAGACATTAATATAGTCTAATTACCTTCTCTGAAGGAGAAAGGAAAAACTCGGTAGGAAGAACACAAATTAATATCGCACTGAATTAGCCCGCCACACCTGATTTCATACTTGGTCTCCCACAGTGGTTAGCAATTGCCCAAATTACCATATCTTCACCAGCAATGAGCTTTATGATTTTATTTTAACCCCTGACAAGTGAAAGTGTCAATTCATTGTTATTTTAATGTGCATTTATTTCCTTGCCTTCTAGTGAGAAACACCCTTTTTATATGCTTCTTAGCATAGCGGCTGTTAGCTGTTAGGAACATGCTATTTTAATTTCCAGCTGGATGTATTTTTCTATTTAATTTTTACAGCTAATTTCTCTGTTTCTACAGAACCCCTACACATTAGGTGCTATAAAAATATTTGCTGAGCCAATGTCTGCATTAAAAAATAATGAATGAATAAATAAGTCTTCAAGAGCAGATGAGGGCTTTTACTACTGAGAAATTCAGCCTTTTGATGTCAGGACAGGACTGCAGGTGGCCCAGTGGAATCAGTTCAGTAAAGCAGAGACCCACCTGACATTCAAACGCCCTTGGCCATATCAGCCTCCAAGGAAGTTGGTCAAGCAGTAGCCAGCGGGGCAGAAGACATTACAGAGCAGACCAAGAGACAAGAGTGGCAAGAGATGGGGAATCACCGTGAACAGACATCTGACAGGTGGTTGGGCTGCTCTGGGGTGGATGGTGGTGCAGTCCACTGCTTTCTGCCATCAGAGATGCAAGACTAGGTCCAAGTATTGGTTTGTTGGAAACATATTTATCATTTTTTTAAATTTGTTTGGAAACTATTATTACAAAAGTAACATATTTGATATTTTAAATACTTCAAAGCGTTTAGAAGTATATAAAATACAAGGTAAAATATATATAAATTGTATATAAAATACAAGAAACCCTTAATCTTGCTCCTCTCAGATAACGCCCTTTGGGTTATGTACATAATGGTGAAAGGAAAAATGGGTTGAGCTATGCATACTGTCTGCAACATACTTTATTTTCAATTAAGAAAATATTGTGGCTATATTTTCAGAGATACAAATTTCGGATCAGGGAACTGAGGTCCATAGATCCCCAGAAGTCTCCCTGGGTATATTCAGGACACTCATGGCCCCTGAAATCTCGGGTGCTTTTTCAAGGGTTTGAGGACATTCCCTTGGTCTCTGAGCAAAACAACTCCTATATCATTTTTAAGTCTTTTCTGACATTGTGATCATTTTTAAAAATTGAGATGTTCTTCACATATAAGATTGTGGAAATTTAAGGTGTACAACGTGTTGATTTGATACACTTACGTGTTGCAATATGATTGCCTCTGTAGTGTTAACCAACACCACTGTCACATCACAAAATTATCATTTCTTTTTTGTGGTGAGAATATTTAAGATTGACTTTCTTAGCTCCTTTCGAGTATATGAGCAGTTTCGTTAGTTATAGTCACAAGGCTGTGCATTAGATCCTCAGAACTTACTCATCTTCTAACTGCAAGTTTGTACCCTTTGACCAACATTCCTTCTCTCCAAACCACCATTCTACTCTGTTATCTATAAGTTCAGCTTTTTTTGGATTCCATAAATAAGTGAGCTCATACAGTATTTATCTTTCTCTGTCTGGAACTTCCCTCACTTAGAATAATGCCCCCAGTGTCCATCCATGTTGTCACGAATGGCAGGATTTCCCTCTTCTTATGGCCAATTAAGATTCCTTTATATACATCTTCTTTATCCATTTATCCATCAATGGACACTTAGGTTGTTTCCATATCTTGGCTATTGTAAATAATGCTGCAGTAAACATGGGGGTGCATATGTCTTTTTGGTATTCTGTCTTCATTTCCTTTGGACATATCCCAGTAATGGAATTGCTGGATTATAGGGTAGTTCTATTTTTAATTGGCTGAGGAATCTCCATATTGTTTTCCTTAGTGACTAAACCAACTTACATTCCCACCAACCGTGCACAGCAGGTCTTCTTTCTCCACATCCTCACCAATTGTTATTTCTTGTTATTTCTGGTCTTTTTGATGACAGCTACTTGAACAAGTGTGAGGTGATATCTCACTGTGGTTTTGATTTGCATTTCCCCGTGTTGAGCATCTTTTCATATGTCTGTTGGCCATCTATATGTCTTCTTTGGAAAGATGTGTATTCAGTTCCTCTGCCCATTTTTTAATCAGATATTTTTGGTTATTAAGTCGTGACATTGTAGTCATTCTATTAAATTGCGATGCCTTTTATGAAATTGCCTCTCGATGCTGAATATCTTCAGGCTCAGAAACTCCTTCATAATTTCGGCAATGACACTGGGAGATTAGGAGTACTTATTAAGTCAAATGCAGATAAAAATCCCAACTTGTTTGTTCCTTTCTTGCTTACTGTTCAGTAGATCTGAGCAGGACATTATCAGGATCCCTTTGGGATTCCTTTTGGGTCTGCTCTACTGCCCTGTCCTCCCTGTAAGTCTGTTGTTTCTATGGCAGTGTGGACACCGTTGGTCTTTTTCTTTTTTTCTAGTTTTATTGAGGAATGATTAATATACATCACTGTATACATTTAAGGTGTAGAACATGATGGTGTGATTACCACTCGTCTTTAAATGGGTAATAGGCCAATCATTAAAGCTTCAGACCTCACTTACCATGTCTGTGAGAACACCATCCCCTCAGAGATTTTCATGCTGTCCCCTCCCAGAACAGTCTCTGTGTGTGTGGCTCAGGGGACTGCCACCATGTGAACGGCAGGCATGGCATGGGCATCTGATGACTGATCCTCACATGTGGGTGTAGGTTGTAGGGGATGGACAGGGTAGAGATGTCTAGGAAGGAATTAGGGTAAGAAATAGAAATTCAGCATCTCTTTAGGAAATCATAGTTTGAAAAATTTGTTAATGAAATTTTGACACTCAGGTTTTGTGAAACTACCCTTTTGTAATGAGACAGCATGTTAGTCTAGGTACAAGAACTGCTAATTCAAGCCACAGCACCTCTTTGGGGATGGGCATGCATTCTGCTTCTGTATGCCAATGGTTTGCGACACCTGAGGTGGACGACCACAGGTTCATGAGCAGATACTCTGAATTCACAAATCAGGGCAAAGTTGATTTGTCTGCCTGGGTCCTTTAAAAAGCAGAAGCCAAGATGGGACTAGGCAGATGAGAGATTTATGGGAGGATATGCCTGTGAAGGATAGACAGAGAGGGGCAGGGAGATGGGGAAAGCCTTCAGATTGATGCAGGTCTAACATCTGGGAAAAGAGAAGGAAGGAAGGAATACATAAGAAGGACCTCGGACTACAACCTCAGCTGGTGGGGGTTCCTGGGCAATGGTGCCCAGCAATGGAATGCCCAGCTCTGGTCCCTGGCAGCATGTTTAGTCATTGGCTGAGTGCCACCTTGGGAAAGTGTGGCCATGGAGCTAACGCCGTGGAGAATCCAAAGCTGCAGCAGCTGGTGGTGTGTGTCTACCAAGCAGGTTCTACCTACTGGTCTACCTGTAGCCAGTTCTCTTGAAGAGAGATGTGAACACCTCCAGGGGGACCTGTATGTTATCTCAGAGGGCAGTCACTCTGCTGAGATACTATTGTCACCACTAGAATGGACACCACAACTATCCTGGCTGAAGAGGACTTGGCTTTGCCAGAAGCACACAGAGCTCTTCTGGAGACAGAGGGTCATCTTGTGTCTTGTCTCTCTAGTGACCCAGGAACCCTTACCTGGGACTGACTCTGTACCTCGCAAGTCAGGACAATGAGCTGCTGACCTGTGCTAAATGCTTTGCAGGCATGATTGTATTTACTCTTCATGGACACTCTAGGACCTGGGCTGTTGTCACTAACCTGCGTGCAGGGGACACATCTGAAGCATGGGGATGGTTGCATGACTTTCCCAGAGCATGCATGTGGTCAAGGCGGAGTTGAGACCAAACCTAAGCTCTCAGTCCTCAGAGCTCTTGTGCTACAACTTCCATCACAAACACACGACTCATGTTTGTCTGATGAATGAAAAATGTTTGAAGAAATGCAAAGTCTTGTTAGTGTAAATCCGAATCCTGAGGATGCAGAGAAGGAGGCGGCCATGAGAGATAGCCCAGCAGGCTGCAGGCAGGCAGATCACAGAAATCAGGGTCAATCTGAAATTCATCCATTCACAAAACACACTTCCATCAAGGCTCCTTGTCTGGGAGGTGTATGGGGCACTGGGAACACACAGGATGTGCCACCTGGGCTCACTGTCCAACAAGAGTAGAGTAGCAGCCTTGTGTAGAGATAGGAGAACAGTGCTAAGGAAGGATGGAAGAGGCGGTACCTCACTCTGCCTCCAGACACCAGGACAGCCTCCTGTGCTAGATGACACATTGGCAGAATCTCCTAGGAGAAAGAGGTGTGAGCTAGGTGGGCAAGGAGGAGAGGCTCACGTGGAGGAGGCAGCGTGCACAAGCCTGGAGGCACATTTGTGGGAATGCCCCATGGTGACAGTGCAGTGTTGGCTGAATGGAACACAGTGGAGGGAGACGAGCCTGGGGAAACCAGCATAGGTCACAGCAGGATGACTTCCTCTCGACGACTGCACGTGATGATCTTCAGCTGGGGTGGCTTCTTGTGCCCGACTTTACTGAGGCAGGTGGCTGATCACTCAGAACTGGGCTGTGGTTCTGCCATCAAAGCCGTGTGTGTGGGTGTGGGTGTGTTACAGGGGGGGTGGGCAGAGACTGGTGGTGTTCAAAAGGTCAGCATAGTAAATATGCAATTACAAATAAGAAAAGACCATTAAGCTAAAATTAACAAGTCAGGAAATGACAGATGTTGGCAGGGATGCGGAGAAAGGGGAACCCTCCTACACTGTTGGTGGGAATGCAAGCTGGTGCTACCACTCTGGAAAACAGTATGGAGGTGCCTCAAACAGTTGAAAATAGAACTACCCTACGATCCAGCAATCGCACTACTGGGTATTTACCCCAAAGATACAAATGTAGGGATCCAAAGGGGTACGTGCACCCCGATGTTTATAACAGCAATGTCCACAATAGCCAACCTGTGGAAAGAGCCAAGATGTCCATCGACAGATGAATGGATAAAGAAGAAGTGGTATATATATACACAATGGAATATTATGCAGCCATCAAAAGGAATGAGATCTTGCCATTTGCAACGACGTGGATGGAACTGGAGGGTGTTATGCTTAGTGAAATAAGTCAATCAGAGAAAGACATGTATCATATGACCTCACTGATATGAGGAATTCTTAATCTCAGGAAACAAACTGAGGGTTGCTGGAGTGGTGGGGGTGGGAGGGATGGGGCGGCTGGGTGATAGACATTGGGGAGGGTATGCGCTATGGTGAGCGCTGTGAATTGTGCAAGACTGTTGAATCACAGATCTGTACCTCTGAAACAAATAATACATTATATGTTAAAAAAAAAAAAAAGAAGAAGATAGCAGGAGGGGAAGAATGAAGGGGGAAAAAAGAAAAAGAAAAGAAAAGACCATTAAAGTAATGACTAAAAGGCTTAATGAGACCCCTGGTTTTAAAGGATCCCCCTGGTAGAGGCTGAAGGACAGAAGGCTGGGAGAATGGGCTCCGTCCAGGTGGGGAGCAGAGGGCCAGAATGAAGTCCCTGGTCATGGGAAAAGAGAGAAGCAGGCCTGCCCAAGGGGCAGGAAGGGCGTCGGGGTAACGCCATGGGGCTGAGCCGGCAGAGCGGTAGAACACTGAAGCTTCTTCCCTGGACAGGAGACTCTCAAGAAACTGGCCCCCTCCCGACCAATGGATGGGGTTTGGGGCTCGGGGGCTGTCCCAGTCAGCGTGAATCATCGTAACAAACTCCCACAGACTGAGGATCTAAATCACAGACATTTGTTTGTCACAGTTCTGGAGGCTGGAAGTTCAGAGTCAAGGAGGTGGCAGAGTCAGTTCTAGATGAGGACCGACAGATGGCTTCTTCTTTATGTGGTCGAGGTGGTGGGGTGGGGGGTGGGGGAGTGACCGCCTGTCTCTTCTTACAAATGCCGAACCCATCCTGACAGCCCCACTCTCATGACCTCACCTAACCCTAATCATCTCCCAAAGACCCCACTTCCACATAACATCACATGGAAGTTAGGGCTTCAACATACGAATTTGGTGGGGCACATGCCTTCAGTCCATGACAGGAGCTCTGCCTGGCAGGGGGTAGGGGCAGGAGGCAGGACTGGCCCATGACCATATCAGGCAGAGGATGGAGGAGCTGAGCAGCAAAGGGAAGTCCCTGGGGCTGTGACCTTGAAGAGAGAGAGAAGAACCAGAATCGGGGCAGGACTGCAGCCCAGAACAGCAAGAGCAAGTTCTGGTGTCAGACAGTAGGTGTCCTAAAGGCCCGCGAGAGTCAGTGTGGGAATGAAAATCCTTGTGGCCATCTGAAATTGTGCCTTGGGTCATTGTCCTGTGAATGGAATAAAGTGAAAGGATGTGTTTAGTGATCAGATCAATAATTTCATGGCTTCCCCAAAGAGCTCCTCGCAGTCACCATGCATCAGAGCACCTGTTCCCACATCCCTGCCAACACTGGTCCTTGTTGGCTTTATTTGTGTTTTGTGTTTGTTTGTGTAAGTAAAATTTTTATTACAGTATGGCGTTGTTTTGCTTTCCTTGGCTGGCATAACAAATTACTATAACCAGACATTTATCCTTTCACAGCTCTGGAGGTTGGAAGTCTGAAACCAAGGTGTTTGGCAGGGCCACGCTCCCTCCGAAAGCTCTAGGGGAGGGACCCTTCCTCGCCTCCCTCTAGCTTCAGGTAGTCCCCCGTGTTCTCGGTGCTCCTGGGCTTGTGGATGCATCACTTCCATCTCTGTCTCCTCCTCACAGCACCCTCTCCTCTGTGTGTCTGCCTTTTCCTTCTTTTTTAAAAGGACCCTAGTTACCAGATTTAGAGCCCACCCTAATCCACAATGATCTCATCTCAAGATCTTTAACTTGATTACATCAGCCAAGACCCATTTTCCAAATAAGGTCACATTCACAGCTGGTGGGGAGGCAGTTAGGACTTAGACGCATCTTTGTGAGGACCACTGTCCACCCCGCTGCAGACAGGGATACATGTAAAAGTTCACAAATCATAAGTGGACAGTTCAGTGAATTTTTGTACATGGAGAACCCTCGTGTAAGCACCTCCCAGAACAACTGCACAGAGTCCCCACAGACGCCCCCTCCTCGTCATCCCCTGTCGTCCTCCCAGAGTCGGCCTCCATCCTGACCTCTGCCACTATCCACCAGCTTTGCTTGGCTTTGCAATTTATGTGGCTGGAATGCTGTCTACCTGGCCCTGGGGGTATACCAGTTCTCCACTCTCAGTTTCTTCTAGCTATATACAGAAACTCAAGAGATCACTGACTAGTTGATGAAGTAATAGAAATTAATAAAATAACCCCAAAATCACTGTAAGTACACCAAAGTAAATAAGTAAATAACTTTTCTGTTTAGAAGCATTTAACCAGTTAAAAATATAATTTAAAAAATCCCACTTATAACAGCACCCACAAATAGAATAGCTAAGAATATCCTTAATAATAAATATAAGGGACAAAATAAATAAAACTAAAAATTGAGCTGACAAATATTTTTTTTAAAGATTATTTATTTATTTATTTTTGAGAGAGAGAGAGAGAATGAGAGAGAGAGAAAGCACATGGGGGGGAGGGTCAGAGGGAGAAGCAGACTCCCTGCTGAGCAGGGAGCCTGATGCGGGACTCAATCCAGGGACTCCAGGATCATGACCTGAGTCGAAGGCAGTCGCTTAACCAACTGAGCCACCCAGGCGCCCGAGCTGACAAATATTTTTGTTTTCAGAAGGAGTAGCCATGTCTTGCACCGGAAAAAAATGCTAGGTTTTAAAGTGAATACCTTTCCCAATTGAAACTGGAAGAGTAAATAAGAGGAAACACCCAAGAAAATCTTCTACAGAAAGAAAAATGAAGCAGAACTGGTTCTACTAGATTTTATACCGTGTGATAAACCTGAAACAAGTGATCCTGAGCATCACTGATAGAAGAAGCAGTAGCCGATCAATGAACCGTGAATGGCCAGAAACTGATCAGTATTTAACATATGTTAAGGGAGGTGTCACTCAACAATGGAAAATGAAAGATTTCTCAATCAAAGATGATACCATAGTTGGCAAGATATTTGGGGAAAATGTCCGCTTCTAACTTTACCACACACCAAAATAAACTGCAGATTGATCACAGCTCAGTTATTTTAAAAAAATAGGGGGGAAAAAAACAGCTCCTTGGTTTTTGGATGGAGAAAGGACTTTCTAAGTTTAAACTCAATGAGAGGCAATCAAAAGGAAAAGATAGATTTGAATTCATATAAAAATTACATGTCAAACATCACAAAAGAATGGACAGCCAATTACAGGTTTAAAATGGTTTTTTTAAATACACAATATTGAGAAAGGGTTTAAAACTTCAATAAATAAATTGCTCATATAAATCAATGAGAAAAGCTGGAATATTCCATTAAGGAAATGGGAAAAGAAAACGCATAGAAAACTCATAGAGGTAAGTACAAGAAGCTCACCAACAAATGACAATTTAGGCAATCTTACTAAGAATCAAAGAGAAGCAAAGTTGAAGATAAAGGCCAATTTTTGCCTCCTGACCTAGTAATACTAGAGTTTGTAAAGATGCAGATAAGCCGTGCATTTTTTAAATCTAATGAACCATCTTTTTGAGAATAAATTTAGCTGTTTGTGTCAAAAGCTCAAAGCATTTTAATAAATGTAGAAAAAACACAAGTGTTTAAACAGTACATATAATCAATATAAAGTAAATAAAAATACTAGGGAAAGTAAATAAAAGACACCCAAACCTTGCAGTGTTATATCTCATATTTGGTGTTCTCTATACTTTTCTAATTTTCAAATGACTTTTATCTTCAGGGGGGAAAAAAAAGGATTGATAAAACAAATGGGAAATGCTAAGTGCATTCTCCGCATCACCAAGGGAATCACTGTTGCCATGTGGTAACAGGATAAGGGTGTGAAGATACCAACAATGGGAAACAGACAAACATACCTCTTTGTTCATAAAAAACTGAGTGTCAGCACATAAACTCAATCAATTGGTAGTTATTTGGTGACCTCCAGGTAAATAAAATCTCCTACTAAATGGAATTTACTCTACTTCATTCAGCAGAGAAGGTCATGTTTAAGACTAAAAGGTTAATGAGCAGGACTGTTTCAGGTAGAACAGCCGGGGGAGGACACTAGTCCAGGAAGGATTGTGTGCAAAGATGGGAGGTCTCAGCCAGCTGGAGAGCTGGAGAGAAGGTGGGTGGATGAGAATGTGGACAGGAAAACAGGGGCTGGACCCCTAAGGGCTGCAAAGGTTTTAGAACTGGTTCTGTACAGAGCGGGGCAGGAGGCATGAGAATACTGGATTTCCAGTGAGAATGGTGCATAATCAGATGTGTCTTCTAAAGAAGAAGAAGAAAAAAAGAACATCACTTTTATTGACAGTTAGGGCCACAGTGGAAATGAGACAGTCCCAAGAAGGATCAGCAGAGCAGAAAATGAACACAGAGGTGGGGTGGAGGGAGACTATATGGAGACTACTGGATTCAGAAGCTTCTACAGTGGTCCTTCTGGAAGGCGATGGAATCTGAAACAAGGCCATCAGAGTTGAGATGAAATGGGGGGGACCAATTAGAATGTCAACTTTTTTGATCAAAGGGCTTTTTTGATCACTCCTGTTTTCCTAACCCTAGAAAAATAACCGGCCACAACAGATGGTGAATAAATATTTGTTGAATGAATGAATCAGCCAAAAGACACAAGATATTTACAATGTAATAAACTAGAAGGAACTAGTGGGTTCCTAGATATAAAAGAGAATAATGAAAGACTTCAGAAAGGAGATAAACAGTAATACCTCTAAAGAACCTTAAAGATTCTTTAAAAAAAAAAAAGATTTTATTTATTTATTTGCCAGAGAAAGACACAGCAAGAGAGGGAACACAAGCAGGGGGTAGTGGGAGAGGGAGAAGCAGTCTTCCCTAGGAGCAGGGAGCCCGATGCGGGGCTCGATCCCAGGACCCTGGGATCATGACCCGAGCCGAAGGCAGACACTTAACGACTGAGCCACCCAGGTGCCCCAAACCTCTTAAAGTAAAGTAAATGCATCCAATGATGACTCATAAATTTCCTTAGATATTACTGTATTGTATTCTTTCTGGTTATAATTCTACAGGCTATCAAAATGTTTCCAAGGGCCACTTAATATTTTTCTTATAAACATGCCTGTTCTATGGACATAAACTTCTTACTAGAATTAAGGTAAAAACATTTTTCTCCCTGTCTGGTTATCTCGTAATTTAATTTTAGGGTTGATTTTTTTTTTTGAATACAGAAGTTTTATATTTTTATATTTTCAGAAGTAACAATATAGCACTTCCAAACTGAATCATTGTGTCAATGTCCATTTCCTGGTTGAGATGTCATGCTATAGCTCTGCAGAAGGTTATCACTAGTGGAACTAGGAAGGGTTTATGGGATCTCTCTACTATATTTTAACAACTGCACGTGAATCTGAAATGATCTCAAAATAGAAAGCTAAAAAACAAAAAACAAAAAACAAAAACAAACCAAACCCTGAATGATTCATCTTCCTAACTGAAGACCTTTCACACTGTAATGTCAAAAGGAAATCTTGGATTTACCTACAGCCCCTGGGAAACGGTTCCTTCCCCGTCTCTTCTTTATAGATGTGCCCAGAAGAGAAGGCTGCCTCTTTGCTGTTGTCATTGTGGCTTTCTCTTTTTGGGTTGCAATTCCAAAGTAAACACACCTCTTATTTACGACCTCCAAATTGCAAGATTATCACCATGGTTATTGTCACCGCTGCTCTGGGCTTTATCATTTCCTCTCCGGATGCGGTTTGTTCAGCCCCTAGCAGGTTTGCCATCATTTCAAAGGAGAGAAAGATGAATCCTTTCTGAGCGATCTGTGCGGCAACATAGTACAGTCTTGTTTACCTTGATACGATCCAGTCCAGACGGTGTGGAGAGGATGCCGGTTTAATCAGCATAGCCCCTGACTGTTGTGACAAGTGCAGATGCACAGCCCTAGCTGCGTGGTTGGTGGAGACAGCTCCATGTCTGTTTGCAGCCTTACCTGGGTGAGGTGGGGGGCTGCTGGGGCAGAGAGCAGTCTCACCAGAGGCTTGCCTCTTCCTGGCTCTGCCAGGGCCTCTCTGGTCTCAAGGCACCCCCGAGCCCCAACCTCTTCCATCATCAGGCACCTGACTCCTGGAAGGCGCTCTGCACGTGCTGGATGATGTAGCTGGTGTCCCCATTGCCCCGTGCACGTGATTTGTGTCTCAGTTGTAGCCACCCGCTCTTTGCACTATTGCACACACTCCCAAATATCTTGTTGAGTCCCCTTTGGCCCTTCTCAGACCCGTTTTCAGCAGGCAGCCAGAGTGATCCCTTCAAAAGATCCCTCCTTTGCTTAACACCTTGAGTGGCCCCTCGGGATAGAATCGGAATAAGGCACAAGGCCCTCCCTGACCTGACTACGTGCACCTGCCCAGCCTCTCAGCCCCTCCCTCTGCAGACCACCCTCCAGCTACAGGTATGAGACACATGCAGGCCAGCCCCACTCAAAGGGCTTCCGTGGAGCCCCAGAGTTCATAATGGGGAGCATGTGAGCTTGGTATCCTTGCCAGTGTCTTATGACATTGGGAGAGTATCCTCACCCAGGCTCCACTTCCTCCCATAGCGCCCAGGGTGTAATATCTGCTGGATGGCAGTTGTCTCTGTGCATTCTCACTGTCAGGGTGGGGGCAGGGAGCAGGTCACATGTGTGACTGCCGGCCACCAAGAGGCCACCTGCCCCAAAGATCTTTGCCTCCTAACCTACTAGTCTTGAAATCACCTTGACAAGAGCAAGCGTAGTGGTCCAGACACAGACTTCAGGCCATAATATCTACCATGAGTTCTCTGATTCAGTACAGTTGGACTGTCTCGAACCTTCCCAACAATCTCCATACCCTCCCCGCTCCTTCTTGCCCATGAATAGGCTATGCATGCCCCCACTCCAGAGTAGGTGCAGCATGAAGGCATGAGCTGGTAGGATATAAACGTCTATTACTGGGGCCTTGGAAGAGCTTCCTGTGATGGTGGGTGGAAGGTGCTGGAACAGGGCCAGAAGCAACAACAAGTTTAAGACCGCATTTGGAGAAGGACTGGGCTGGGATCCTGAATCCAGAGGCTGAGCACTGGCACACACCTGGTAACATCAAGGGCATTGGCCAGAACCCATTTTGACCGATGCAGGTAGGTTTGAAAGATTCTAGAACCAGGTAAATGGTACCGGTTGGCATGTCTAGGTAATTGAGCTTAGAAATCAACCAATCCAGCTCCACACTTCACAGTGGAGGAAAACAAGGTTCAGAGAGATTCTGAGGTCGTCTCTGTCTTACAGCTAGAAAAGGCCGGGAACTTTCATGAACAAACCAAGACCAACGCACTTGGATCACAGCATGATCACTGCAATGGAGCAGGGGTGCTGTTTGTGGCTGTTCAGGCCTTGTTCCTTGCAGACTGCAATATGAACAGCTTCACCTAGGGATGTGCAGTGCACAGACCACACAGCCATACAGAGAGATTTTGAGCCAGAGTTAGGGCAAAGACCAATAGTGACAAGGAGGTCCCATTGCACAGGCTGGATTCATGGTGGAACCAAAAGCAGGAGGCTGCCCTGGAGCTCAGACAGTGGCCGGCAGGGTCTCTCCCCAGAAAGGAGAGGAGGGTTCTTCTGGCAGTTGGTTCTGCAGGAGGCCATGGCTCAAGATGTTGATCACTGAGCGCAGGAACACCTGGGCCAGGCATTCACGGTCATCCCTCCTTGGTGGTCGGGGGCACCTAGAGCTTGGCCTGGTGGTCAGACTGAGTCAAGAGGAGCGTTCACCAGGTCTTGGCAACACACAGGCCCCAAAGCCCAAAGGGCAGAACAAGGGCAGGGTCACAGCCCAACAAGCAGGCCTACGCCAACAGGTATCTGGGATGTGAAAGGTTGGGGAGCCCGGGCGGTATCAACAGAGAGTCTAACCCTCACAAAGAAAGCACTGAAGAATTAATAACCCCTCCTACCCGCAGATCTTTTATTCTTTTGTGTATAATTGCTTTATAAACATCCGTGTATATTGCTTTATTTAATTCCATAGGAAGCCGGTGATAAAGGCCTTATTATCATCCCACGTCCCCCACGTGGGTTTCGCAGGTTACAGGAAAGGGCAAAATGAGAACTTGAACCTGTCTCTGGAGACTTGGACTAGCGTCCTGCTCCACAGCGCCCCCTTCTGGCCAGAGAGGAAACTTTCCTTCAGCGGCTCGGACTCGGAGCTGGGAGCCAGAGGGAGGGGGCAGGTTGGTGTGACCTGGACGATGGGGTCCTTACAACAGGTGGATTCTGGCCATGGAGACAGAGCCCTGTGTGTCTGAATCTCTGGGAACATTTCTACCTCAACGGAAGGAGAGGTCGACTCCTCCCACACAGCTGGTCCCGGCGCACCCGCGTGTGTCTTCCACAGCCCGGCTCTCCCTGGGAAACCTTCCTCCCTTCTTCGGACAGGTGAATCGTTTTCTTTTTCCGCTCACACGTCCTTCTGTCCTTCTTCCTGGCAGGCCCCAGCAACCAACCCAGACCAGCTGCCCCATCTTCTGTGTTCAAGTCATGGCCTTTAATATCCCACATTTCATAACGGATCAATTTGAGACTTTTTAAAAATGATTTTTCTTCTTATTAAAAAAGTATGTTCACCTTGCAGATAAGGTGGAGAATGTAGAAAAATGCAGAAGAGAAAGTAAAAATCACCTGTGGTCCAACCCCTGAGATAGAAATCCCATTATAATTTGTATCATCTCCTTCCAAATTTAAGTACATAACTGAATTTATAATTTAGTAATAACGTCTATTTTGTTAATTAACATTATGTTACAAGCATATTATGAAGATTTTTCCAAACATTCTTCAATGGTCTTATCACAGAGCGGCCCGTAGCTGGTGCCTATGACACAGCGGTTCTCCTTTATTGGACATTGCCAGTGTTCTCAAGTTTATTCTTTCGAACAGTGCTATATGGAAAAGCTTGGAGGTGAATCTTGGTCCTTGGGGTGGGGTCCTGAAAATGAAATCACTGGTCAGAAGATCCCAACAGTTGTAAAGTTCCTGGCAGTCATGGCCCAACTGTACCAAGCAGGTGTGAGCATGTGCAGCTCTCCCGCTGCCCCCTCCCCGCCCCACCTCACTGACAGGTGGCCAGGGGCCCGCGGGTTTTGCTTTTGTTTCAGGGTGCATTTATTTGGTTATCAGTCAGGTTGGACATTTTCTGCACGTATGGCTGAAATCTTGAAGGAGCCCACAAAATGGCAGCTCTTTCCCCTGCCTGCGGTCTGACAATTGCAGAAAGACCTAAGAGGGACAGAGGGGCTAAAATATCACCTCTATTCTTAACAAAGGTGAAGAGGGAGGAGGCGGCTTCATGTGAGGGCTCAATGGCTGTGAACTGCATTATGAATTCAACAGCCCCACTTCTCTGCATCCCGAGTAGTACCAGTTGGACAGATGGACGGATAGTCTGCTGGGACAGACCTTCCCTGGCGTGGGCACTGCCTGCTGAGTCTCAGCGTGGAGGGACAGAGGAGGGTCCCCCCACCCCGTAGGCATCTGGCTCCCCAAAAGAAGTAGGGAGCATGTGAGTAAGCACCCCTCTTTAGTTTTCAGAACGGTCCTCTTCTCTTACGGGAGCATTAGGAAGGGGCTGCAGTGACATCAGTTCATCTGGGGAGAATTCGCCCTGTTAGGGTGTTTGGAGAGTGAGGAGGGGTCACACTTCTCTACTGCTTTTAACAGCCAACTGTCCGTCCTTCTATTAGTGCACACTTTCTGCTGAGCTTGAGGTGCACAAGTGCTTTGTTGAGTCATTTTTAAATTTTTATTTGTCTTTTCCTCTTATTTAAAATGTTTTTGAATTATGAACGTTGTTCAATTATTATTTAGCCAAATCTACTATTTTATTTTTTGCATGCTGTTCCAATCTTGGAAATCAGCCACTGTTATCATCTTCATCAGAGTCAAGTGAGTCTCCTGTGCCAGGCATTCTGTAAAGCTTGAGTGTACGTTTATCTCCTGAAATTTTCACTGCAGCCCCTATCAGGAAGAAACAGCTCCCCAAACCACAGTTTGTCAGGCGCAGTGAGCTGCCGGGAGCTCGAACATGGCAGGACCACTGTGGTCCGACTCCAACTGCCGTGTCCCCAAAGGCCATGTCACCCCAGAGTCAGGAATTATGACTCAGGGCTCCCATCCCAGAGCCAAGCGTTTGGGAAATAAAAATGCTTATTTATATAGGCTCCTAATTACTATGCCAGGAAGCGAGCATGTCATTGCTGATGATTTGGGGTAGGAATGAGACAGATTCCAACTTAGGAATGATACAAAGCTACAGGAGAGGCTGTGACTCAGCTTAATGCTCCGTTTTGAGAAACATCAAAACTCCCACAGATTTATCTGTCTGCCCAGGGATTCAGCTGTTCCCAGAAACCATTCTCACCCTTGATACACTTGGTGGGCCCTTTTCTTTCCATTTGATTTATTTTTTTCAGTGACAGAAGTAAATCACTGACATTTTTAAAAAGCCACAGTAATGGATTTAAAAGGCCAGATATTCCCTCCTTCCATCAACTCTTGAGTAATACTTAAATAGTCATAAGTACTTAAATAATAAATAATAAAGAACAGGATAATATTAATTAATACTTTAATAATAAAAAATGCCACCATTCATGAAGTGCTTACTCTGTGCCAGGAACACAGCTGAGTCCATTCATCCACAAAGTAGAGGAGTCGGACACAGGTACGGGAATGGAGGTACAGAGAAGACAGTAAGAAGCCCGGGGTCCCACAGTCAGGACATGTCCGAGCTGGGATCTCAACAGCAATCTCTGATTCCGGAGCCTCTGCTCACAGCTACTCCATCCGGAGCCCCTGGTCACAGCTACTCCATCCGGAGCCCCTGGTCACAGCTACTCCAAGCTACTCCATCCGGAGCCCCTGGTCACAGCTACTCCATCCGGAGCCCCTGGTCACAGCTACTCCATCCGGAGCCCCTGGTCACAGCTACTCCATCCGGAGCCCCTGGTCACAGCTACTCTCCTCTGCTAATCCTTCTGGGCAAACTTTCTGCAGATGTTAATGCTCTTTGTTTAAATAAACACACGTAGACGTGGATGAACCTACGCAGGTCCAGATGACCACCTTTTCTTTCTTTTCTCTTTCTTTATAGCAGCATTACTTGTTTTACCTGACAATGTATTTGGACATCTTTGCAGATGTAAGCATAGAGAGGTGAGAGATGCTTTATAGTAGTGGTCTCATAATTTGTGGTTAAATATACTATATGTGACCGTTTCACTGCATAGAGGCAACTTAGATTATTTCCAGTTGTGTTCTCTAGAAATAAATATCTTTATGCACAAACCTTGATGCTCAGCATGTTTTTTATATCAATAGAATAGATTACTAAAATTCAGATTGTTGGGCACCTGGATGGCTCAGTTGGTTAAGCGACTGCCTTTGGCTCAGGTCATGATCCCGGAGTCTCTGGATCGAGGTCCACGTCGGGCTCCCTGCTGAGCGTGGAGTCAGCTTCTCCCTCAGACCCTCTCCCCTCTCATGCTCTCTCTCTCAAATAAATAAATAAAAATCTTTTAAAAATAAATAAATAAATAAAATTGGGATTACTGCATCAAAAGGCTTACATATTTAAAATTTGGACACATCAGTCCCATGTGGTTATAGGCTGATTCTACCAAAACTTTAAGGAACGAATTTTATACGAATTCTGACAGATAATAAAAAAAAAGAGAGATTACTTCCAAACTCATTTCATGAAGTCATCATAACCTGGTGCTAATACAACTCAATGACATCACAGAAAGGGAATATTTGGGCTTATGTAATTCCTTATTAAAGTATTAATTAATATTATCCTGTTCTTTATTATTTATTATTTAAGTACTTATGCCTGTAGACATAAAATACTGGAAAATGGAACCCAAGAACATATATAAAGATGATCCAGCACAATAAATTTGCATTTTATACAGTTATGCGAAAGTGATTTGATATCAGAAGAGGCACATATAGAATTGACTATGTTAATCCGTCAAAAGAGAAATCAATCTGGTAATCTCAGTAAATTCGGAATATCACAATAAATGAAAATACCCAATCATGATTTTATTTTCCTTGAACAAAGAATATTTCCTTGATGTAATAATGTGTATGCATGAAAAACACAGAACGAATGTCTTCCTAGATGGGGAAATATTAAAAGCATTCCTTTTAAATTGAAAAAATGAGCCCAGAACACCATACGAACAACCTACCCTACGCTTTTATTTAACATTGTTAGTCAAGAGGAGCAGATGTCTCTAAATCAAGGTCAGTGTTTTGGCCATAACAGGTGACAGGGTACCCTAAATTCTAAATCACGACTTGCCTTCTCACTAAAAGTGGCCCCGGGACTACCTTCACAGAAGAGTAAGCACGTAACACGCAAGGGGTTTCTCACAGGCAGAGGAAAATCTTCCCCCATTAAGGGGATATTAAAGGACAGGGGAGACAAGAATAAATATGTGCTGTGACCACAGCCCCCATGAGTGCTTATTTAAAATAACAGTTATAGGCAGGAAAGTCAATAGCTTGTTACTGAGCTCAAAACCCAGGCAAAAAGAGGGGGCGGAGCAAGATGGCGGAGGAGTAGGAGACCTGGGTGTCGTCTGGTCCCAGGAATTCAGCTGAATAGGGATCAAACCATTCTGAACACCTACGAACTCAACAGGAGATCGAAGAGGAGAGTAGCAACAACTCTCTGGACAGAGAAGCGACCACTTACTGGAAGGTAGGACGTGCGGAGAAGTGACTCCGAGGCGATATTCGGGAGGATAGATGGCGGGGGAGGGGCCTCCGCCGGCCGCTTCTGGCAAGTGCTAGAGCCGCGGAGCACAAAATCGGACCTTTTAGAAGTCGGCTCCGCGGAGGGACGTCGCTGCAGTGGCTAAGCGGGGGTGGAACCCTCGCGGGACAGTGTGGTCTCAGGACCCTCGGGGTCACAGAAAGACCGGGGGTGCCTGAGTGCGGCAGAGCTCCCAGGGATCGGAGCAGGGAAGCCGGCTGCAGAGACGGAGCCGAGGCGCGGGCTCTCAGCTCGGGGTTGCCATAAACTGTGATCCGCGGCCCAGTCGGGCCACTGCTCCTCCAGCAGGGACCCAACAAGCGGCAGAGCCGGGGAGACTCCCCTTCCTCCCCCGGGAGGAGCGGCGCGGGAGTGCACCGCAGGGACCTGCTGGGTTTGGAGACTCCACCCGGGGTCGGGTGCCAGAGACAGAAACGCTCGCTCACAGGCCGGGTGAGCACGGAGTGCGGCCGGAGACCGGGGACACGGGAGTGATTGACTGCTTTTCTCTGGGGGCGCACTGAGGAGCGGGGCCCCGAGTTCTCGGCTCCTCCGGGTGGAGATTGGGAGGCCACCATTTTCACTCTCATCCTCCAAAGCTGTACCGAGAGCTTGCAGGGAACAAAAGCTCCTGAGAGCAAACCCGAGCAGCTTGCTTAGCCCGGACCGACAAGGGCGGGGCAGTTCCACCTCCGGCAAAGACATTTGGGAACCAGGGCAACAGGCCCCTCCCCCAGAAGATCAGCACGAACAGCCAGCAAGCCAAGACCAAGTTTACCGATCAAGGAGAACGGGAGAACTCCAGTGCTAGGGGAATACTGCACATAGAATTCATGGCTTTTTTACCATTATTCATTAGTTTTTCAAAGTTAATTTTTTTAACTTTTTTTTTGAATTTTTCTTTTTCCTTTTTTCAAACAACATCTTATCAATCCCTTTTTTTAAAAAAACATTTTTTATTTTTCATTTTTAGAGTCATATTTTTATCCCTTCATAGTAGTTACCCTTATTTTTGGCATATATATATATAAGTTGTTCTCTCTTTAAAATTTTGAGATACAATTTCTTCTAACAGATCAAAATATATCCTAAATCACTAGTGTATGGCTTTGTTCTAGTCTCCTGCCTGATCACATTCTCTCCCTTTTTTTTTTCTTCTTTTTAAATCTTCTTCTTCCTTTTTAAAAACAACTTCTTATCTTATCAATTCCTTTTATAAAATCTTTTATACTTTTCATCTTTACAGTCATCTGCCATCCCTTCATTGTATCAACCCTTATTTTGTTCATATATAAGTCTTTCTTCCTTTAAAATTTTAGCAGGCACTTTCTTCTAACAGACCAAAATATGCCCAAAAGCTAGTGTGTGGCACTGATCTATGCACTAGCCTGATCATATTTGATCATATTCTGTTTTTTTTTTGTTTTGTTCTGTTTTTGTTTGTTTTTATCCTTTTCTTTTTCCTTTTTTTTTTCTCTTCTTTCTTTCCCTTTCTTGTCCCCTGGGTTCAGGTCTTTTCTGATTTGTATAGAGTATATTTGCTGGGGACGTTGTTAACCTGTTAGCATTCTGTTCTCTCATTCATCTGTTCTCCTCTGGACAAAATGACAAGACGAAAGAAATCACCTCAGCAAAAAGAACAAGAGGTAGTACCGTCTGGCAGGGACCTACTCAATACTGACATTAGTACGATGTTGGACCTAGAATTCAGAATCATGACTTTAAAGATACTAGCTAGGCTTGATAAAAGCGTGGAAGTTTTAGAGAAACCCTTTCTGGAGAAATAAAAGAACTAAAATCTAACCAAGTCGAAATCAAAAAGGCTATTAATGAGGTGCAATCAAAAATGGGGGCACTAACTGCTAGGATAAATGAGGCAGAAGAGAGAATCAGCGATATAGAAGACCAAATGATGGAAAATAAAGAGGCTGAGAAAAAGAGAGAGAAACAACTACAGGATCACGAGGGCAGAATTCGAGAGATAAGTGATACGATAAGACGAAACAACATTAGAATAATTGGGATCCCAGAAGAAGAAGAAAGAGAGAGAGGGGCAGAAGGTATATTGGAGCAAATAATAGCAGAGAACTTCCCTAATGTGGGGAAGGAAACAGGCATCAAAATCCAGGAGGCACAGAGAACCCCTCTCAAAATCAATAAAAATAGGTTAACACCCCAACATCTAATTGTAAAACTTACGAGTCTCAGAGACAAAGAGAAAATCCTGAAAGCAGCTCGGGAGAAGAGATATGTAACCTACAATGGTAGAAATATTAGACTGGCAACAGACCTATCCACAGAGACCTGGCAGGCCAGAAAGGACTGGCATGATATCTTCAGAGCACTAAATGAGAAAAATATGCAGCCAAGAATACTATATCCAGCTAGGCTATCATTGAAAATAGAAAGAGAGATAAAAAGCTTCCAGGACAAACAAAAACTAAAGGAATTTGCAAACACGAAACCAGCCCTACAAGAAATCTTGAAAGGTGTCCTCTAAGCAAAAAGTGAGCCTAAAAGCAGCATAGATCAGAAAGGAACACAGACAATATACAGTAACAGTCACCTTACAGGCAAAACAATGGCACTAAATTCATACCTTTCAATAGTTACCCTGAATGTAAATGGCCTCAATGCCCCAATCAAAAGACATAGGCTATCAGATTGGATTAAAAAACAAGACTCATCGATATGCTGTCTGCAAGAGACTCATTTTAGACCCAAAGACACCCCCAGATTGAAAGTGAGGGGGTGGAAAACCATTTACCATGCTAATGGACACCAAAAGAAAGCTGGGGTGGCAATCCTTATATCAGACAAATTAGATTTTAAACCAAAGACTGTAATAAGAGATGAAGAAGGACAGTATATCCTACTTAAAGGGTCTATCCAACAAGAAGATCTAACAACTGTAAATATCTATGCCCCTAACGTGGGAGCAGCCAATTATATAAGGCAATTAATAACAAAAGCAAAGAAACACATTGACAACAATACAATAATAGTGGGGGACTTTAACACCCCCCTGACTGAAATGGACAATTCATCTAAGCAAAAGATCAACAAGGAAATAAAGACTTTAAATGACACACTGGACCAAATAGACTTCACAGACATATTCAGAACATTCCATCCCAAAGCAACAGAATACACCTTCTTCTCTAGTGCCCATGGAACATTCTCCAGAATTGATCATATCCTAGGTCACAAATCAGGTCTCAACCGGTACCAAAAGATTGGGATCATTCCCTGCATATTTTCAGACCACAATGCTTTGAAACTAGAACTCAACCACAAGAGGAAAGTCGGAAAGAACTCAAATACATGGAGGCTAAAGAGCATCCTACTAAAGAATGAATGGGTCAACCAAGAAATTAAAGAAGAATTAAAAAAATTCATGGAAACCAATGAAAATGAAAACACAACTGTTCAAAATCTTTGGGATACAGCAAAGGCAGTCCTGAGAGGAAAGTATATAGCAATACAAGCCTTTCTCAAGAAACAAGAAAGGTCTCAAATCCACAACCTAACCCTACACCTAAAGGAGCTGGAGAAAGAACAGCAAATAAAGCCTAAACCCAGCAGGAGAAGAGAAATCATGAAGATCAGAGCAGAAGTCAATGAAATAGAAACCAAAAGAACAGTAGAACAGATCAACGAAACTAGGAGCTGGTTCTTTGAAAGAATTAACAAGATTGATAAACCCCTGGCCAGACTGATCAAAAAGAAAAGAGAAATGACCCAAATCAACAAAATCATGAATGAAAGAGGAGAGATCACAACCAACACCAAAGAAATACAAACAATTATAAGAACATATTATGAGCAACCCTATGCCAGCAAATTACATAACCTGGAAGAAATGGGTGCATTCCTAGAGATGTATCAACTACCAAAATTGAACCAGGAAGAAATAGAAAACCTGAACAGACCTATAACCACTAAGGAAATGGAAGCAGTCATCAAAAATCTCCCAAGAAACAAAAGCCCAGGGCCAGATGGCTTCCCAGGGGAATTCTATCAGACATTTAAAGAAGAATTAATACCTATTCTCCTGAAACTGTTCCAAAAAATAGAAATGGAAGGAAAACTTCCAAACTCATTTTATGAGGCCACCATTACCTTGATCCCAAAACCAGACAAAGACCCCATCCAAAAGGAGAATTACAGACCAATATCCTTGATGAACATGGATGCAAAAATTCTCACCAAAATCCTAGCCAATAGGATCCAAGAGTACATTAAAAGGATTATTCACCATGATCAAGTGGGATTTATCCCTGGGCTGCAAGGCTGGTTCAACATCCGCAAATCAATCAACGTGATACAATACATTAACAAAAGAAAGAACAAGAATCATATGATCCTCTCAATAGATGCAGAAAAAGCATTTGACAATGTACAGCATCCTTTCTTGATCAAAACTCTTCAGAGTATAGGGATAGAGGGTACATACCTCAATATCATAAAAGCCATCTATGAAAAACCTACAGCGAATATCATTCTCAATGGGGAAAAGCTGAGAGATTTTCCCCTAAGGTCAGGAACACGGCAGGGATGTCCACTCTCACCACTGCTATTCAACATAGTATTAGAAGTCCTAGCCACAGCACTCAGACAACAAAAAGAAATCAAAGGCATCCACATCGGCAAAGAGGAAGTCAAACTCTCACTCTTTGCAGATGATATGATACTGTATGTGGAAAACCCAAAAGACTCCACCCCAAAACTGCTAGAACTCATCCAGGAATTCAGTCAAGTGGCAGGATATAAAATCAATGCACAGAAATCAGTGGCATTCCTATACACCAACAACAAGACAGAAGAGAGACAAATCAAGGAGTCGATCCCATTTACAATTGCACCCAAAACCATAAGATACCTAGGAATAAATTTAACCAAAGAGGCAAAGGATCTGTACTCAGAAAACTATAAAATACTCATGAAAGAAGTTGAAGAAGACACAAAGAAATGGAAAAACGTCCCGTGCTCATGGATTGGAAGAACAAACATTGTGAAGATGTCAGTGCTACCTAGAGCAATCTACACATTCAATGCAATCCCCATCAAAATACCATCCACCTTTTTCAAAGAAATGGAACAAATAATCCTAAAATTTGTATGGAACCAGAAGAGACCCCGAATAGCCAGAGGAATATTGAAAAAGAAAAGCAAAGCTGGCAGCATCACAATTCCGGACTTCCAGCTCTATTACAAAGCTGTCATCATCAAGACAGTATGGTACTGGCACGAAAACAGACACATAGATCAATGGAACAGAATCGAGAGCCCAGAAATGGACCCTCAACTCTATGGTCAACTCATCTTTGACAAAGAAGGAAAGAATGTCCAATGGAAAAAAGACAGTCTCTTCAACAAATGGTGTTGGGAAAATTGGACAGCCACTTGCAGAAGAATGAAACTGGACCATTTCCTTACACCACACACAAAAATAGACTCCAAATGGTTGAAAGACCTAAACGTGAGACAGGAGTCCATCAAAATCCTAAAGGAGAACACAGGCAGCAACCTCTTCGACCTCAGCCACAGCAACTTCTTCCTAGAAACATCGCCAAAGGCAAGGGAAGCCAGGGCAAAAATGAACTATTGGGATTTCATCAAGATAAAAAGCTTTTGCACAGCAAAAGAAATAGTCCACAAAACCAAAAGACAACCGACAGAATGGGAGAAAATATTTGCAAATGACATATCAAATAAAGGGCTAGTATTCAAAATCTATAAAGAGCTTATCAAACTCAACACCCAAAGAACAAATAATCCAATGAAGAAATGGGCAGAAGACATGAGCAGACATTTTTCCAAAGAAGACATCCAAATGGCCAACAGACACATGAAAAAGTGCTCACCATTGCTCGGCATCAGGGAAATCCAAATCAAAACCTCAATGAGATACCACCTCACACCCGTCAGAATGGCTAGAATTAACAAGTCAGGAAACGACAGGTGTTGGCGGGGATGTGGAGAAAGGGGAACCCTCCTACACTGTTGGTGGGAGTGCAAGCTGGTGCAACCCCTCTGGAAAACAGTATGGAGGTTCCTCAAACAGTTGAAAATAGAGCTACCCTACGATCCAGCAATTGCACTACTGGGTATTTACCCCAAAGATACAAATGTAGGGATCCAAAGGGGTACGTGCACCCCAATGTTTATAGCAGCAATGTCCACAATAGCCAACCTGTGGAAAGAGCCAAGATGTCCATCGACAGATGAATGGATAAAGAAGAAGTGGTATGTATACACAATGGAACATTATGCAGCCATCAAAAGGAATGAGATCTTGCCATTTGCAACGACGTGGATGGAACTGGAGGGTGTTATGCTGAGCAAAATAAGTCAATCAGAGAAAGACATGTATCATATGACCTCACTGATATGAGGAATTCTTAATCTCAGGAAACAAACTGAGGGTTGCTGGAGTGGTGGGGGGTGGGAGGGATGGGGTGGCTGGGTGATAGACATTGGGGAGGGTGTGTGCTATGGTGAGCGCTGTGAATTGTGCAAGACTGTTGAATCACGGATCTGTACCTCTGAAACAAATAATGCAACATATGTTAAGAAAAAAGAAAAAGAAGAAGATAGCAGGAGGGGAAGAATGAAGGGGAGTAAGTCGGAGGGGGAGACGAACCATGAGAGACGATGGACTCTGAAAAACAAACTGAGGGTTCTAGAGGGGAGGGGGTGGGGGGATGGGTTAGCCCGGTGATGGGTATTCAAGAGGGCACGTTCTGCCTGGAGCACTGGGTGTTATGCACAAACAATGAATCATGGAACACAACATCAAAAACTAATGATGTAATGTATGGTGATTAACATAACAATAAAAAATTATTAAAAAAATATTAAGGAGACAACTTCTATTCGCAGTAGCAACAGAAGCAGAATAATTAGGAATAAGATAAATAAGAAGGTACAAGATTTATATGAAGAAAACTATATATAAACTCTGCTGATGGGCATTCAGAGAAAAACCTGTTAAAAAGAGATATAGAGATAGAGACTGGCTGGCTCAGTTGGTGGAGCATGCGACTCTTGATCTTGGGGTTGTGGGTTTGAGCCCCATGTTGGGTTTAGAGATTACTAAAAAATAAATAATAAAATAAGATAAAATCAATACAGAGCAGAAACCCAACATTATGAAAAATGTTGTTTATTCTCACCTATGTTAGATATGACCCAATCAGTACCCCAACAGAATTTTTGAAACTTGGCCAAATAATTTTAGGTTTTATTTGTAGGGGAAAAGAAATATGTATAGAATAGCCAGGACATCGCTGAAAAAGAAAAATTATAAAAGGGATATGTTTCTTTACCAGATATTAACATGAATTATGAAGCTAAAATTCATCCATTCATTCTACAAAATATACTGAGTGCCTTCTCTGAGCGAAATGCTACTGAAGATGGAGGTTAAGTTCCGGGCAGAAGTAGGAAGCATCATGAGAGCTTCCCTGCGCGGTGACCCAGAAGGTGCTGGCTCCCCACGAAGAGGCAGCTGCAGAACGAAGGAGCCAACATCAGCTCTTCTGCCACCTGGGCCGTGACGAGTCTTCCAACAAGCAAGGTCGGGGCTGCATCATCTTTTTGGACTTGACCTCCAAGTCAGCATGGCTTTGACTGCATTACTGCAAGCAAACAAAACAGGACCTAGACTACAGTGGGAGGGGAATCAGGCTCCACTTGAGGCAGAGCAGAAGCTGGGTTCTAGCAGAGCCTGGCACAGGGAGATGCATTGCTGCTGGCTTCAGAAAGTACGGTGTTCCCGAGGTGAGTGTCAGTCGTTTGCTGGGGAGCCTGGCTTCAGCTCAGGTGCAGAGCTAGAATAAGAAAGTGCTCCTGAGGGCTCAGCAGAAACAGAGGCAGGTAGCCAGGGGAGCAGACCTAGGAGGAGGCTGTCCTACAGGGTCAGGGTTAGGATGGCATGAATGAGGCATCCGGGCACCACACTGATGGAGGCGCTCGCTCTTGAAGTCCAGAACTACGCACTTTCCTAAATTTGGCACACTGCGTGTCTCCATCATCCCATCAGGCTCGTGATGCCAAAGCAGTGGCAAGAAGAAACCTGCAGGTGAGTGGAAGTGAGCAGGAGGTCACTTCCAGGGACGGGACTGCTGGGAGCACCATGGAATGCAGTGTCCTTGGGCTCCTGGTCAGCAGCTTTGAGAAGGAGGCTCGTGGTCACCAACCCTTAGTATGGAATGTGTCCAGTTTTGACCAAGGTGACTCTGATATAACAAAGAATTATCTTCCCCGGTGGCTGGGAGAGAGGGTATTAGCAGGCCTGCAAACATCCATTTCTTGATCAAATCAACATCGGTCCGCGGAGGCTGGAAATTCTAACGTACTGGAACTGAACAGGTTCCTAGGAATGTCCAGAAGAGCAGGTCTCGGGCTCCCTCGGGCACGGCACATCCTTCCTTCCATGCCATGCTGCTAGTGAACTCACTCCACTCATGGAGGGGTGGAGGTTTGCAGGTGACACAGGCCCGGGATGGCAAGGGCTTGCACTAGTAAAACGAGGTGCCACCCTAGGCCCTGCCAGACAAAAATCCCACTGATGAAAAATGGACATTTTATGTCCTAAAAAAAGATACTCAGTGCCGGCATCAGGCGACCGTGGCCCCAGGGTCTCAGATCCGAGCAGTGCAAAGACACTCTAGGGCAGGCTCTGGGCACACGTGAGCTTAAGAGGCCACAATAGCGGTGGCACCTGTCACAGAGCTCCGTGATCATCCCATGGCTCCTTCCTTCAGGTGTTCCTGGGAAGTCCACTCACTTTAGAGAGAAGATCAATGCCGTCCAGTCTGGCATCCTCCCCTGCCTGATGCGCCTGCCACTAAGGTGATGTCTTCCTTGGTCCTTCACCTTATTTAATGGGAAAGCCACACTGGGGGTTGGGGAGAGGAACACGCTGAATGGGGAGGAAATATCCTATTTGGGATCAAATAAGCAAAAGAAAGTCGGAGGTGTAGGAGGGAGCGTGGGGCACAGAAGGGAATGAGCCTCAAAACACACATATGAGGCTGAGTAGGGGAAATGCCAGGGCCACCCACGGGACCTCAGGCAGATGAAGAGGTAGATTAAGGACCAACATAATGGGGAAAAGAATCCCTCTGGCTTCTTCTCCCTGGCCTCCAGGCAAAGTGAGTTTGGCGGAGCTCCAATCTTGTTTCTACTTCTTTGTGTGTTTATCCAAAGATGAGAATGCAATGAGATTTTTTTTTTTTTTTTAAGTGTCAACTGTAGCAACCTGGCTCTTTGAGCCCCAGGCCTGAGAGAGGGGTGATCCAGACCTGAAGGTTTCCAGGGACAGAGGAGAGCCCTTACCTGAGATCCACGACCCTGCAATTCTACCCCAGGGGACTTCCCCGTTTGCTGCTCGGAGGAGCTACTACTAAGGCGGCACCGCAGTGCTGCTTGGCGCTCCACGGAGGGGTTCCCAGCCGGGGCCAAACCAGCGGGTTCCACGGAGAAGGAAGCAGGCAGCAGATGGGTTTGGCCTGGAGACATCTTTTAAAAGTTTTCTTGACTTTATCTCTTCCTCTTTCCCTTATTTCTCTAGAGCTCCCTTTTAGCGTGGCGACCCTGACGTGGCAGCTAGGAGGTCAGACCTTCAAAGGATTGAGCAAGATGGAATCGGTTCAAACGGCCTCCATCTGGTGCGCAGTCAACGCTCTCCAGACAATCGATAGCAGTGTGGTGATTGGAAGGCCGCATTCATGCCAGTGTTGCAGGCGCCCTCCCATCAGCAAGAGCCAGAGGCTTCCACCTTCCTTCCACTCTCCTGCAAAGGCCGGCACCCTGGAAGGAAGCCGAGAACCACCGTGTGCCAAGTGCTTAGGTGCCAGGCCCGCTTTTATATTATCGACTTATCTCACCGGAATCCTCTGCCAACCCTGTAATGTACCCATCTTGCTAACGAGGAAACCAAGGCCCGAAAGGCTAACTAAGCTGTCCAAGGACAAGCTAGTTTTTTGGTGGCAGATTTTAGACTCGCGCCCACAGGTCTGACTGCGGAGCCCACGGCTGCCCGGTGTGGCCCGCTGACTTTGTCCACTCTCTTCGAGTTTGGTGTCTCTCCCTTCCTCTGACTCAGACAAAGCTGCAGGGATGGGTATCCAGGTCCCGCACTTACAACTCGCGGCTTTATCCAAATCGCCCTGGTGCCCCCATCACTTCCAGTGTGAATCCCTCCACGCCCCCTCAGTCCTTGCTTTCCTCTCCTGCAGGACGGGCTGCACCCCCTGCTCTTTCCCTCAGCCCTGCATCGGCCTCCTTCATGCCTTCCAGCTTCAGAAGCCCCCTCAGTCGTTTCCTCAGAGCAAATCCAATCACCGGGTCTTCACTTGTTTTGCTTCCTTCCTGTTCATAGAAAGCGCATCTCCACAGAAAAGGTGACAGTTGTCTTCCTGGCTTCCATTCTTACTTCTTTGCAATCTGGGCTTGGTTTCCACTTTGTCGAACTCTCTCTCCCCCCATATCTGGGGAGCTGAATCGGAACAGCAGTGGCCCAAGTGAGTCAAAGTGAGTCATGGTGCTCCTCCTCCTCCTCCTGAAATTCTTCAGTCCTTGCCCTGCTGCAGGCACCTCCTCCTTGGGGCAGGAGAGAAGGGAAAAGAGTCTTGGGCTTTCTCCACATCGGTTCCCCCAGGCACGCTCTTACGGTGGCCGCCTGCCCTGCTGTAAGTCTCTCTGACAATCGTTCTACCTCTTGACCTCCAGAGCAGAGCCAAACAGAACTTTGTGTCCACTACTTGCCCAGCCTTCTGGGAGGAACAACCCTTCCTCGAGAACTAAATTCCCCAGGAGCCCATCATTGTGGCTGACTCAGTTAGACCTCTTTAAAAGCCTAGTTGGCAGCCTCCCGAATTGGCAGCCCATTTCAGGATGTGCGCTATTTGAAACTCATGCTTTCAGCTTTGTGGTCCCTATACCTGGAACAGGACATCTCTGTGATACTCGCACCCTAATGGTTCACGTAATTACCCTGTGGTCCATTGATAACATTGGCTCCTTGAGAGAGAAGACCGCACCATTGTGCACATTGCCTGGCGCACATCTCCTGCAGCGCCGTCTTGCGTGAAAAAATGCATAAGGACATGCTGAGGTAGAGTGAGTAGTTGGCGTGGATCCTAATGAATCAGACTCACTCAATCAGATTATATTCGTGTTGATTATGATTCATTGCACATCTTTAGGGTAATGGGAATGAAAATGGGGGATAAAAACGCCAAAAATGTGGAGTCTTTGAAAGGCATTAGGCAAAGGGTCTTTTAAAAAAATTTTTTTTTTTTTATCTTGAGATGGTTGTAGGTTCTCAGGCAGTTGAAAACTGCCCTCCCGTGATGGCATCCTTCAAAACTATAGTCTACTATTGTAGTTAGGATATTGGCGTTGATGTGCTCAAGATACAGGACGTTTCATCACTACAAGGAGCCCCTCGTGTTGCTTTTCTAATAGCCACACCTGCTTCCTTCCTATTCCTACCTAATTCTTAGCCCTTTGGTAACCTTTAATATGTTTTCCATTTCTGTGATTTTGTCATCTTAAGAATATTATATAAACGGCATCATAGTATATAAACTTTTATTCACTCACCATAATTCTCTGAAGTCTCATCCAGGTTATTTGTGTATAGATAGTTCATTCCTTTTCATCACTGGTAGTATTCCATGGTAGAGTGTACCTCCAAGGTATGGGAGTTCCTCCAGGGTATGGGTGAACCTCCCTCCAGGGTATGGATGCACCTCCCTCTATGGTGTGGGTGAACCTCCCTCTATGGTGTGGGTGCACCTCCCTCCAGAGTATGGGTGCACCTCCCTCCAGTGTATGGGTGAACATCCCTCCAGTGTATGGGTGCACCTCCCTCCAGGGTATGGGTGAACATCCCTCCATGGTATGGGTGCACTTCCCTCCATGGCATGGGTGAACCTCCCTCCAGAGTGTGGTGAACCTCCCTCCAGGGTATGGGTGAACCTCCCTCCATGGTGTGGGTGCACCTCCTTCCATGGTATGGGTGCACCTCCCTCCAGGGTATGGAGGCACCTCCCTTCAGGGTATGGGTGAACCTCCCTCCATGGTGTGGGTACACCTCCTTCCATGGTATGGGTGCACCTCCCTCCAGGGTATGGAGGCACCTCCCTCCAGGGTATGGGTGAACCTCCCTCCAGGGTATCGCTGCACCTCCCTTCTGGGTATGGGTGCACCTCCCTCCAGGGTATGGGTGCACCTCCCTTCTGGGTATGGGTGCACCTCCCTCCAGGGTATGGGTGCACCTCCCTTCTGGGTATGGGTGTACCTCCCTCCAGGGTATGGGTGAGCCTCACTCCAGGGTATGGGTGCACCTCCCTCCAGGTTATGGGTGCACCTCCCTCCAGGGTGTGGGTGCACCTCCCTTCTGGGTATGGGTGAACCTCCCTCCAGGATGTGGGTGCACCTCCCTTCTGGGTATGGGTGAACCTCCCTCCAGGATGTGGGTGCACCTCCCTTCTGGGTATGGGTGAACCTAGCTCCAGGGTATGGGTGCATTGCATTTGTGTAACCATCCACCCATTGCAGGACATCTGGGTTGCTCCCAATCTTTCGCTATTATGAGTAAAGCTGTTAGGAATGTTTGTGTACAGGTTTGTGCGTGTATATACATTTTTATTTCTTTGAGATAAATGCCCATCGGCAAAGGGTTTTTAATCCTTGAAAAAGCTTCTGGGGAGAGAGATGTTTCACAGTGCCTGAAAACCAGGGCAAATGGCTTCTGAGAACAAGAAGGCAAGAGCAGGAAGAACTGAGCAATGTGCCCACCACTTCACGTTGTAGCAGGTGCATGAAGCAGCAAATTGCCGAGTCGGTTTGTATTCCACAGTCTACACGTTAGTGGTCACCTCATCTGTGCAGGTGCAAATAGCATAAAAATAGCTGGAGAAGTGGAAATACAATCTGTGAAGCCTCTGCTTTAAAGATTAATTTTAAAACCCCAAACTGAGAGCTCTGTGGTCATTACCTCACTGTGTTAAGGGTCCTGACGGGATACCCAGTCCCGCTGCGGGGAGAACCCTGCAGGCGTTAACAAGGGAAGTCATGGAAATCAGGGGCCTCTCGTAGACACTGATTCACAGCGATTATGTAGCACCTGTACAGCTCTCCAAGAAGGGGGCACCCTCCGAATATAAACTCATTTTTTTATTGGAAAGCAAAAGAAATTTTAGGAAAATTTTATTTTTATATTAATTGTGAAGAATGGGGATTACAAAAAGATAAGTATAGGACCTGCATGTGAATCAAAAGCTAAATAAAAACTTACATCTTGGACACCTGGGTGGCTCAGTTGGTTAAGCGTCTGCCTTCGGCTCAGGCCATGATCCCAGGGTCCCGGGATCGCATCCCGCATCGGGCTCCCTGCTCGGCGGGGAGCCTGCTTCTCCCTCTCCCACTCCCCCTGCTTGTGTTCCCTCTCTCGCTGTGTCTCTGTCAAATAAATAAATAAAATCTTTAAAAAAATAAAATAAAATAAAAAAGTCAAAGGTCTTAAAAGAATTTTATAAATATCCAGGGAGGAGAAAAAAAACCCAAATGGGTAATGTGTTACCTTCAAAAAATAGAAATCAGATTAACCACAAACTTCTTTGCCAGTTCAAGCCAAGAAAGTTAATTTGCTTTGGAAAAAAAACACAACAACAACAGTAAGATGTGACCCTTAATCCTTTTTTGTCTGGAGAATCTGTGATTGACATTTGCAAGCAGGAAGCTCGCAATGAAGAAGGCAAAAAACCTTCTTCATACATGTCCTCTCCTGTGATGAGACATCATAATGCTCTTCCTAAAATAATAACATACAAATGTTCTTAAGACCCCAGACACAGAATCATATTTAAGTATGATGAAGTTTTGTTGAAAGTTTAAGTATGATGAAGTTTTGTTGAAAGTAATCGGGTAGGTGATAAGGATTAAAGTCCACTCAACATATAGATAAATCACGGTAATTCTTTTTAAATTTGCGCATGAATTTGAAATCATAACAAATAGTCAATAAAAATAATAAAAAACTAATTGTAAAAATCTAAATAATGATACGATGTGGTTTATAATCTTGGATAAAATCACAGGAGACTGGGTAATATTGGAATAATAAGTCAAAGCTTGATGATCTTCAATCTCCCATGAAAGAAAGGAAAATGTGCTTGGTTTCTTTTTCAGTGTGAAAATCCCTAAACTTAGGTTCCAGACCTTTTTGCAAAGCTATAAAGTAAAGCCTCATAAAACTAAAATCAGATTTTAAACTTCTAGATTGCTGCAGAAGTGAAAGCAGATAGAATAGCGCTTGTAACAAAAGGTGGAAAAACGTGAGAAGGTAGAACAAGAACGTATTCACAAGATTAGAGAAGGTCCAGCAAAAATAGTATGGCAGTAAAAGTGCTTTTGTTCTCTTATGGAATAGCATGATTTGTATTAGATCATTAAAACTTCATTAACTAGCTTTCTATAAAAAATCCCTTTAAGAGAAACAGAAGGTTAAACCTAAACTCTAGACCCAAACCAGCAATAACAGAATAATAATAATAATAATAATAATAATTTTTAAAAAGACAGGTATGGCAAAATTAATATCAGACAAAGAGCTTTAGGCAGAAAACTTGAAGCAGGACCTGAGGTCATTTTATCTATAGAGTGAAGAGCCATTTATGGCTCCAGCTACATCACAAGCTAGATGTGTGCACTGAATAGCTTCATGCAGAAATTCAGCAAAATAAACCTGACTATTTTTTCTAAAAGTCACAATTGAGTAGAAGAGTTTGCTCTGCTCTAAAGAGCTGTCAGCATGTTCTGGAAAACAAAGAGCATATCTGAACCATGAAAGGACTGTGGGGAAATGATAGATATTACACGTGGTGCTCTAAATGGTTTCAAAAAAGTAAGCATTAGTTTGGTAAGCACTAAGCTTTTCCACATGCCACTTGGGCAAAGGGCCGTGGAAATTCTAATTGTCTTTGTGCTAATTAACCACAAAATTTCTTTGACAGTGGCTCTTCTCCGAGGTTTACGCTCAGTACTCCTGGATCGCCCGCCACCCTAGGACATGGATGCACCCCCCCCCCCCCGGTGTCTGTTTTGGTAACAACTCCAGAGATGTAGGAATAAGCCCTTCTGCTGGTGTAATTATCATCTCTTTAACCATTTAGGTGATCAGTCAGTCTTTATTAAAGCTACTGGGTGTTTGACCCTGGGCTGAAAACGTGCTTTATCCATCTTATTTAACAAATCCGTGATGACTCCAGAGCCATGAAGATGTGCTCTTGTGTTCATCTCAAAATGTTCTGACATTAGCTTTCACATGTGGATCTGCAATGGTGTCTGGGAGCGATTTTTTATGGATGCTCTAAGAGAGGCGTCAAGATTAATTTTTTCCATCAAAATTTACTGAGAAGTGTATTAATCTCCCAATTCGCTTGCCTGGCATGTCACCTTTGTCATAAATTAAATTGACTGTGCATGTGTGGTCTGTTTCTGAACTTCATTCTACCCCATCGGTCCGTCCGTCCATCCTCTCTTTTGTCAATATACCATCCTCCTGTTTACAGCTTGGTGGGCGAGGAGAGCTGGTGGCCGGGCACCCGGTTCTGTCCCCCAGGATTGCCGTGGCTGTTCTTGGTGAGGGGCGGGCCTGGCAGGGCCTGATGCAGTGTGTCACGAAGGCCTGAAGGGACATTAAGGAGAGTGGGGTTTGCATATGTCTGAATTTTTAAAAGTCAGCTTTGGTCACATGGCAGATGTGTGAGGTGGTCGAGGCAGGTGGGTAGCCTGTGCCACAGCCTGTGTGTGTTGGGAGAGCAGCTGTGGGGAGAATGTGTGATGAGGAGTCCCAGAGGTGACCCACCCCTCTCGAGACCCCGTGCTCCCCATCTCGGCTCCCACTGCCTTTCCGGGCCCCTTGCTCTTCCATGCTCCTCCTTGCCCCTGGGCCTTTACATATGTGTGTCCATTTGCCCGACAGCCTCTACACATTCCCCTTGGTCTTGTTCCCTGTCCCTGGTCTTCCATCTCGGCTCACATGACTTTTCTGCAGAAAGCCCTCCACCAGGATGATAATGACTGAGACTGGCAACAGAAGTAGCTACATTTTTTTATTCACTGGCTACAAAGTACCAGGTTCTATTCCGGCCGCTGAGGAGGCAGCAGTGGGTGAAGCAGATAAAGTTCTTGCTGATGCCATCACATTCTGATGGGAGAGATAAACAACAAACAAAACACTATATGACAAATCGGACACTAGTAAGTCCTAAGAAGAAAGCTTAATCAAACAGCCCCTAGTTCTGCAACTTGAAGCAAGGTAAGTTTTCTGAGATAAGGACACCTTCCCTGCCCATGTTACAGCCTCATATTGGGGATGAAATAAAGAACCCATGCCCACATATTTTTTAAGTAGGCTCCACACCCAACGTGGGGCTCGAACTCATGACTCTGAGATCAAGAGTGGCACACTCTACCGCTTGCCAGCCAGGCACCCCCGCCCCTGTATTTTGAAAGTGGTGAAGTGCCATCTATAACTCAGAGTGCCATCTGCTAAGGCTTGGAGCCCGCTAGCTCGTCTGCTGTGCGCATTAACAGCCTTCTAATGGGAGGGTGTTGTGACGGCAGGTCCACCAGAACTCTGGGGTATAGTGGTGACCTGATCAGATGCCATATTCCCCGCTCACAAGCCCACCCTTAAGTCTGGGTTCCTTCAGGAGCAAAGCGTTCACCCCTGTGATGAGCATCCTCAGTACCTCGCATGCGGTCTGTGCTCAGGAAGAAGTCGCGCTGTAAATTTCATTTTCTTCCAGTTTCCCACTTAATTGCTGGGTGTGTGGATTTATTTTTCTGTTTTGTGCTGCCATGAGATATTTTAAGGTATTATTTTAGGGGAGGAAATAATTCCAAGAAAGAAGCTTCTGGTGTTGAAAACTCTAGGGTTTTCATGTGATAAGATGTGGCATAAAAGGAAAGAAAAAAAGACTCGTTTGAAATTGTCATTGTTTCTGAATTTCTCCAAGGAAAAGCCGTCTGCCCCTGCTGTTTTGGGCATGGAATCGCTAACGTTCGCTGAGGATCAATAGGCTGCTTCTGCCTCCAGTCCAGGATTCTTGGGGACACTTACTGGAAGGAGGAGGTGGTAGAAGCCTCAGAGATCTGGGAGGGCAGGGACTTCCAGCTCAGGGAGGGGACAGCCTTGTCTCGTGCCAGGCTCTTCCCCCATACTGCTGCCCACGTGCGCAGTTTCTGTCACTCTCCTGGCCTTCATGGAGGGTCTGTAGTCTGTCAAACTCTGGGCCAGCTTGGCGGGGGGTTGCCAAACCTGATTTCTGAGAGCCTGGGTTGGGGGCATTTTTAGCACCACACCTCTGAGGGACAGGTGGCGGCTGGTGGCCCACGTGGCTGTCATGTGGCTTAGCAGCAGCTCCTCTTTTGAAGCCTGACCCATCTCCATCTACTTCTGTTCTTTTATTTTGAAGATCAGCCATCGTACCTCTTCTTGTTTTCAAATTTAGTCATAGAAAGTAAGAAGTGGAAAAAAAATGCTTCACCCTTCCAATCTGTTGCCTAGCACGTAGCTACTCTTAACAGGTGGTGGGTAGCCTTCCTGAATTCGGCCTAAATTCATTCAGATCTATTTATATTCTTAGGCAGACACATTTATATAAAACAGAATCATGATGTGTGTGTGGGGGGGTGTGTGTATGTATGTGTGTGATGTTTGCATATGTACAAATAGAATTACTTTTTTTTAACATCATGGGCTTATTTCTAGACCAGTGTGTGTCGATCTTCCTCATTTTTAATGGCTTCATCGTGTTCTTCTATTTGACTCTACAGTAATTCATTCATTCTCTTCTCTTAGAGATGCACGTACTTTCCCAGGATTTTCCCCTCACTGGTTTTTACATTGTCATTGTGTGCATGAGCTAGTCTATAATCTTAAAGGCAATGATTGCTTAGGTGGTCAGGACTTACCACTCTGCAGAGCAATTGGAGGTGCTCATTTGTCTGAAATTGCCTTGATTCTTGGGCTCCAACTATGTGCGAGACACCATTCCCAGTACTGAGATGTAATAAAGCAACGAACCAATCAATCTTTTAAAAATAAGTGCTGTGCTCCTAATTAAGAAGTATTGTGCAGGACTTGGTTAATACTTTACATAATAGTTAAGAAAGACAAAAAAAGGGGTGCCTGGGTGGCTCAGTCGGCTAAGTGTCTGCCTCAGCTCAGACCATGATCTCAGGGTCCTGGTATCGAGCCCCACGTCCGGCTCTCTGCTCAGCGGGGAGCCTGCTTCTCCCTCTCCCTTTGCCTGCCACTCCCTCTGCTTGTGCGTGCTCTCTCTCACTCTCTGTCAAATAAATAAGTAAAATCTTTAAAAAAAAAAAAGCAAGACAAGAAAGTTTAACAATCACTAGTTCTTCTTCCATTTATTCTTTATTAGAATACATGTTGGTTTTTCTATTTTATTGATTTTTTCAAAGAAACACCACTTAAATTTATTCATCAATTCTGCTTTCCTATTGATTTTTCTGTTTTGTTCTTACTGCCTTCCCACTTCTTGAGTTGAGTGTGTAATTTTTAATGCATTTAAAAGTTAATGAACATGTTGAATGCTATGAATTTATCTCTAGGAACAACTTTGGCTGAATTACATCTATTTCATATGTAGTATTCTGGTTAATATTTTCTACATATTTGCACTGAAATCATGATTTCTCTTTGATGCGAACAGGTTTTTTCTCCAATTGTTTATATTTTTATTATTGGTAGTTTATTGGTCATTCTTGATCTTCTTTTGCATTATAGTTAGACAACGTAGATCATTCTTGTTTGGGGGGATGTATTGAGATTTTTCATATATAAGAGAGTATTTAAGAAAAGAATGAAAAGATCAGTGAGGGGCGCCTGGGTGGCTCAGTGGGTTAAGCACCTGCCTTCAGTTCAAGTCATGATCCCAGGGTCCTGGGATTGAGCCCCCCATCAGGCTCCCCACTCGGTGGGAAGCCTGCTTTTCCCTCTCCCTCTATCTGATGCTCCCCCTGTTTGTGCTCTCTCTCTCTGTCAAATAAATAAATAAAATCTTTTTTAAAAAAAGAAAAGATCAGTAAAAGAAAATAGCAAATTTTGTCATAGATTCCAGTACAGTTGAGAACTAAATGTATGACAAGTGTGTCAGAAAAGCACTCGTTGCTTAATACACAGTGCTGACACGGCCGGTTCTCCGTGCAAGAGAAAGCAGAACTGGATCCCTACTTTCCTAGCAGAGCAGCTACGGTGGGTCGCAGAGAATGCAGGGACGGCAAATGCAGTGAGGAGCAAAGGGTGAGAGAGTGTCTGGACTGAAGAAAGGAATGCGCAGTAGTCTCAAACTCAGTGAGAAAAGGATGAATTTGCTTGATTCAGCAATTAGAATATGATTTGTAACCTTAGTAAGTACAGTTTTAAGGAGCAGTAGAGGCAGAAAACAAATTGCTCTGGATTATAGAGCGAATAGGAGCTGAAGAAATGAGACACTGAAAGGGGGCCAAAAAGTTTGGATGAAAAGAGGAAGAGAAAGGGCTGGGAGAGAGAACAGAGGCACAAAGGTGCGAGTGGTCTGGCCACACTCAACTATGGAAGGAAAAAGAGTCTGTTTAGAGATCAGACTGTAGGCACCAAAAAGGGAAGAGATTGCTTTGGATAGGGTGGCCACACATCCCAGTTTCCTGGGACCGTCCTCAGATTCACCTGTTACCACAGCATCCAAATGAGCTGGCACCATATTTCACTTCCCAAAGTGTCCCCATTTGGATAATACATTATGTGGTCACCCCTCCTATGGAGCATCTTCCCAGAGAGGATGTGGTCCAAAGCACAGGTGGAGACAATGGCCTTAAACAGAAAGAGGGACATCTCATCTCTTGAAGCAGGAAGGAGGAGAGGGCAGGGATGGGGCTGAATCTTCAGTGTAGGATGTCCAAGGCTCCACAGTTAGCCCCAGAGCCTGCAGCAGTGACAGGGGAACAGGTGGAGACATGCTCCACCGCTAACGTTCTTTGAAACATATCAGGAGCTTCTGGAGTGTAAAACTTGAGAACTCTCATTCACCCCCACCAAACTTCCACCACTGCCCACTGGAGCTTCAAGGAGGCGATTGTGGGAAGGAATGGTGCTGTACACTGGGAACATGTAGGCTTGCCTTGCAGTAGGATCCGAGTTAACTTTCTGAAATATGAAGAGGTAGTCATCATGCCAAAAAGATTAATTCCAAAGCAAGAGACATGTCGCTTGGTAAGTAGGCAAAAGTAAGAATTGAAGAGAACAGTGACAGCCCTGACTTATAATTTATCCCCAGGACTTAGGAAGTAGGCTGCCAGATGTGTTCTTGCTTGTCAGCAGCACCCTTGATGAGAATGTCCTGGATCCTGAACTCCTAAAGCAAGATTTTGTTGTTGATTTTATAGACTAGCTAATGCATACAATGAAAATGTTGTAAAAATCAGTGAAGGGGTGTAACTGGTATTTTGGTTCTATAAGGGCTAGTGGGAATGGAAGCCACCTTGTAAGAGCTGAGGAACAAATGGGAGATAAGGAAGTGGAGACAGGGGGTGTAGATACCCCTCTCAAGAGTGCCAAGGGAAACAGTGTGCTAAGAAGTAGAGGGAAAGGTGTGGGCAGTCAGGAGAGGAACTTATTTCCACTTATTTCAGGAGAGGAACTAAATACACTCAAATGGTAACTGGAAAGAACCAGCAGAGGGAACGTCGATGGTACAGAAGTGGAAGGAGATATCAGTAGAGTGAGGTCCTGAGGGAGAACAGGTGGAAGGAATCTGAGCACTGCCTGATGGCTCTTTTCAAGCCAGTGGTCCCTCTGGACATGTTGCTTTGGCCGCCTCCAGAAACATGCCAGCTCTTCAGCCCGTCTCTGGGCTCATCCTCACTGCCCTGTGAAAGCTGACCCTGCATCCTGGATCCACCCGCTCCTACAGGAGGAAACTGGACAACACTGAGTCCCCTTGTGCAAGCCTTCCCTCCTTGTGGGCTGCCCCCTGGACTTGGGCTTGGACTTGGACTGAGGTGGCTGGCTTAGGACAAAAGGTCCAGTAGTGGGAGGTGATGGGTCTGACCAGAGGCTGACTCGGGTCAAGTTGCAACCAAAGCCTTGTGAGCTTGTGAGCTTGAAACAGAGCTCTGATAACTTCACCCTCCCCAACTCCCCTCTGGTAACCTTGCCTTCTCCTAAAGCCTTTGATGGCTCCCCATTACCCACACAAGACCACCCAAACCTTCCAAATGGCATTCTAGGCCTTCCACATTGTAGCTGTGATCGGGCACTTCCGTATTTTCCACAGTGCTCTTTGTCCAGGTTGCTACAATATATCCCCACTTTCCTTTGCTCATGCCTTAAGTGGGAGAATGCTATCTTTCCTTCAGACTCATTGCAAATGCCACATCCTCCAGGAAGCATGAGGCCACCAGATTCCTATCCCTCAGAAATCATTCCTCGTTCTCCTCTGACTGCCACAGCGCTCCTTCTGCACCAGGATTCCCATCCTAGGCCTGAGCCACCTCATCTTGGTCTTCAGCCAGCCAGGGAGTGTCTTCAGGGCACAGGGGGAAAAGCTACCAGGGATCTATCTATCTGGGAGACTGTGGAGCCTCTTAGCAAGAACTCATCCCACGGGAAGAGAGCTGAGGCCACCAAGAGGTCAATGACAATGGGTCTGAAGACACCAGGCATCTGGGCATCAGAATCCGTGAAAATATTTCCAGCTGCATCACAGCTGACCTTATGGGTGAGGACCAGCCCCGAGGGGTGAGCGCAGACCTCAGAGGCCTGGGTGTCAGGGTTGACAGCTCCAGGGGGGACATCCAGGTCATCCGGTGGCAGCAGAGACCATGACGGGAAATGCAAGAAAGTGAAGTTGAATCAGCTGAAGTTGAAGAGGAGGATGTATTGGCCAACACATCTGGGAAGGCCAGAGGTGGGGCTGGTCTCTGGGAAAGCCCGATCCCAGCAGGCAAATGATATCCTCGGTATGACTGTGTCTCCGTTCTCCTCCTTCCCTGCATTGTGCTCTTTCACTTCACCTGCAATGTGCTTCCCTTTATGCTGCAGGAGACGTGGACACAGTGGGGATCCCAGCTCAGCGCCCCCAAGAGAACTGCCTTCTGCACACTTCAGTACATGTAGGGATGGGATTGGCTTGACAAGGACCCCTGCGCCCCGCACAGAGCAATCAATGCAGCCAGAGGGTTGAGGTCAAAAATCGGTAACCCCACCACAGTGACCTGGCTACAGTAAAGGAGGGAGCGGTTTCCCAAAGAAAATGATCCAATTATCAGACGGGTGGGGGAGGTGGGAGAGGCCCCAGATGGAAGTCATGGATGTCCTCTCTGCAGGTGTCTCCTGTGGGCACTGGGAGCGGAACCACCGCAGGAACAGCCCGGAGAGCTCATCAGGAGGGGGCACATGGTGGACCTCAAGCAGGAGACCAGGGACCAAGTTTTCTGAACACGCAAGGAGAACCTGAGGAGGCCCAGAGCCCGCAGGAAGAAGCTGCTGAGAGCCCCCAGGGCAGTGACACCCCTCCTGGGAGCGTCTTTACTCCTGGTGGCAGTGGCCCGAGTGATCCTGCTCCCAGGGCTTGTGCTCCACACAGGTGCGTTCTTTACCGTGTGATAAATGCCTTGACAGGTGGGCCTGCGTCTGCTTCGGCCGTAGTCACCCCAGAGAACACAACAGCCCAAGGAAGTGTTTGCAGACGATGCAAATAACGATCAGACAAATTCATATTTATTCTGATTAAAAGGCCCAACTTACCTTCTTACCCCTTTCATCTTCCACATATGTCTGTCTCTCCCCTGCTCCCTGTGTCAGCCCCAAAGAGCCAAAGTGCGTGGGCCTCTGGGTATGGTGCTGCCATCAGTGGGCACTACAAAAACTCAAGTGTACTGAGCCCTCCGTTCTCCTGTTGTGACCGTGGATTTCGAAGGCCCTCTTTCACCTGGTCCCCACAGTGTCCCCACCTTCCCACAGGTGGGAAGGGCACGGGCCGAGGGGTTGGACATGCCTTGCTCCTGGGACAGGCAAGCATGGGGCAGGTCCAACACCCGCATGCTCCTTCTTCCAGCCCAGGGCTTGTCTGGGCACATGTCCCTCCCTGCTAGTAAAGACGATTCTGGGTGAATGACGCCTCCTTGAAGTAACTGAAGTTTTGCCAAAAAGCTCCTTTCCTTTTGCTGCGAACGATAGCTTTTCCAACACGTAATCATTTCTTGCCATGATTCAAAGACCCAGACCGATTGGGACAAATTACAAATGACAAATTAAAATGTGCGTTGTCATTTGAAGCTCCGTCTTTGGATTCCCCCAGTCAAAGGACCCAGGGCTTCCAGAGCTCTAGGGAAAGCAGCTCGTTAACTTGATCCAGGTCGTTGGAAAATCGCCCAGTGAAAGAACATGTACCCTCCGCCTTTTGCTGCCCGTTCTCGGTGTTTCCCCCGACCCCTGCCCTCCACCTCCCCTCAGCTTCATATCTGTGACTCGCAGGACCTGCATGTGAGTCACACAGACCATCCCATACCGAACGTGCTCGGCCAGTGCCAGCATCCTCCTTGTCAGGAGACGGATCCCACACATGCTCCTTAAAACGTGCCGGAGAGGGACGCCTGGGTGGCTCAGTCAGTTAAGCGGCTGCCTTCGGCCCGGGTCATGATCACAGGGTCCTGGAATCGAGTCCCACATGGGGCTCCTTGCTCAGCAGGGAGCCTGCTTCTCTCTCTCTCTCCCTCTGCTTGTGCTCTCTCTGTCAAATAAATAAAGTCTTAAAAAAAAAAAAGTGCCAGAGCAAGCCAGGGTGAAAACTGCCTTTCTCATCCCTCCACTTTGAGAGAGCATTATGCCTCTGCAGAACCCCCAAAGACGTCAGAAATGCTGGCTATGAGCTGACACTCTCTCTTCCCCATGGGGTGACATCCTCACCTCCACCCTCTTCACTATGGCAATGGCGATTGCCGAGAGACAGCTCTGGCTGGAGGTAGATGGCTCTTCAAACACAGGCTGGACCCTTCCTGGCCTTCCCCCCCGCCATTGGCAGCGTCTAGGGGTGCTGTCTCCACACCTCCAGCCTCGATGGTAAGGAATTCCGTATAAGGACACAAGCCGGTGTTCCTGACAAGACCAGAGCTAAGTTGCGTAGTCACTAGAGAGGATTCGCAAAAATCATTCCTGATATAATGCCCGAGGGTTTGAACCTTCACCTGAGTTAAATTTTCTTTCTTTCTTTTTTTTTTTTATTGTATTATTACATAAGCTTCCTGAGGGCAGGACACCAACTCTCTTGCCCAAACCCTTGAATCTTGTTGGCCTGTGGTAAGGGTTTGGTAAGTGTTGTGATGGCTGATGTTTCAAAATTCATATTGAAATGTCCTAAGCTCATGAAGTTAATGGAACATTTTCTGTGGCCTCTTCCCACCCAGAGTCACCATAACTCACTCCACGATGATGATGATGATGCTTTTTACATGTCAGACCCAGTGGTACACACTCTACACTGGATTCTGTCATTTAACTCACACAAAACCCTCTGGTATTGGCATTGCTGTCATTTGCATCTTTACCCTCAAAGGAACCAAGATTTCCAGGCTTTCTTACCTATAAGCAGAGGAGCAGAGATTTGAACCCAGGTCCCGCTGGCTGCAGTCTATATCCATCCCTGGGTGTCTGTCAACAGGTACATTAGGAAGAAGTGACTTTTCACTAAAGCTTCAGCTGTTTTCAGTGACTTTCTATCACATGCAAGGGTAACACAGCAAGACCTCCATGATTTTGACAGTCAGTGACAAAGAGACCAATGAGGGTAGCCAACCCCAGACAGGCAGGCACCCCCCCATCTCATGGAGAGACCCACAGTCTCTTGAGAGGCCAGGACATGACCAGTACTTGACAGAGTGGCATTTATTCCAAAAAGGTTGGCCTGGTGGGATCAGCAAACGAGGTCACATGGGGGCAGGATCACTCTCATCTTGACAGGAATGCAGACTGGAGCCATGCCCAGCCCAGCCCTCAGTGTCCTGGCCACCTCCATGAGCTACGGGATTCCTCAGGCCCCAGCTTGAACCCAGCGGGGGTTAGCTGTGCCCTGCACCCCGGCTCTGGACAAGTGCCCTGATTTCTCTAGGTCTCCGTAACTGTTTCTCTGTTTCTCCTAGTTCAACTTAGACAAGGATGACTTTTTACAATAAATTTTATCAAAGAGTGTATATATATATATATATAAAACATACCCTACATATATTTATATGTATATATATTATTTTTATGTATTTTTATGTAGTTATATATATAACTATACATAAATATATTATATATTTATATATAATATATATTTACTATTTGTATATTATATATATAGCTATTATATGTACATATACACACTATGTACACTCACAGAATACCACACACAGACAAACACACACCTCTATCTAACCTAGAGTCCTTGGCCCAATATAACGAAAGACCAGCAGCATCCAACCACAGTTTGAGCAGGCTTAAATGCCAGCACTTAGACCAACATCTCTCTTCTTCAACCCTGATCTGGTTGAAGTAATGACAGGTTCATGGCTGACAGGCTTGTAACAGGGACATTTGCTTTGCTTCTAAAATTTCCACACCTCAGCAAGAAACTTCACAGGCTTCTCAGGTGTCTGTCCAAATGGTGTGGTTTAGAGAGGCGCTTCTGATTGGTTCTGTCAAGACCACCCCTGGTTGTACTCTGCATTGAACCACGGCTACCCACATTCCACTTTGACCGTGCTGGAGTACCTGGGCTGGGCTACTCTAGCGGCATCCAGTACTGCGAATGTGATTCATATCTCTCCTTATATTTTGAATGAGTGACTCTGACTTCTTTGTTCTAACAAATTTGCACTGAAGTATCATTAGTTGCTGAGCTGGTTAAGTGCAATGCTTTTTTACAAAAAGTGTTAACATTTAGCAATGAAGACTCTCCTGGTTTACGTACGTTGTATACATTCATATTTTTTTTATTGTGGTATACGGATTCTAGAAACTCTAATCACTTTGATTTTGGAGCTGCCTGATACTCATATCCTAATCTGTCTTTCACTCTGTAGATTCTTGAAGGTTCCAGAAAGATATATTTTGGCCTCGAATAGATTTCTACTGAGCCCTGAGCAAACTCAAAATCCTGATTGTGCTCCAAAGCAAATCTTTACTGTAAAGATAAAGGGTTACTTTGCTGATATTTATTTTAATGTTTTAATAAACATCTTGTTTCTCCACCAAAATCCCAGACAGGCTCAACTGGCATGCAGTGAACGTGTACAACAGGCTTCTCTTGTGTGGTAAAGTACAATGCCATCTGTGCCCTCTTTCGTTTAGCCAAGGTATCTCGATTATTTCCATTGAAAACAATAAGCAACGAACTCTCATCTGTTTAGGGAATGGCAAAAATGAACTTTGAATCCTATTATGTATTATAGTTATTAATCATGTAGTTCATGGGCTGAGGAACACTGTTGCCTACAGCAGGGCTTATCATTTTGACCAAACAGTATTTCTTTAATCAGATTTTACAAATGAGCTAATAAATACAATAAATATAAGGCCCTGCACTGGGCATTAGAGGCCAGAATCCTGTCCATGTGTTGAGGAGCTTACAATCTAGGGATAAGACACTTATTAGTCTTCTGAGCGAGGTGGCAGACCATGCTTCTCCTTTAAACAGCCACAACCTAAATCCCCTTGAAACATTTTTGAAGTGAGCATATGTCTGTATCTCTCTATCTGTCTGTATGTTCACAGGTACATGCACATCTAAAATCGTAAAATAGAAGCACTATGTATCTTTACTGCAAAATGAAATTAAAAATTAGTCCCGTCCCAGAATCCATGGGGGAGTTTCTGAGAATACAGGGTTGTTGGACAGGACCAGACAGAAAACACTGATTTGGGGGCAATACTTCATGGCCAGAGATACCTGTCTATGCCTGTTAAGGATGTACAGTGGGCCCTGATAATGCCCTCCAGCCCCTTCAGTTTAAAAGCATGGACTCCTGGGAGATGAGCTCTAGCTAGGGTTCTCTGGAGCCCCCTGACTTGACTTTGCTTCCCATCTGCCCAGCAGAAGCTCTGAAACTCCACTGGCATGGGCTTCCTCCTGATGGGCTGGTGTCTCAGGCAGGTGTGTATGTGTGTGTGTGTATGTGTGCATGCACACCTGTGTGCACAGTCATGAGTATGCATGTGAGTGTGCAGGCATCTGAGTGTGCATCGTGTGAGTGTGTGTGCAGGCACATGTATGAGTGTGTGTGTTTGTGAGTGTGCATGTGCAGGCATGCATGTGAGTGTGCAGGAATATGTGCAGGAGCATGCTGGCCATACATGTGCAAGTGTACATGCTCCCACATGTGTGTAGTTTGGATGAGCACTTTCCATGGAGCTCTGCAGCTCCTCTTTAGGGAGTCAGGCTGGGGCCGGGATGAGATGAAGCTCCAGGCTGCCTCCACTGACCAGTCTGTCTTCGCTGACCCCTACCTCCCACCCTAGGTTGCCCTAAGCCCCAGGATTCTGGCTCTCCAAAGGGTCAACCCATGGCCAATGCTTCTCTTGCCTGAGATAGCCAGAGAAAATACAAGACATCCAGTTAAATTTGAATTTCAGACAAACAACGAGAATTTTTAAGTAAAAGCATGTCCCAAATATTCCAGAGAACATGCTTATACCAAAACATTTTGCTGTTTGTGAGATTCAGATTTAACTGGGCATCCCGTTCTGTTTGTTTGTTTCTTTGCTCTTGTTAAACACTCTACCCCTGAGTGACTGATATATATAGGCACCAATCTCAGCAAGACAGAGTTGTTAACAGCACGGACCCTTGGGACAAACTGCCAGGGCTCTATCCCTGACCACACCACTTATGGGCTGCAAAACCCTGGACAATCACCTAACCTTGCTGGACTTCAGTTTTCTCATCTGTAAAATGGGGATACTAATAGCACACCCTTCCACAGTTTTATTGATTCAAATACCAATAGCCAGACAAAAGGATGACTGCCAGGTTGGTCAAGGCTGGTGTTCATTCTGGTGGACAATGATCAGAACAGACTTGAACTTAGGGCTAAAGAGAGTTTCTGAGTTGACCACTCTATATTCCTAATGCAGATGCCTGTTCAAAAGAATACCAAGACAATATAATCAAGAGGGGCTATCTACGGTGGGTTTTTTTCACAACAACAAAAAAATGGAATTCACACATTAAAATATAAACAGATAAAATCTTCCAACATTTTGGCAGAATTGTAGCCCCCACCTGGGAAAATGTTAATGGGAAAATAGCAGGTGCACGCTTACCACGTCAGTTCCCACATGTGGTCCTGCTGGTTACTTGGCAGCCACCCTGGAAATCGTGAACGTGACTGACACATCTATTTTCACATGTTTGTCTGCCAGGAATGAGATGAGACCAAAACAGTGGGATTTTTTCGCTGCAGGACCTGGTTGCCCAGTGCTGAGAGAGAACCAAGGGTGGGAGAAGGTGTTGGTGGCTTGTTTTACCGGCTGCATTGACCAGACACATCTCCTTTTCCAGACCTGGCCATCCCTTGAGAATACAGATCTTGTCGAAATTTCACTTCAAATCTCTGAACATGTGTGTGTAAATCCTGCCACCTCCTCCATTTTTCTCCTTCCCCAACACGGACATGAGTTCAAAAGCCAGTAACATGAGAGTCAAGGGCAAAATGATGTTGGAAACAGAGTTGGCATCCCACCTGAGTGATGCTCATGAATAAGGAATGGGCAGAAGCAACATTCAATTCATTCATTCCAAAATGGTTTCTTGTTCTAGCCTCTACCACTTACACTTGGTGCCCTACTTTACATTTTCCTGGGAGAGCCACTGATCCAGGGATGGAGGCTGGGAAGTGATGGGCTGCATTTCAGAAAAACTGAAGAGATGTTACCTTGCTCAACAGTGGCCTCCACACATAAGTTTCCTTTCAAAAGCAAACAAGGATTTGTGTATGATGCGTTACTGTAAGGTGACCAGATTATAATTATCACATGTAGCTCATCAAACCAGCTTCAATGCCATACATTACCCAGGGAGCCAGTCCAGGCTCATTTTCCACAGTGACCACTCATGCTTTGCATCCCACGGTTGGGCTTCCCATTTCACACCATCAGTCCCTGTTTCATGCGTTAACACTTTTAAGAAAGTTTTCTTACAACTGATGAAGCGTTATGCTCACCTGAATCTTGAGCACATGAATCAGATATTTTCTCTAAAATTATTCTTTGTCATCTTCTTAGAGAAAAGTTATTCCAAAGGAAGACAGGCCCTCTGGGTCTTCCAGAACCTATCTATCTCTCTTTCTGGAAGAGTGCTGAATTGCTATGGGCTTGAGGATTCTTCTGTCAACTTGTTGGAGCAAGTTCTGTGTTTGGTTAACATCAGCTTATCGACAGGTGGGGGTTCAGCTGGACCCTGCCGGAGACCACTGTAGATTCTGCTCAAGTCCTTCAAGAGAGAGTTCCAAGGTCAGGCCCAGGAAGGCAGGGAGGGGAGGATCAGTTCAGGGTCAGCCTCGACTCAGCTTCATTCTTGGCTCGTGATGTGGCCAGGATTCCAGGGAAAGCTTTCTCATGGAGCCCACCTCCCTGCTTTTCCCAAGGCCTCCGGTGTCTCTCTTTCCTCCTCCATTCCGTGGTGGACTTGCTGCTTCCCCTCTGCTGTCCTGAGGTGGAACAAGGGTTGGGGCCAACCTTTTCACCAATTGAATTAAGGCCACTTTTGTCCAGGAGCCAGTGTTGCAATTCCGGGACTTTGAGGACCTGTAAGGGTTCAAGGCGTTCAGCCAGTTGCTTGAGAATTGAGCATGCCTTGACACAAAACCCAATAGTGCTGACCAGGAGTCACTCTTCTCTGGAGGTTTTCTCCTTAAAAAAACAAAACAAAACAAAACAAAACCACTGTGTTTTAATTGCATTGTGCCTGCTTTAGCAAATGCAAATCCACTGAAAAAAATCATATAGATAGATCACCACCTCGAGCTAATCACACAAGATTTTGATGCTTAATGTTTTCTATCATCCATCTACCTACATTTTCTAAGCACAAATGGATCATACCCAGTGTGTTTTTTGTAACTGTGGACAAATATGTGACAAAGATTCTTCTACTCATGCTCTAGCTGATTCTCCCACTGATTCTGTGGTTACAGGTGTTCACCCCTCATCTTAGACCAGAGGGTGGGTTCTTGGAAGGACTCTGTGGCAGAGGTAAAGAGAGTTAACAGAAGAGGCACAGCTCCCCGTAAGAGGCTGTCCACTCTGTGATGAGCTATTTGTATGGGCTAATCTCCCTATTTCTGAGATCCTGTGGTCTCACAGAGTCCTCACATTTCCCACCCGCGTGCCCTTGTAGAAACCTCCTCACCTACAGCATTTTCAGGACAAGGAAGCCTGGCAGGAAGTAAATACTAGAGTAACCGGATATGCTTGCATTCCCCCCCCCCTTTTTTTTAAGTGTTGAGAATGACCTATCTAGAAATCTACTGATTTGGCATATGCTGAAACCAGTTGATTAAAGGTAGCTAGTGATCCTAATCCACACTGTAATGTGCTTCTCCATAAATTCTTTCCCCATCTCAAGTATGTTTTACTTGTGGATGAACCTCGGAATGGACGGCATTCAGGGTTAGCCTGGGTGGGCTCATGGATCAGAAGTCAGGTCATCCTTTTGTATCAGAACAATCAACCTGAGCACTAAGAGTTGAGTTGGCACGATAGGAACTAAGAGTAGCAGTTTGAAGTGAATTGTGAAATCAAAACACGCTTGTAAGGTTTCCAGGACCCACCAGCCCCAGGGCTCTAGTCTGTGATTCACTCTCTCTTCCCGACTTTTAGAAATGTCTCTCTTTGTTGAATGCCTTTCACCTGCCAGGGCTGAGTCCTCGCCTCTAAATAGTTGAGGGATGACTCATCAGTTAAAAAAAATAAAAAAGGCTTAATCAATGGAAGTGCTGTTACCTGGCTTTACATTTTACAATATGGTGGCATCTCTTGTTTCCAATCCGGTTGACAGAGGGAAGGTAGTTTCCAGGGGCAAACTGGACAGCAGGAGTGTGGCACCTTGTCACCCCAAGTCAAGAACCTACAGAATCAGTGGGAGAATCTGCTCAGCAGTAAACCCATTCCCTCCAGCCATCACCACCACGTGGACCCTCCAGTCTGTGCTGTTGTTTGCTATCTGTGTAAAATTGCTTTTTAGCTGTGGTTCCAGGAAGGACAGGGAGCACCCCAGAGCCCTCTGCACTGGTGGAAAACAAATGGAACAGCTAGTACCTCAGGGTGGAAGGGAGAAATCCCTTGGAGGAAACAGAGAAGCTAGACTTGCTTGGAGCAGTGGACCAAGAACTTGGCACCATAGAGGAGAACTTTATTGGTTCCAGAGTCAGGATACAGAGCTGGATGGAACAAGAACAAGACGTCCAAGAAAGCCAGGGCACTGGGTCCTGCAGAGCTGCTCTGCCAAAGACCAGAAGTTGGGGGAGGGAGATGGACGCAGGTGGAAGGAGACAGGATGCAGACTTCTCACAGAGCCACAGTGAGATCTGGGTTCAGACACTTGAATTGGATGTGATCTCTGGTAAAGACTTATTTTAATTTAGGTAAGGGTGAATAGTGAACATTTTGTTTGTCTTGAACTAGCATCCTTCTTAGAGTTTGAGCTCTTTATAGTCTTCAGTCTGTTGTAAAATAGCCCATTTTACCCTATTTAAAACCAGTCTAAAGGATTTCCATTAAAGACGTATCTCTGGAGAAAAAATGAAGAAGAACTAGAAGGTGTTTTAAAGAAAAAAAAAACGTTTTTCCTACTGATTTTTCTCATTGTAGAAAATTTGGAAAATACAGGAAAACATAAAAAAATATAGAGCAAGCATCCATACACCAAACACACACATACACACACACACACACACACACATCAACAAATACAAATGGAATTTTATATTGTCTAGTCTTTGTCCAATAAATTTAATGTAGTTTTTATCACATTAAAACTATAGTTTATATCCTGCATATTTGGCTTAATATTGTAATACATGCATTTTCAGTTGCCATTAAGAATCTTTTTTGAAAAACACAATTCTTAATGACTATAGACCATTCCGCTCTACTGATGCACCAAATTGTCTTATCTTTACATATTCTTTTTTTTTTTAAGATTTTATTTATTTATTTGAGAGAGAGAGAGAATGAGAGACAGAGAGCATGAGAGGGAAGAGGGTCAGAGGGAGAAGCAGACCCCCCGCTGAGCGGGGAGCCCGATGCGGGACTCGATCCCGGGACTCCAGGATCATGGCCCGAGCCGAAGGCAGTCGCTCAACCAACTGAGCCACCCAGGTGCCCTCTTTACATATTCTTGAACATTTAAGATCTTTCCAATAATTTAGTAACTTAAACAGTTTTGTAGCAAACATATTTATCCATAAGCTTTAAATAAGGTAAGGATTATTTCCTTGGAAAAAGTCTCAAGAAGAGTCATAAACTATAAAGTATTTTGAGATTATTCATTAATACTATCATGGGGATGCTATTTCTTCCCTAGCATTACTCTCCACTGTAAATAAAATACAAATTGACCATATACAACAATCTTTAAAATAGTTTAGGAAATGTCTACCCTATGTAGGCTTTTTATATCAGTTAGAAATTCTGTTCAGATATAATAAAGAAAATCCGTTTAATATTGGCTTAGGAGAGTTTTTGTTTCAGGCAATGAGAACATGGAGGGTAATGAGAACATGCAGGATAGGACATCCAAGGGTGTTATGGCAGCTCCAGAGTCATTAGGGAAGCTTGGCCACTTTTATCTTTCTGCTTTGTCATTGTTGGCTTGTGCCTTTCGGTCTCTTGATCACAAGATGGCTGCCATGCCTCACCCATCATAGTACAATCCAGGCACGTTGAAGGCAAAGGGACTCACCTTAAAAGCTTTGTTTCTTACACAAGGTGAGCTCTTCCCAGGGACTTCTGCTTATATTACATGACCAGAACTGTGTCACATGGACATCCTCAGCAGCAAGGAAACCTGAGAAGATACACAGCACATTGCCATTCTGAATAGAATCTGTTGGAATGTCTACATCAGGTAGACACCAGTAGTATCTGCCACACATATAATTATGTTGTGTTAAAAACCCTAACATATTTTTCCCCAAAGCCAGTTATAAAGTTTTTGTAGATGTTTTGAAAAAGTGATCTAAAAATATGGGCAGTCATTGGTAGGAAGGATCCAGCTTTGAGTTAATTGAATATGGATATACCAGCTTTTTGAAAGTTCATGTTTCACCACTTTATTTTTACAAAACACCTAACACTACTATCTGTTTTCATTAACTGATGGAAATCCAAAGGGGATTTTTGATCTTATGAAAAAAGGTGAAAATCAGCAATAACAAAGCATTCAGCATTGGTTTGCAGCGAGTGGTTGTGGAGGTAGCGTGCACCCAGAATGGTGAGAGGGGCCCCATCCATCTCCCCCCCCACCCGCCCAGGAACCACACTCAGCTGCCAGAACTTCGAGCTTGTCTGAACATTCGGGCTTTATCTCGATTTATTTTGTGCATCCATTAGCAAGACATGTCCTAAGGTATCAGAAAAGCCTAAGAGAGGTGATTCTGGGAGTCTTGGAATGCTCAAAACTTTTTCCATATAAATTAATGCCAGTTGCTTCTTTGCTGTATGCTCTTTCGGCTTATGAAAGTTTTCATAGAATACTATACTTTTGGATACTGGGGAAAACTTGTATCAAGAATGTGGGGAGGCAGGAGGTGACTTGAGAGAAAAGCAGAAGACAGGAAGTATTGTGGCAGCACATAGAGACGTGAATACCTAACTGGAAAGAACCGTACATCTCCAGACAAGTGTCCATGTAGGGTTCCCCTACAGCCCTGCCCTCTCTGCCTCTCATTTTCTCTGTCCTCTGGCTGAAGGACACTTTCAGCAGAGTGTTGTCTTAGTGAAGGGAAATATACCCATTCCATAATGCTTATACAGAACCGTTTGAGAATATGTCCTCCGGGAAGTTTCTAAGAAACTAAAATTTCTTTTAGAAAATTCTACCATTTCTTATTTTTTCCTCATTTTTTTCCAGATCGAAGTGTCTCAAAAAATTCTGAAATATTGTACCTCCATACCGAAGCATCTAATACAGTCTAAAACCATCTGTCTGCACAAGTACCAAGCATCTTACCCTTAAATATAACCTCATGGAGATTTTTTAAACTCTGTTCTCATAGAAATTGAAGAAGTTTGCATTATAGACATCATTGAACACAAGAGAGACTTTATCGTCTAAAGATTGGGGTTTTTGCATACTTAAATTGTGTATCAACACCTCCCAATAAGGGTCGAGGTCCTTCCCCTCTTACTATGCCATCTAAAAATCAACTTTATAAGATTACTCCTTTTTCTTCCCTTCCTTCCTTCTTCCCCTCCCCCTCCCTCTTTCCCTTCTTTCTTACCAGGAAAATAGCTTCAACCTCTGTGACTTGGTTAACAACTAGCTGGGTAGCTTTAAACACGCCACTCACAGTACCTTTCAAAGTCTGGATTTTGTCAAATAAAAAATTTAAAGTTTGAGGCCCATCTTCAGTGCTCCTGATATTGTAACAACCAATGTGTATTTATCACAAAAATCTTGCAATTCCAGGGCTAGGAGAAGCCCTCGAGAGAATCTCTTCTATTTGAGCAAACCAGGATCCAGAGAGCAGAAGTGAATTTTCAGAGTCACGTGGAAATCCTGTGGCAGAGCTGAGATCAGAATGTGGGTTTCCATCAGCCAACATGGATTTGATTTTCCAGTATTATGTCTTGGACTTGATTTTAACAGCAACAAAATTCAGGTTGTCTTTAAAATTTCTCATCTCTACTGTGTTCATTATTCAAATAGAAAAAAAAGCATTCTTTTTCTCAAGCCGCTCAACACAAATAGAAATTACGTTTCTCGTTGTGTTGTTAGATCTAATGTGATTGGGATTTAAATATTCATTGCACATCACATTGTCTCCTGGATTGAAATGATTTATAATAAATTTTTGAGATCTTCTTGAGTGATTAGATGATGTTAGGTTTAACAGCTTTTGTTTTTTTTAATTTTTAATTATCACTTGAAACTTTTGAGGCTCTCCACTGGATATTGGTTTCTTTCAGTAAAGTTGCTGGAAAGAGAGTCGTTTGTGAGTCATGCCATTAATATGCCATCGTACATAAAGAATGTTCCTGTGTGTCGTTTCATCATACGTGTGGCTTTGTTCTTTTGTTCTTCCTTTCCCTCAGTCTCATGCTGGGAGTGTGGTTTTCTCAGGAAAACAGCAGTTCACTCACTATGCTGTCTTAGCCAAGACTCAAAGTCACCTGAGCGCCAAAGCCAGCAAAGTCTTGGGAAAGCCACTAATAACCATTAACTCTCTGGGGGAAATTTTTATAAAGACTAGTTGGCTTTTATTTCCATGTTCTCAGCTTCTTGTTAATGAGACTCATTCTGGTAGATGAGGGGAGGGAGGCAGACCAGGAAGAGTTCCAGGAAGCCTGGAACTCAGGGGGAGATGCACAAGACCTCAAGCCCCAGGGTCCCTACAGAAGAAAACCCTCAACAGACAAAAACAGCCTCAATGTACATCCTTGAGATTGCCCTGGGTAACACAGGCGAATATGAATTCAAAATTAATTCTAAAACATGCAAAGAAATAAGCCACAATGAGGAAAAGCAGAAAATAACAAACAACAGAATGAGTCCCCTCAAGTACTTCAATTATTGTAATTATCATATACAGACCATGACATAACTATTTTTATTTGGAGAAATGAAAAACTATAAATCATCACAAACAGGGGACAATACAAATTTCTAGGAATACTTTTTTAATAATCAAATCTTACAAGTTATAATTAATAAAACAAGAAACTCAATAGATGGGTTACAAGTAGATTAAATACAGCTGGAGAAAGAAACAAAAAGAGGAGAAGGAATTAGCCAACATGGAGCACAGAGAAATGAGATAAAAAAATGTGAAAGAAAGGTGAATAGATACAAAGTAGGGAGTGAGCAAGTGTGACCTGTTTCTAAGCAGAAATCCAGAACACAGAGAATGAAAGAGGAGAAGTATTTGAAGAGATAGTGGCTCAGAACTTTCCACAACTGATGAGAACAAAAATCCCCAGTTACGGGGAACCCAATGAAGCCCAAGCTGGTTAAATGAAAAGATGCCCACACCATGCGGGATTACGGTGAAATTACAGAAAATCCAATGAAAGATGAAAGATCCCGAAAGCAGCCAAAGAGAAGAAATAGCCAAGCTACAAGTGGAAACTGGGTTTACGAGAGACGCATTATTAGTCACAACGAGGCCAGAGACCGCGTGGTGATCCTTTTAAAGCACTGACTTCAGACTGTCAACCCGGTAAACTAAGTTTCAGAAACCATGGCAAATTGAATTTTATAGACACACAATAGTCATACTGCTAAGAGACTTTAACAAAAAGGACTCCAAAATATGTTCTCCCGGAAGAGACAAAAGATTCCAGAGAAAAGTCAGATGTTGAAAAAATAGTAAAATAATTTTTAAACAAGTGGCTACATTTTTAAAAGTCTATATAAAATAATAACAAAAATTTAAACAAAGGACAAAATGTTGGGAAAGCAATCGTGGCTAAGTCTGGAGGTGGAATGATTGCTCCGGAGTGGTCAAGCTATGAACTTTAGATTGGAGGCTTGGTAAGCCTGAATTTCAGATGTGACAGAGAGGGAGGGAGGAAGGGAGGGGGAGGGAGTATCACTTTCAAGTTGGAAGAGGGGAAAATGGAATCAACAACAAATCAACTTATTCAAACAGAAAAAAAAAAAAAACACAAATAAAGAATTAGCAGGGCAGGGGCACCTGGGTGGCTCAGTCGTTAAGCGTCTCCCAGGGTCCTGGGATCGAGCCCCGCATCGGGCTCCCTGCTCGGCGGGAGGCCTGCTTCTCCCTCTCCCACTCCCCCTGCTTGTGTTCCCTCTCTCGCTGTGTCTCTCTCTGTCAAATAAATAAATAAAATCTCAAAAAAAAAAAAAAAGGATTAACAGGGCAAATAGAAAGCACAAAGTAAGGTGAAGATGAAAAATAAGGCTTCATGTATAATAACTGCGGTCGAGTAAATCAAACTAAACTTTCCACTGAAAATACAGAGTTCCAGTTTCACATAAGAAAAAAATCTACGATGCCCTATTTAAATGCGGCACTCCTAAAGCATGAGCATATTGCAGGCTAAAAGAGGTAACGGCTACAAGGCAAATACTAAAGAAATCTGGAGCAGTTATAAAAATAGACAAAATAAATTATTACTAGGGATAATAATGGTCACTCTATATTGCTGTGACAATTCCGAGTTTGTGTCATCCTAAGTAGCTACAAAATATATATGGCAAAAACTGAGAGACTATAGCGAGACCCTGAGATATTCCTCACCAGAATGGAAGGTTGTGACCTACCTTTCTCAGTAACTGATGTATCAAATAGACAACAACATTATATAGAGGTACGAGATTGGCCCAACACTACTTCACAAACTCTGTTCAATAGATGTCCAGATATCCTGGCATTCAACAATGGGGAAATGCATATTTTTCTCATGTACGAATGGATTATCTGCAAAAATCGAATATGCAATAGACCATAAAGAAAATCTCAAAAATTAAAAATAAAAAAAATACATCTTACAAATTATGTTCTTTGACAACAATGCAAATTAGTTAGAAATTAACTAAAATATATATTTTTCTAAAATTTAAAGTCCCATGTGTTCCATAGATGAAGATATCTGGGAAACAGTGGGTAAAATACAGTTTAATAGTAATAAGGAAGAGAAGGAGGAGGAGGAGAAGTTCTTGTGTGCCTTCATATACTAAAAATGTATATCATTATTATCTAGGTGACAGCATTTAATGCAATATTTCATAGGCTCATTTTACCATACAATTTTCTACTCATGGAGTGACTCACGGAACCAGTGTTCTGTGGAACACACTTTGGGAAACATTGTTCCACAGCTCCTCCGGGCTAAACTTCACAGAAACCATATTATTTTTATTAACCCTATTTCACTTGCTCTGGCAACCACATGGCCAGAGAGGACATCTGACGTCACAGTGCATAGTTCAATCCAACCACGCACTGATGCTCCCAGGGAGGAGCATCACCAGACCTTAGATGGTGCATTACAAGGAATGGGACAGAATCCCTTCGGCAGGAGGAAGCCATGCGCAGAGAGGAATATTTGTTTTAAAATCGTTCTCATCTTTCAAGACACTTGGTGCTTCTCGCTACTCAAATCCGTGTCAAAGCTGTGGAACCCACTGTACGATCCCTTAAACTACTTCTCAAACTTGTCAGGACAGCCATGACTCTCTTGGGTTTGACCCCCATCCAAAAAGCCCACTTTCTAGACAGTTAAGAGACCTGGCTTCCTTTCCAGCTCAATGAGTCCATGACAGGGTGATGAATCACTCTGTGGATGAAGAGTTAATCTATTATGTTGCCTGCAGCACTAAGCCACTTCTGCCCCTTTCCGGGGCTTTCTCACATACTCTCCCTCTTACATTGAGATAATTCATTAGTTCTGCTTTGTCAGGGGCCCACCTGTACCACGTTCATGAGCAACCAGATGGATCAGAGCCCCCTCTGGGGCTGGGGCAGCTCTGAGCAGTGGGTTTTTTTTTTTTTTCTACAGGAATCCTAGCATTCCAGTGTAAGAAATAAGCTCACGCATCATGAGTTCACTTAACTGTGTTTTCATACACCTGAATGTATATGTTAACTCAGGGTGGTGATTTTTAAAAGGTGTCCAAAAATTCTTGATGTTCCTCCATCCAAGAGATGGAGCTTAATTCTCTTTCCCGTGAGTGTGGGCTAGACTTAGTGATTCATGAACAAAGAGAATATGGCAGAAGTCAAGGGATGTCAATTCTGAGATTAAGTTACAAATGAAGCTGCACTCCCCTCTTGGGTGTGCTCGATCGCTCGCTGTCTCTCTCCCTCTCTCTCCTTCGTCTCTTATTCTGGGGGAAGCTGTGTGACCAGCACTCTGTGGAGAGGTCCACATGGCAAGAGATGGAATCCTCCTGTGACAGCCCCGTGAATGAGTTTGAAGGTGAGACCTCCAGTCCCAGTCAATCTTCAGAGACCACAGTCTGTGTCAACAGCATTACTGAAGTCTTATGGAAGAGCCTGAGCCAGAAGCACCAAGCTAAGCTGCTCCTAGATTTCCGACCCTCAGAAACTGTGTGAGTTCATAAGTGCCTGTTGTTTTAACATGCTAGGTTTGGGGTAATTTGTTATGCAGCAATAGATAACTAGTATATCCAGTGATCAGAGCTGTTGAGGGCACAGGGAAGCTATCTTAGGTAATGTGTATCTACTCCACATGGCTGGGGCCATATTGGTCTGGTGGGGAAAGGAATTCCCTATAACTGGAAGGCTCACTAACTGGAGAGGAGGTAAGGATGGAAAGAAGCTCAGAAGATACAGGAATGGTCCTGCAGACCAACTCTCTACCAAAAGCAGACAGAAGGGACAGGGTCCCGACCACATGACATAGTTGTGGGGTCAGCAAAGTGCTAGACATGGGGGCAGTGTTGGCAAAGTGTCAATGAGGACTGTGTCATCTGCAACAGACCCTGATGTGATAAGCGTGAGGAGAAGCCTGAGGGCCAGTGGTTTGGTTGGCTGCTGACTGTGGCTATGGTGGTGATGGGGAAACTGGACCAACTCCAAACGGGCTCCACCAAAGCCTTGCCTGGGGGTCAACAGTGGTGCAAAGAATTTTGCAGAACATGAAAGGAGTTGGCTCATCAGTGCCTAGGGCTTTAAGTATTAGGATTAAAGTCTGACGTGAGTGATCTTGATTTCTCCTGCCCACAGAGGATGAAAAGTTCACATTTGGACATGTGGATTGGAATTTCGAAATTAAAACCTAAGATGTACCTACCCTTTTAAAGTTGGGATTTACCTAGACACTAAGAAACTGATGTTTCTTTCTTTTCTTTTTTTCTTAAGATTTTATTTTTAGATAATCTCTATACCCAACGTGGGGCTCGAACTCACAACCCTGAGATCAAGAGTCACACGCTCCACCGACTGAGCCAGCCAGGCAGAAGGGGCCTTTCTTTATCATCTCTCTAATAATTTGAGACTTCATGAAAGAAAAATAAAACAGGTTAGAAAATGTTTTAAAAATCTTAAAGAATAAAATTTTAATAACTACTGCCACAAGGCAAACTCCCCCAAATTCCTCTTTCATGAAAACTAATTCTGATGCGGTCTTGTTATAATATTTGTCTGAATAAAAATTCAACATGGAATCAGTTTTCCATTCCTGATGGGTTCATTGTTCAAGTGCCATCAAGGTGACATTGTAACAATATTTTTCTGGGGAGAGGAATTGATTCATTGTTTTAAAACCTGTTCCAAGAATAGGTTTTCACTAATAATTGAGTTTCATTAACAACAAAAACATAGTGACATTACACTCTGTGAGAGTAGACAGTAAAAATAAAGGAGCAAATTTATCTGTTTCTTCAACAGATGTTGGCTGGACGTCTGCCATGTGTCAGCCGGTGTATGAAAGACCTAGATGGTGAGTCGTGAATAGCTTGAAACCAAACACTTGTCAGGAGGAAGACAAGCACAGGGATGATGAAGATGCTCCTTACTGCTGCTGAAAGCTGATATTTATTCAGGACCCCTTGCCCAAAGCTGGGCTAAGTGTTGTACAATCATTAGCTCACAAAATATAGTGTTACAATAACACTATGAAGTTGTTACAACTCCGATTCTCATTTTGCGGATTAGAAAAAGAGGCTTATTAAATTAAATTAATTTGCCCGAAACATATGTACAGGCTGGAGCCTATATTGACAAACAAGATCTGATTCCAAAGCCTGTGTTTGTCATTTCCATATCATCAGGAGAGATAGAAAGGGAGCTGTGTGCACAAAGAGAGTAGTATTGGACGCTAGATAAATTTCAGAATTAAAATCTGCACATGGAAGCCATAAAGGGAGGAAGCACTCTCTGTGATGTGGAGAAGCAGCTGAGAAGTTCTCTGAGAATGCAGATGAGAAGGACAAAAAGTGGAGCACTGGAGAATGTGAAAGATATCGGGGTAATTGAAATTTCTGCGGAAGAGATCAGAAGCCATGGAAGAGAAGGAATGATATATGATAGAATAAAAATTCCTTTATTTAAGAAAAACGCGATTCTGCACCTTGAAAAGATTCATTAAGTACAGACTAAAATTATCAAAAAAATAGGAGCAATAAATATGTTCTGTGTATTCTTATCTTAAGTGAAAAACAAGAAAATGCACAGATCCTAAGTGTTTTGTTCTAAAAGTTTCGACACGCAAATAGAATAGAAAATAATTCCCAAACCCTAGTAAGTGCCCTTGTGCTCCCTTAATCCTTCTTACTCCCAGAGGCAGCCACCATTCTGCTTTCTCTCACTGCAGGTCAGTGTAGATTAGTGAACTTCATATAGATGGAACTGTACAGTGTGTAACTGTCTGGCTTCTCTTCTCTCCATATGTCTTCGCAATCCATCAGTGGTTTATTTCTTTCTATTGCTGAGACATACTCCATTGTATGAATAAACAACAATCTGTTTGTCATTTCTCTTGCTAATGAACATTTGGATTGCTCCCAGTTTTTGGCTACAATAAATAAAGTTGCTATGAACGTTCTCTTACGAGTTTCTTGTAGACATATGTTCTCACTTCTCTTGGGTAAATACCTGAGGATGCGCTGAGACAGGGCGAGCTTGTGTTCAACTTCACAGGAACTCTACAAAGCTCTACAAAGCGGTTGTTTTGTCTTACGTGCTCCCCAGTAGTGTCTCAGAGTCCTATTTGCTCCACATCCTGGCCAACTTTTGGTGCTCTTGGTATTTTTCATTTTAATTTGAGTATGAAGTGATATCTTGCTGGTGGTTTTAATTTTCACTTTCCTGAACACCAGTGACACTTAGCATCTTTTCCTGTGCTAATTGGTCATTGTCTTCCTTGGTGAAGTGTCTGTTCAAATCGCTGGCCCATTTTTAACATGATGGCCTCGCACAGTAAGCCAGGTGAGAGGTTATGAAGACCTGAACTGAGCTTGTCATAATGGTGATAACAAGAATGGTGTGAGAGCGAGGGAGGGCGAAGTGAAGGCTGACCACTGGGTGTCTGCTGTGGTGGATAATGGAGGTAATGGTGAGTTCATTCAGACATGGGGGCTTGTGGTCCTAATCATTTCAACATGGCTAACATGACTCAGCAGAAATCTTGGAGGAAGACTTCTTTACCCCTGGTCTTCACCCAACAACCACCCCCAGCCTCTACTGTCTACATCACTTCTACATCTGGTACCCTCTTGGGAGCACACCTAGAACTAAAACAACTGTACTAAATTATAAACTTATAAGTGCATAAATTTCATCCCCGTTAATCTGAAGTAACCTATGTGTCTCATTGTTTCAGAAGTTTCTAGGAGATCTGCATGGGAGAATTTTTTTTAAGTGTTAGGTTTTCAAAGTCAACAAAATTTGCCCCAAAGTTTTGTGTTATATTTATGCCCCCCGATGCCTATATTTAATTCGGTTTGGATTTCTGTAAGAAACATATTTCATCATGTAATCCCCAATAATCCTGCCCCAGAACACAGCTTCCTTGGGGTTGTTGAAATCATGACCCTTGTATACTCTAAATAAACACGGGTGTCTCTTTCTTGGAGTTGTATGTCATCTATGAATAATGGTGTTTTCACCTAGTTTTTATGGAGACCCAACCTGTGGATAGAGTAAATCCACTTCTCAGTTATCCAGAAGTATTGCATCATGGAAGTGTTTATACCTCATTTAGAACAAGCTTAGTCACAGTGTGCTTGCACTTCATGAAGCCATGACGAAAATCTCTCTTTAAAAGCCTTTCCTGAGTCATTTCCAGAAAAATGCTGATGCCTTCTTGGCTTCCACTTCCCTTTATTCCCCTTCATTTGAGTGTGTGTTTGAACACACGACGCATTATAAATGCTTTTATGTGGAAGTTCCCAAAGCAGGAAGCATGAAATGAGCTCAGTCAGCTTTATTATATATAGGTTTGCTTTCACTTAGCCATTAATGTGCAAATGATGGAATTCATTTTCTAGTAATCACAATGGTTAGATCCAAGAAACACGTTTGCACAAAACGAAACAAATAAGAAGTGCATTTTGGATGGTGTGAAAGAGAACAGCCTAGTGTCGCTTAGATTATAGCATGTACACCATGGACGCATGGCTTGTGATTTTAGTATGCTGTTTATTTCTGTGATATCTTGCTTCATTTTGCCCTGAGAAGTATGGGGAGACATGTATTACCAAACTGTAATAAAATACTGTATTGTAGCAGTTGATTGGGGAAAAAAACCCCAACAGTTATGAGATTTTGACAATAGAGACAAGAAACCAACTCTTAACTATAAAGGGAATTCTCAGAAGCAGAAAATGTTGTAGAGGAAGTAGAAGCAGAACCCATAGAAATAATACCCCAAAACTTTCCTTGGCTGAAGACAGATACAAGCCTGCAAGTTGAAGGGCCCACCAACACCAAGGAAATTAAGTAGAAGGAGACCTATAGACAGTGAAGATGTATTTCAAGGCTAAAGGGACCTATTCTTAGCACCTAGGGTGAGCATGTTAAAGGTAAACATACAGTCAGATTGGCTTCAAACTTATCTTCTGCAGGACAAAGTGTTAAAAATCAACATATCAGTATCTCTACAATTTTGAGGGAAAATTATTGTAAGCCGATTCTTTAACCTACCAAGCTATTGTTTATGTGTGAGTGTAACATATAGATTCTCAGATATAGTGGTATTTAAAAAGTATACCATTTTAGTTTCCTACAGTTGCCATAACAAACCATCACAAACTTAGTGGCTTAAACAGTACAGATTTATTATTCCCTTATAGTTCTAGTGGTGAGACATCCTAGAATCAAGGGCTGCATTCCTTCTGGAGGTTCTAGGGGCGATTCCTTTCCTTTGCCTATTTCAGTGTCTAGAACTCATCCATATTCCTGGTCTTGCGGTTCCTTCGTCTGTCTTCAAAGCTGGCACAGTTGCATCTCTGACCATTCACCCAGCCTCCCAGCTCCTTCTGAGGCCCCTGTTCTGCCTCTCTCTTCCATTTAAAAGGACCCATGGGATTATACTGGGCTAACCCAGATGACCCATAATCTCCCCACCTCAAGATCCTTAATTTAATGCAACAACAAAGTCCCTTTGTCATGTAAGTGAATATGTTCACAGGTCCTGAGAATTAGGAGAATTTTGTGGGTGGGGGGTATTATTCTGACTACCACATATACCAAACAAGCCCTTTGAAAAAAGGTAAAGAGCATATAAATTTAAAATTCAGTTGGAAGAGGGGTGCCTGGGTGGCTCAGTCTGTTAAGCATCTGCCTTCGGCTCAGGTCATGATCTCAGGGTCCTGGGATTGAGCCCTGTGTCAGGCTCCCTGCTCAGTGGGGAGTCTGCTTCTCCCTTTCCTTCTGCTCCTTCCCCTGTTCGTGCTCTCTCGCTTGCTCACTCTCTCAAATAAATAAATAATATCTTTAAAAAAAAACAATAAAATTCAGTTGGAAGAAAACATATGAGAATAGTCAAATTTTGACAACAGAAAAGGAATGATTGGGACATACCCTAATAATCTCCAAAATTGTAGAGCTACAGTATAATTGACACCAGGACAAAGAGATTGAAAGTCCACGAATAGTTCCAAACATCCACATGAATTTAAAGCAATGAGAGAATGAGAAAGAAATCCAGTACAGCTTTTTAGGAAAACTAACAAATCGTTTGAGGGGGGATACAAGGTTAAAACCTGAACTTGTATCTTATGCCCACAGAGAGTAAAGATTTAAATATACATATTTTTTAAAAAATGAAACCATGAAGCTATTGGGAGAAAATTTTATTTATTTGTTTATTTTTAAATATTTTATTTTTAGATAATCTCTACACCCAACATGAGACTTGAACTCACAACCTGGAGATCAAGAGTCACACACTCCATGGACTGAGCCAGCCAGACACCTCTATTGGGAGAAAATTTTAGTGAATAATTCTGTAATTTTAAAATGAACATGAATTTCTAACTGTAACTCCCAAGCCAGAAACCTTTAAAGGAAAATAATGGATGTATATGAAGACATAAACAGCTAAATAATAATAAAAATGATTTCTATATGACCAAAACAGTTAAAAGACCTATGATAAGTTATTTATGACAAAATTGGCAAAAGTCAATGTCCTTCTTATATAAAAAGCTTTTACAAATCAATAATTAAGAGACAAGAGAAAAGTGGGCAAAGGATATAAATACACACTTTGGAAAAAGAATTGAACAGAACGAGCAAACATGAAAAGAATACCTGTCAGAGGGACGAATCACTTTTTTTTCCAGAAAGAATCAAATAAGAGCAATCAAATCAGGGTGCCATAAGTCCTGATTATGCAGAGATGCTAATCACAAATCATGCAAACTTCAATCATCATGTTCCAATCTGCCCTCTAAAAGCAGGAACAGACATTGGGGAAGGTATGTGCTACGGTGAGCGCTGTGAATTGTGCAAGACTGTTGAATCACAGATCTTACCTCTGAAACAAATAATGCGATATATGTTAAGAAAAAAAAAAGAAGAAGATAGCAGGAGGGGAAGAATGAAGGGGGGTAAATCGGAGGGGGAGACGAACCATGAGAGATGATGGACTCTGAAAAACAAACTGAGGGTTCTAGAGGGGAGGAGGGTGGGGGGATGGGTTAGCCTGGTGATGGGTATTAAAGAGGGCACGTTCTGCATGGAGCACTGGGTGTTATGCACAAACAATGAATCATGGAACACTACATCAAAAACTAATGATGTAATGCATGGTGATTAACATAACAATAAAAATTTAAAGGAAAAAAAACAAAAGCAGGAACAGGTAAAGATTATCCTACCTGACAATCCCAATGATTTTTTTTTTTTTTTTAGATAGTATTCTGTTTTGGTGTGAGTGGTTTTAATTGGTTCGAACTTTCTGCAAGCTAACAACATTTAATAGAATTTCAGATGTGTATATTCTTTGTAGCAGCAAGTATAATTCTTCATCAGTGGCTAGAATAATGCCTTGGCCAGCAGGGCCGAGTTATGCAGCTCCCATGGGCTCTCCTCTCTCTTGGTGATGGGCAGGGGGACACCTTGTTTTCATTTAGCACCTTCCTTCCCTCCCTCCTTCCCGCTCCGTTCCTCTCCTCTCCATCATATGTGCTGACCCACCAGTTCCCTTTAAGTCATACTCAACTATTGCAAATTCAGGGATGGGGAGGGCAGTCAGGGCCCTGTGAGAATAGCCTGAGTGTGGGCAGGCATAATGCATCCATTCGGATGGCCCTCACCCCAGGTTGGGGTTGGCGGAGCGTGATGCTCCTGAGACCTTCCATTAATTCATGGGCAGTCTCCTCTCTTGTTAGGTCTCCAAACACAGCAAAGCCCCCTTTTTTCCTCAGAGTTTGAAAATTTTATGGCAGGTGAGTTTCACTCTTTTTTCTCTCTCTCAGGAATATTTAGAAAGTTTCTCTCCTTGTCCATCAGTGGGAAAGAAAAGGGGTTGGGGAGGTGTGGTTATCTTAGCTAAACTTGAGATTCAAAACAAATACTCTTAGATAAATTCCAAATCATCATAGCATTTGACATCCTGACAGCCTATGTGTGGTTTTTTACCTCTTTAATTAGAAGTTTACACCTTTGAGGATGCAGGTCTTTTGCTCCCCTAGGGAAATAGAGTCTGGCATCTTAAAAACAGAATTAGCTGCTGCTTAGCCAGCACACATCAAGAGCAGAAAATACATTTAAAATAAATTAATCCCTTACATAGTTAAAATATTAATGCTGACTCTGGGGCATGTGCCTTCACTTATATACACATACACTTTCTCCTCCAAAGATCAGACATTTTTTATTAACAACACTTTAATTTCAAACGGGCGCAACAAATCCATATATACAGATTCAAAGTTTAAAACCTCAGGAAACTCTAATCAACCATCTTCTATTGCCTGATCTTGTCCCCACACCTGCCCCTACCATTGACCAGCCCGATGGGCAGGTGGATGGATACAGGAAAGGCATCAATGTGAATCAACTTGCTTCCTAACAAAGCCAAGTAAGAGTATCGGAGATTCTGGAATTGTCTTCCACATGCTACAGGTTCCTGTCTATATTAGGCTCTTATGTCGCTAACCTGAGGGGGTGTCTGTCAGAGAGGCGATGTGCCAGATGGCCTCACCCTAGACTGTCTCTGCTGTCGGCCTGGGTTCCACCTGTCTCCTCCTGGCTCTCAGATTTCATGTCTTCACTGTTCCCGAGAATCCAACTCCCTTTTTAAAGTGGAAACTGATAGAGTAAGATGTATTCATGATTACATTCAAATACATCGAGAGCCATTTCTGATCCCCACAATGCAGCAGGAAAGCCTAAGGGTATTTTCATATAACTACTCACCAAAATAGAAAGAAAGGCCTCACTAACTTTGCACACTTGTCTATAATTGCGCTTGCCCTGCATTCTCATTAGAATATAATCATCTTGGTTTTCATTTGGATAAGCTGCCGTCTCTGCTTTTCCATTGTGAAGAGTGGGGAAGACTTGATTAGTTGCTTCAGTGTAAGATGTGTAATTTTCCCAAAAAAGGCTACTTACACAGATGCATTTCCAATCAGGGCTCTAGAGCCCAGAACAAAATTGTGATTAATAGTCCATCGAGGGTTTCAACATATGGTTCAGTGTTTAAAGGATTTTGGATAAATCCACTGAAGACGATCCAACTCTGGTTATGAATATAATAGTATCTGGCTCTCTGGTGGAACTGTAGCTAGTTTAATATACAGACACCAGATGCCCTTACATAGGCTGTAAGCACCTTGCAGGTAGGGACCTGGTATTACTCAAAGGGGATCTCTAGCATGTGGCTTAATGCCCTGGGCACACTAAGGACAGTAAGCATTAAATGAAATGTTGCTCAGCCTGATGAGATATGTAGAAACCATGGGCAGAAAATCAACAACTTTTGACAGATTCTCTGAAGACCATGTTCCTGCTGGTGCTGCCCATCACTACATAAACTAGCTAAATTCTTCACTGGGCCCATTCAGTCAACAAGTGTGTACTGAGCATTTTACTAGACCCTGACACTGGATGTGGCAAAATCCTCATCAGCAGAATCCATTTCTTCTTCTCTCTGAGTCATTTCCCTATCTCCTTCACTGCGACTAAGGCCATGTGGCTGGTTCTAGCTAGTGGGAAGTGAAGAAAAGTGTCCCTCTTCAGGCCTGTCCTTTGGAATCCCTCAGTCTCCTCCACCATGCCCTTCCTTCTCCCAGTTGACTGGATCAGAAACAACATGGCGGCCATGGAAGCCGTGTGCTGAGGATGGGAGAGCCTTCTTCAGCTTGAGTCCCTGAATGACCCCACCAAACTGAACACCTGCCCACAACTGTTAGGTGAACAGAAAAGAGCTTCTATCCTGCTGAGCCCAATCCCCACTAAAACATCAGAGATGCAAGGTCCAAGGAGACGTGGCCCTGCCTGTAGAGGGCATCTAACCCCAGAATGGACTTCACTGCGCAGAAGACCACCATGTGGCTCTTTATGCCTCCTCAGAGGAGAGCCACACACAGAGAGAGTCACTCCAGGATGCCTGCTCCAAGATCAGCAGGCCCTTGGTGAGAAGGCCCTGGTTGGAGACACGTAGCCAGAGACAGCGTGCCCTCAGGGATGAACCGAGTACTGCAACCAGCCAGATGTGGGGCCTGCACATCAAAGGATTGGTTTGTGGGAGGCCAGACCAATGACTCTGACCCTTCATGTCTCACCAAAGTGGATCAGCAAGGGTTTGCCAAGGGGACGCTCACCAAAAGGGCCCTTCTGGCCAACGCCCACTTCCTCAACATAAGGCATGCTGTTTGCTAGCAGGCAAACTGTCTCCAGTATATTCATTTGAAGGGCCTTGGTAGCCTCCACTTTGAAAGTACTTGTATATGTATTTCTCATTTAGTCCTCTAAATGACCTTGCTGAGCAGTAAGGCAAGTTGGCTCAAGGTCTTACGGCCAGTTGAGATGTTGGAACTCAAATGTTCAGACACCTGATTCACTCAGTGTCCTCCCCAAGCTCTGGTTTTATGTCAGGGCTTAGGACACACCTTCCTCCACAGCCCCTAGTATTTCTTTCTGTAAACTCACCTTCCTCCACAGCCCCTAGTATTTCTTTCTGTAAACTCACGAACCAGCAGCAGATTTAAGCTCGACTGGAGAGCCAGGACCACATGACTGATGCTCTGCCCCACCCCAACCTCTGCACCATCCTGGAGGCAGCATTACGGCTATGCAGAGCTTCGGGAAAATGTCATGGGTAAAACTTAAATGTCACAGCATCAATCTGGGTCTCATGTTCAGTTCCCCAGGCAGCATACAAATGAGGAGGACCTCAGGATCATAAAGGGAAGTTTGTTAAAAAAAAAAAAAAAAAAAAAAAAAAAGCTGAACTATTTGTTAAGAATGTCAGGGTGATACTGATATATTTCACTGACGTTTCACTGGTATATTTGAATTTCAGTTTCTGTAGAAGTTAGATCCTCAACCATTACCTCCCCCTCCTTTTTGCACCTTCAAATATCCCCGTAACATTACTTATTTCAATTCAGTAAATATTCACTGAGCAACTACTAAGGGAAAGGCTCGCTGCTGTCCACCTGCTATCCATCTCCATGATGGCACTATGTCAAATCAGGAAGATAATCATTTACAAACATGGCATTTGATTGTTCCTGAGTTCTTCAGCCTTCTGGAGGCCCTCTCCATTAACATCCAAATGAAACTCCTTGAGTCCCCACCATTGATGGAGGGAAGCCAGCACTATGGCTGGGATCTGAGAACAGGGGATAAAGAGTAGCAAGTGTCCTACTACCACTCACTACAAATGAATGCTATTGGCCCAGGTTTCAACCCAAATGATTCTCTCTCCTCCTGCAATTTCATTCATGTACGTCTTCAGCAAGTGTCTATGGAATTCCTACTAGTGCCCAGGCATCGTACTGCACGATGAACAAGACGGAGAGCCCTACTCTTGTGACCATGCTCCTTATAATCTAGGAAAAGACCCAGACAATTTTTTCTCTTTAAATTTTTTATTGTTATGTTAATCACCATACATTATGTCATTAGTTTTGGATGTAGTGTTCCATGATTCATTGTTTGTGCATAACACCCAGTGCTCCATGCAGAACGTGCCATCTTTAATACCCATCACCAGGCTAACCCATCCCCCCACCC
>NW_027397064.1:4676794-4678015 GCF_003265705.2 Callorhinus ursinus
TATATTCATTTGAAGGGCCTTGGTAGCCTCCACTTTGAAAGTACTTGTATATGTATTTCTCATTTAGTCCTCTAAATGACCTTGCTGAGCAGTAAGGCAAGTTGGCTCAAGGTCTTACGGCCAGTTGAGATGTTGGAACTCAAATGTTCAGACACCTGATTCATTCAGTGTCCTCCCCAAGCTCTGGTTTTATGTCAGGGCTTAGGACACACCTTCCTCCACAGCCCCTAGTATTTCTTTCTGTAAACTCACCTTCCTCCACAGCCCCTAGTATTTCTTTCTGTAAACTCACGAACCAGCAGCAGATTTAAGCTCGACTGGAGAGCCAGGACCACATGACTGATGCTCTGCCCCACCCCAACCTCTGCACCATCCTGGAGGCAGCATTACGGCTATGCAGAGCTTCGGGAAAATGTCATGGGTAAAACTTAAATGTCACAGCATCAATCTGGGTCTCATGTTCAGTTCCCCAGGCAGCATACAAATGAGGAGGACCTCAGGATCATAAAGGGAAGTTTGTTAAAAAAAAAAAAAAAAAAAAAAAAGCTGAACTATTTGTTAAGAATGTCAGGGTGATACTGATATATTTCACTGACGTTTCACTGGCATATTTGAATTTCAGTTTCTGTAGAAGTTAGATCCTCAACCATTACCTCCCCCTCCTTTTTGCACCTTCAAATATCCCCGTAACATTACTTATTTCAATTCAGTAAATATTCACTGAGCAACTACTAAGGGAAAGGCTCGCTGCTGTCCACCTGCTATCCATCTCCATGATGGCACTATGTCAAATCAGGAAGATAATCATTTACAAACATGGCATTTGATTGTTCCTGAGTTCTTCAGCCTTCTGGAGGCCCTCTCCATTAACATGCAAATGAAACTCCTTGAGTCCCCACCATTGATGGAGGGAAGCCAGCACTATGGCTGGGATCTGAGAACAGGAGATAAAGAGTAGCAAGTGTCCTACTACCACTCACTACAAATGAATGCTATTGGCCCAGGTTTCAACCCAAATGATTCTCTCTCCTCCTGCAATTTCATTCATGTACGTCTTCAGCAAGTGTCTATGGAATTCCTACTAGTGCCCAGGCATCGTACTGCACGATGAACAAGACGGAGAGCCCTACTCTTGTGACCATGCTCCTTATAATCTAGGAAAAGACCCAGACAATTTTTTCTCTTTAAATTTTTTATTGTTATGTTAATCACCATACATTA
>NW_027397064.1:4678115-4683999 GCF_003265705.2 Callorhinus ursinus
TCCTGCTGTCTTCTTTTTTTTTTCTTAACATATATTGCATTATTTGTTTCAGAGGTACAGATCTGTGATTCAACAGCCTTGCACAATTCACAGTGCTCACCACAGCACATACCCTCCCCCATGTCTATCACCCAGCCACCCCATCCCTCCCACCCCCCCACCACTCCAGCAACCCTCAGTTTGTTTCCTGAGATTAAGAATTCCTCATATCAGTGAGGTCATATGATACATGTAGAAAAGACCCAGACAACTTACTAACCAGCAGTTCTATAGTAGAACAGCCACTCTCCCTTGCCTGAACATGGACACACCTGCTCCTCCATCCTTCCCCCAAGCTCTACCAACTCAAGCTGCTGTGTACCAATCTTTTATTGACAGTTTGGGGAAATGAAGTGTGACTATAGGTTAGAACTAAGAATACCTTCCAATTTAATGTCAGACTTCACTATTCCTAAAAATTCTCTGCCTTTTCCCCACCAAATGGCTTGATTTCCTGAGATCCCAGCATCTGGGTTTCTACCCCTTGAGCATTTTCTTCAGTCTTCCCCTTGATATGGGTTGAATTGTGCCCATTTCCCAAAAAAGATATGATGTTGAGGTCCTAACTCCCAGTACCTCAGATTGTGACCCTATTTGGAAAAAGAGTCTTTTCAAAAGTAATAAGTTCAAATGAGGTCATTGGGGGTGGCAGATCCATTATGATTGCTGTCCTTATGAAAAGGAGAAAATTGGACACAAAGACAGATAGGCACAGATGTGAAAACACACAAGGACCAAAACAAATTATGTAATATATGGTGATTAACATAACAATAAAAAAATTTAAAAAAAAAAAGAATCGAGGGCAAAAAAAAAAAAACCACACACACAAGGGATTGGAGTGATGCGTCTATAAGCCAAGGAGCACCAAACATTGCTGGCCAGACATCAGGAGCTGTAAGAAGCAAGGAATGATTCTCTTCTACAGGTTTCAGAGGAACCTGGCCCTGCCAACACCTTGATCTTAGGCTTCCAGTTTCCAAAACTGTGAGACAATACATTTCTGCTGTTTAAAGCCACCCAGTTTGTGGTCCCCTGTAAGAGCAGCTCGAGGAAGCTAAAACACTCTCATCCTTGAGATTCAAGCTTCTAACCTGACCCCTTAAGCCCCCAAGCACGAGGCTGCCTGCAGAAAACTCAAACACTTTGCTATTTCAAAGCAAAGTAGCTCACTTTAATCCACTATAACCTGATCCCCTTCAAAGCTTTCCAGAAGCTAAAAAGTCATTTATACCCCACCCCCACCCCATGAACTTCGCCACCTCCCTACAAGAAGGAAGGAAATGCTAGCAAATTGTTTCAAAAAGATGAAGTGTCAAAGCTCTGGGTGACACAGGGGTTGGGGACCTGGGTCCCTGCCCCCCCTCAGGGCTTCTGTGGCATCTGGATGGCACCCTGGATAAGCAACTGACTGCTGAGTAGCCACCTTCCCTGTGCAGGTTAGGGCACAATCAGGCTTCTAGATTTGATGTCCAGTTGCCTGAGAACCTGAGTGCACAACACTGCCCAATTTTGGAGTCTCTCAGGACACCAAGAGATAGGCCACCACCCATTATATTCCTGCCGACTCCCTTTCCTTCAGGATCTGAGTCAGAGTAGTGGAATGGGGGTGTGCGCAATGCGAAGTACATGGAATTCCTTTTCTTTCCCTGTCCTACAGTTTCCAATCTGACCCCAAAGCAGGAGGATGATGTGTGTACATGAATCTTCTCTATGGCTGTGAAGGCAGTAGAAACACATTTGTCCCCATGGAAATTCCATTTTAATTTACAGAAATACTCCAGAATCCGTGATTTCTGACTTAAACACCTAGGGGAGCATTCGAGTGTGGAATAACACCAAGGATTTTGGAAAAGTCACAAAGACGAATGAGCCATCCACCAAATTGATCTCTGTGGCCCAACACAGGTCAATGACAGTTCAGTTAAAGGTCATTAACAAATACAAATGATGATCAGTTATTTAAATATAATTTAAGACAAACGTAGTGCAAAGCCTTTCCAAACCAGACACAATTGATTTACTGAAAATAATGTTGTACTTCCAAGAGGCCAGCCAGGCCCAAATCAATAAAATTACCTCTAACGATAAACCTTTTATCCAAGACAGATTCATCATTATCAATACCTTTTAACAAAACAAGAATTTGATGTGCCACTTAGAGGATCCTTAGTGGTGATTTTCCTGAAAAAGCTTATAAGCAAACAGTGATTTATCCCTCTGTTCACATGTGCCATCCCCTCTGGGTGAGGATTTGGTTCAAAGGAATCCATTCCTGTTAGCTCTATGCTTCCATTCTGAATAGAAACGGTAGGATTTGGTGTTCAATCCAATCTGATGATCACTTATTCGCATCTGAACAGTGGATCTCAATTTTTTATTCTACCCAGAGCAAGACAAATGCCCAATGGTGCTCACACATACAAAACCTTCCCCAGGGTGGCTCGGGACAACCCTCGGTTCCACTCCCTCATCTCACACTTAGAAGCATGTATCAGAATGCAAGAAAAGATGATTGTGACAGTTTACAAGGATAATCTTAAATACATTCTAATTCTGGCCGATGAAAATAAGACTCATAAACTTTGGTGCCGAAACCACCATTAGAGCCACTCTAATGACATGTTAGTGGTTGAAAACCACAAACATACGAGATGCTCAGTGTTTGTGATCAAACCCTCTTCCATGAAATATTATTTTAATGACTTTTAAAAGAGATAAGCATTCATGGAGAAGAAAGGAGCATGACCTTGAAACCTGTTAATTAGACAAATGAGCGTCTGGTTCCTCGTTAATGGCTCGAAACCCATTCTGCCTCTCAGCATGGCTTTGCAAATCTCTGAGATCATGCAGCGGATTTAACTCTTCGTGGGGCAAATCTGATTTTCCCACCTGCCAAGTCCTTGGAAGGACCCTGGAAGGGGGTCACCCTAGAATGAAGAGAGGGGAGAATCCCAAGGGGATTGGGTTACAGGCATAGGGACCAGAAAAGGCCTGGTGCCCAGATCTACTTCTCCTCTGGCCATTTCAGTGAGGTGGGCAGTTGGGGTAGATGACAGGGGCCCGAGCTGGAGGCAGACTGCTGGGTTGGAGTCCCTGTTGCACTGAGAGCTTGGTCCGCAGCTAGAATGCACAGGTGGGGGCCTTCCGGTGATTTCCAGTGTGTACCTTCTCACCAATCCCTGTACTGCCCTCACCAAACCTTGTGTGCAATATGTTTTTAACCTTTTATTATGGAAATTTTCAAACATATAAAAAAGTAGAGTAGTAGAGTGAACCCTATCTGCCACCACCAGCCTTCAACAGTTACCAACTCATGGCTGATCTTGTTCATCTATACCCCCAGGCTCCCTTCTCAACTGGATTAGGTTAAGAATTTTAATTTACCCCAGATGCACCCATTACTCACCTGCTAAACTTTGGCAAATTCCTTCATCTCTGTGATACTCAGTCTCCTTGTGTATAAGATAAGAGCATTTCCTCCCAGGAGATGGTGGAAATGAAATGAGCTAATACATGTGGAAGCCTTAAGGGCAGAAGACTGAAAGGTGGTAAATGCATTGTGAGCTTATCCTTCCTTGTGTCCTTTCCTGCAGTTCTAAACATAACCAGCATATCAAACCCGAGGACACATTGCTTAGAAGGGTCAAGCACTCTTGTCTTCAAGTGAATTCTGTGGCACTGGGTCTTCTCTGCCCCAGTGAAAACCTAGGAAGTCTCTCATGTTTTCTGGCCATTCTTAGACAACATGCAGTCCCCCTTCTAGTCGTTAGAATGTCCAGTACATGTAGGGGTTCAAGTTTATGCTTCATTCAGATATGCAGCTTCCCCTTCCAGCCCAGGCCTACAGGCAGTGGGCTGCCCTGGGGCTGGGGCTGTTCCTTCTTTATTTCCCCTCGTCCTGTGCCCCCACCCAAACACCCCCTCTACACACACACACACACACACACACACACACACACAATGCAGAGCGTCTGCTACAGAGCTGTGGGAAAAGAGGTGGTAATTTAAGCAAGGATGTTCCGAGTTGAATAGCAGATGCTTACTCTGACTCTTTGTGGGGGAATTTCTAGGTTCTTTGACAATTCCTGCCCCAACGCCCGGATGTTTCTTACTTGTTTTCCCATAATATGGATAAATCCCAGCCAGCTTCTTACCCTTTTTGCTCCCCACTAGGAACTCACAGGTACCTCAGGCTTGTCTCTGATGCACTTCATCACAGGACCCGGCAACTTGCACTGTGGGCTGAAGCGTGTGGACTCAAATAAGGAAACATGCCTGAATGTCTGCCCCAACAACACGGGGGCTCACATGTCGGTCCCAGCATGCCCTTCTCTCCGTCCACTCACTCATCGGCAATGGGCCATCTCCTCCTGCCTTTCGTATTGGCTCTGGGGAGTCAGGTGCCAGCTCACTGTGTCCACAAACTGCAGGGAATACGCTGCAAGCCCTCTCAGGGGGCCTGGTGGAAACCCTTAAACCAGGCTTGAGGGATGAGAGGAGTGTTTACAGCCACGATAGCCTCCTCCAAAAACCCTCTCTCTCAATCACCACGTCTCAACCTCAATGTGGGTGAGGGTCTTAAAAAGCTACACAACTGGGTTTTTAAATCTGCGTCGAAATTTCTGCATGGAGGCTTTATTCTTATACCATTTTACATCCAGTGAGTATACTGGATGTGACAAAGCATGTGGCCAAAGTTAGAAGTTTGTCTGCACCCAGCCAACCTGCCAGAGTGGTTTTACATGAGGAGAGACACTGAGCACCTGACCGTGGCCACAGGAACGAGAGCCTGGAGACCAAGGGTGGGGAACCCCACGGTCCCTGCTGGGACATAGGAGGCGGAAGCAGCACCCATTGGGTAGATGTCATTGGAATGTACAAGACATTTTCAAACAAGACTCTGTGTGGCAGCAAGAGAAATGATGTCATCGCCTGCTCGGAGGCTTCAGCTTTCTCTCCAACCAGCAATGAGAGACAGGGGACTCCAGTGGACTCTGTAGGTTCCCAAACTTCTCAGGCTTTGCGACAGGGTGTGGAGAGAGGCTGGGGCTTCGGGAGGGGGATAGTAGACTTCCCAGCATTAAAGGCCGTTGAGAACTAGGTAATTCCTCGCAAAAATGAGAGATCTGTGTTTGCTTCCAAATGGGTGAAACAAATCAGTTTTCTTCGAAATGCCATGCACAGTCCTTCCCCAGGGCCTTTGCACTTGCTACTCCCTTTGCCTGAATGCTCTTCTTACAGCTATCATTTGCCCCCCCCATTTTCTTTTTGTTTGTTTGTTTAAAGTTTCACTTATTTATTTAAGAGAGAGAGAGAGTGCTGGAGGTGGGGAGGCGCAGAGGGAGAGAGAGAATCTCAAGCAGACTCCCTGCTGAGGGTGGAGCCCAATTCGGGGCTCGATCCCATGACCCTGGGATCACGACCTGAGTCGCATGCTCAACCAACTGAGCCACCTAGGCGCCCCTGCCCCACTTTCATTCTAGCTTCTTCTTTTTTTTTTCTTTTTTTCACACTGTCTTTATTTTTTTTAGTGTTTTTTTTAATTTTTTATTGTTATGTTAATCACCATATATTATATCATTTGTTTTGGTGTACTGTTCCATGATTCATTGTTTGTGCATAACACGCAGTGCTCCATGCAGAACGTGCCCTCCTCAATACCCATCACCAGGCTAACCCATCCCCCCACCCTCCTCCCCTCCAGAACCCTCAGTTTGTTTCTCAGAGTCCATCATCTCTCCTGGTTCATCTCCCCCTCCGACTTACTCCCCTTCATTCTTCCCCTCCTGCTATCTTCTTCTTTTTCTTTTTTCTTAAAATATGTTGCGTTATTTGTTTCAGA
>NW_027397064.1:4684099-4717327 GCF_003265705.2 Callorhinus ursinus
TCCTTTTGATGGTTGCATAATATTCCATTGTGTATATATACCACATCTGCTTTATCCATTCATCTGTCGATGGACATCTGGGCTCCTTCCACAGTTTGGCTATTGTGGACATTGCTGCTATAAACATTGGGGTACACGTACCCCTTCGGGTCCCTACATTTGTATCTTTGGGGTAAATACCCAGTAGTGCAATTGCTGGATCGAACGGTAGCTCTAATTTCAACTGTTTGAGGAACCTCCATACTGTTTTCCAGAGGGGTTGCACCAGCTTGCATTCCCACCAACAGTGTAGGAGGGTTCCCCTTTCTCCGCATCCCCGCCAACATCTGTCGTTCCCTGACTTGTTAATTTTATCATTCTAGCCTCTTCTTAAACATTACTGAACCAGAGAAAACTTCTCTGACCACTTATTTTAAAGAGTCATCTCCACCCCAGTTGAGCCCTGTCTTCCCTGCTGTATCTTTCTCCAGAGCATACATGATCACTTGCATTTTCATTTTATTACCTATCTCCCACTGAAGAACACAAATTCCATGACAGCTTGGACTTTGTTTTGTTCATTGCTTTGTCTCAGTCCCCAAACGTTGCCTGGCACACAAGAGGCACTCCAATGCTTATTGGATGAACGAATGGACTTACATCTCCTTGTTCTTCAGCTCTTAGCTCTTGAGCTGTTTTTCTACTTCACCAACTCATTTTTCTGCAGTGGCCAAACCACTGATCCCCACCTCCCTTAAAATAAAAAAATATTGCAATCCTGTTTTCCACCTGAAATCCATCTCTTCTGACCTTAGTGGAGGTTTCCTTTTGAATAATTCAATATCCTTCAGGATGTTTATTAGTACATTCTGAAGTGTTCGATGTCTTGCAACAGGTCTGTTTCATGGAGAGAGACACCTCTGCTCTATTTTCTCAGATTATTTGCCCTTTCATGACCTCTTGCATCTCTGCATGTACATTGATGACTTTTCTGTGTTGGTCATTCTTTCAGAATGTAATTGTTCATTAATATTGAAAGTTGAGATGAGTTTTGTTTTCAGTTTCAAACAGAGAGGAAAGTAATGATATATGTTATTACAGAAACTATAAAGTTTTTGTGAAAAACCACTAAAAGCAAAAGTAAGATAAATGACAATCTAGAGGGAATATTTTCAATTTACATGAGTTTTACTATATAAAGAGCTCTTACAATCAATTAGAAAAAAATCCTCCTGGGGAAAATAAAAAAGACATTTAATTCAAAAAGAATAAAAATATATAGAGTTTTGATCTCAACATTAATCAACAAAAAGAAGATTAAAATAAGCACTTGATAGTATTTTTCATCTCTAAACTTAAGGATAAAGAAGAATCATATCCCTTGTTAACAAAGACTGGAGAACTTTCATATATTTCTGCTAGGAAAATAATTTACTATAACCTTCCCTGAATGGGCATTTCTTCTATATGAATCAAGAAGCTTAAGCAAAATGTATGCCATCTGATGCAGTAGGGTTTGCTCTGGTGTAGGATTAGGGCAGCATTCCAGGCCATGCTCTGTGCTGAGTCCATGGTGAGGTCTGGGTTGGGGACAGCTGAGAAGGATCCAAACCTCGGTCAGAATTCCTTCTGGAAACACAGAGCACACTCGAGTTAAGATATCTGATGTAGATCTGAAACTAATGATGTACTATATGTTGGCTAATTAAATTTAAATTAAAAAGGGGGAGTATCTGATGTAGAGATAAAAGAGCTATCTACAAAGTGTGTCTGAGGGAAGGGGACCACAGGTGACAGTGCAGAGCCCTGAGCAAGGAGAGGAAGTGCTTCCTGAACCCAGAGACAAAGAAGGGCTGCAGAGAGGGGTCTGTCTTCCAGGACCTGAGACCATTAGTCAAGGGATAAGGCAGCCCCCAGGGACCCCACAGGGAAGGAACCAGGGAAATACATTCCCTGGTCTCATGCTCCTCCTTCTCTCTGCCTCTTGCTAACATCCTCATTTGTTGAACCCAACTGGTAGCCACATCACCTCTGAGTGATGCCCTAGTTCTGTTTGTGCCCTTCTGGCCCTGGCAAAAAGTTTCACAGGGTGGGAAAGGAGATGCATTTGACTTGCAGGAGGTCCCCATGAGGAATGAAGGGGTGGAGAACCTTCAAAATGGGAGGGAAGAGGAGAGGGGGAGGAGACGAGGGTACAGCTAGAATCCTGACTCCCCCTAGGGTTGAGCTCTCTAGGGATAGAAAAGGGATAACAACCCCGGGGGTGCGGGGGGGAAACAAGAAGAAAGGAGAAAGCAGGGGGCCTTTTGTCCCATTTCTTGTTTGGAGCTCAGGGAGACCAGCCAGGGGCAGAGACTGCATCCAGTGGTCCAAAGGCATCCAGAAGAAGGAAGTTGGGAGTTTTAGAAGGTCCCATAGGGACGTGGGGGCTGCCCCTGTTGCCAAGGCTGCTGGAAGTGCCTTAGATCGTGAGGACCTGCTGCTCCAGTGAGAACCAATATGGGACCAGGGGGTTCCTGGCTGTGCCCAGGGAGCCTCAGGCTTTCACAGCAGGGCCAGAAGGGTGGCGGCAAGTCCAGTCACATCCTGACTCCTGATGCTAACGGGTCACAGAAAAAGAGACACAGGCCATGCCTTCCACCACCGCAGAGCTTCTTTGGAAGGTCTACCCAGGCTTGCAGTCAACAGGTTCTTGTGGAGGCAGCTCCCAGAAGGTTCCTAATCATACAAGACTTCAATTAAAGGGAAGTAAATGCAAAGACATCACTGTTTGACAAACTATGGGTTGTAAATAATGGATGCTGATTTGTGCAAGGAAAATGAGAATCATTTTGAGGCATTAACCACGAAACAAAGGTTTTTCATCAGAATAACTAGCTGCCACCAAAACAAATAAATATTTAAAGCTTATTCATACTAAATGTTCATGTACCTATGGATCAGGGTTCACAGTTACACACTTTGCTCACGTGTGCAAACATACTTACTGCTCCTTTGCATCACTGTCTCCTATGGATGTGAATCCCTCTTCTGGGACTCAAGAGATGGCAGGTCAAGGAGGCTGGACCAAGCATGCCAGTTTCCTGTTGAAGGGTGTGCTGGGCTCTTTTTCTGCAATTCTCCCCTGCTCCCCCCACCCCAGCAAGATTCCACCTGAGTAGAGAGGAGAGTGGACTTCGCCTCCCAGCATGGGAGCAGGAGGGGCTTGGATCCACGGCTGGTCCCTGCGTCATCGTTGGGTGTTGTCCTCCAGGTGCTCTGGGCCTTGTGAAGCTGTCCCATATGGACCCCCTCCTAAAAAGTAATTCAGGAAAAAGACAAAGGCATGGACTGCAGGACTTATCAGAGCATCTTCTGCACTGCTGTGCTCTAAGACTGTTTTACAGGGTACACAGTATGCCTTCTTCCTCATGAGGTTTGACCACAGATCTTTTTCCCACAGAGCATCTCACAGGGCCAGTGTTCTGCCAAACACACGGGAAAGCTCTGCTCTGATAGGATTACATTTAGAATGTCAAAGTTCAAAACCATTTCAGAAGATAAGAGCAAGCTAAACGCATTTCTCTACGGCAAAGGGCAGATAAGAAATGGAGTGGCCAGGAGCTTTCAGGCCAAGAGCACAAAACACAAAAGCATAGCAGGACAAGAAATGGATTAACCCACTTATTAAAATACCAAGATTCTCCCTGACATGTTACTTACAAAAATATATCCCCAAGGGGGAAAAACAGGGAGATAAAAAAATAAAAGGATGAGCAAATATACAACATGTGAATCTTAGTACATAAAGAAAAAGAAAGAAATTGCAGAGAAATTGAATTCCAAGCAAACCTTATTTAATGGGGCAAATAGGGCCATTTTTTAATGGACACAAAACCCAACCCAATGTAAGAGGATAATGGTCTTAGAGATTTATATATACTCTGACTCAAAAGGCAAAAATTATTATAACCACAAGGGACATTTAACAGAAAAGCAATGACAAGATTTTAAAACAGTATTGTCATTCTAAGAGAGATAAAACACACACAAAATGTATATGAACATAGGGGACTTGATCAATATAATTAATAAGGAGAAATATATAGATATGTTATTTTTCCTAAAATAAATAAGCTTTCTTCCTTATTTTGTGGCCTTGGAAATTTAGAAAATTGAACACATGTTTACCTTGACAGATCTCATACATTCCCCAAACTAGAAATTGCACAAAACACATTTTTTAACACGATACGATGAACTTACACATTAATAAATGGATTCAAAACAAAGCACCAAAATCCCTCAGAAATTTAAAAATAAATAAGAATGAAAATCACCTGTCTAAAAACTGGTAGGATTAAGAAGTAAATGAAAATATATAATGGTCAATTACTCAGATGAAAATAGAAGTGAGATCACACTATTTCAAAACACATATGCGACCACAGATAGGGTCATCAGAGAGAAAGGTACATTTTCAAAAAAAGAATAACAAAAAGTACTAATAGTTACCTCAGGCTTCATTTTTTTAAATTTTGTTTTTAAATAAAATTAGTCCTAAAGAAACCTGGGGAGAGGAATAACAGAAATATGGCAGAAATTAATTGGCAAAAAGAATGGAATCTATAAATACAGCTAAAAGTTGCTTCCTTTCCTAATGAGTAAAATAGACAAACCTTTGTTAAATCTAATTTTTAAAATTCCAAAATGCAAAGAAATAAAATCAGAAATTTGTAAGTTGTCCTAAGAAAAGATATGACACCATTTCTTAGCGATACAAGTCTACTTGGTCAAACTGTGTAGTAGTAAATTGAAAATGTCAATAAAGAGAAATATTTCATGCAATTTTTTTAAGTAATAGAAGCTTTAAAATAACAGGGCCAATAACCAAAAAATACTGTAGAAGTTTTCAAATAATTACTCCTTAAAGCTCTGATTTCAGGTATCTTCTTAAGCAAATTGCACTGATAATGTAATAGCAAATGCGTTTTTGCAATGCTAACTTAAACCTGATTTCTACATGTGACTAGCACAGCACAGGTATGGCAATTGTAAATCAGTCTCATATTTAACTGGAATGTAAATAAAGACCCTAACTAAAATCCTACCACACTCCTATGTACTAAATCTGAACATATACATACACAGAAATATAGAATTTATATCCAGGAATGGAAAGATGTTATAATATTGAAATAATACATTATACTGATGTTTTTGAAAAGAAAAATATATAAGCATCTCTGAGGTGTCGCAAATGCTTTAATACATTTCTGTTCCTTTTTCAGATATAACTGTTTGAAAACTAAAACAGAAAAAATTCTTGCCTCACAGATTAAGGATAGTTATTCTAAGAAGTGTTCTCATTGGAGTCGGTGATTCACTTGGGGCACGCGATGAAACTGGGAAAGGGGGCAGGAATGTGGATTATGACAATGGCTGCTAATTTATTCATTTATCCAACAAATACTCATTGAGGGCATGCACTAGGCTCCCGGTATTGTAGGTGTTGGGAGACAGCGTTAGGCTCCCCGTGGTCATGTGATTGCTATGGTTGTTGCTGTGAATGCTGCTGTTAAAAATTCTATCAGCCACACTCCTCACATGCCCAAGTGCACAGCAATGAAGCACGCATCAGCAGGCAATTCACTCAAGCCTGTGGACAAAAGCAACACCTGAAGGAGTTTTCTTGTATACCCAAAATTCTGGCGGAGAAGACATGGTAGCAGAAGGATCGCATTCACTATAGTAACACAAAATATCCCACAAAATACCTCGAAATCATCTTGAAGACTAACGAACGCCACACTGAGAGCCCTAAGAGAACGTTGCAGAAGGGAAGGAAGAATGGGGATTCTGCACCCTGCTAAGGCAGACTATGGTAAAAATGGCATTTTCCTCCAAGTTAATTTTTAAGTGTAGACAATTTCAAAAAATAACCCAAATAGAGGTGGTTTTTGTTTGTTTATTTTAGAATCTGGGAAAGGGATTCTAACATTTTTTTCCAGAAAAATAAGCAGACAAAGGTAACAAATAAATATTAAAAAAAAAAAAAAGCATGGTGGGAAAGACGAGGTCCATTGGATGTGAAGATATGGTAGCAGCAAACACTCAATCATTCATGAATTTGGTGGACGTTGATTGCGCCCTGTTGGGTGGCAGATGCTGTCATGACTGTGACAGGCTACAACAGTAAGTGAAGAGAATCTGTCCCAGCAGTCCTGGAGCTTGTGGGCCACTGTTAGCCTACATCCAGCAGTGGTAAAGGCCATGAAGAACAGGATGCAAGTTAAGAGGGTAGACAGTGACTGAGGTCATGGGGCAGATCTCTTCTGGATTGGGTTTCTGAGGAGGTGACTTTGAACAGAGACCCCAATGAAGAGTCGATGGAACCAAACTGATGTTGGGGAGAGCTGAGTTCAGGTGGAGGGGGCAACACATGCTAAGGATGAGGGAGTGCTTGATGGGTTTGAGGAAGAGCAAGGACATCAGTGTGTTGGGGAAACCTGTAGGCACTGAGGTCGGGAGGTGGCCAGCAAGCAATGCATGTCATCAGTGGGCCTTAGGGGTCCTGCTGGGCATGGTCCCAGTCTCCCCAGGACAGTTCTGGTGCATGCCTGCTGGCCCTATGTAATCAATGGTGCCTCATTATATCCTCAAGGTCTGTTTCTTCTCCTTATTCAATTCAAGCTGAAGGGTAAAATAGAAGAAATCATGGGAAAAACATTTCACAATATTGAGCAAAGAAAAGACTTCCTAATCGGAATACAGAAAGTGATGACCTTAAAGGACTTCATTAAGATAATGTGTCCATCAAATGACTCTAGTGATAAACCTAGAATATCTTGTGCCATAAAGCAAGGAAGTGTTCAAAGACTGATCCCAAGCATAACATGTCCTAACTGGCATGAAAGACTTCCCACTGGTTAAATTTAGGATGAGTTGATTCTCCAAAAGAATAATGACAAAAAATGAATAACACACTGAATGTAAAACGAATACAGGAGTCCACAGTGTGCTAATAAATATAGATGAATGAAATGCAAAGGAAAGAAGGGAAGGCTCCTCTTTTTTTTTAAGCGAAAAATGCCAACTAACAAGTGTAAAAGGCATCATGGAGTTGGAAAATCACCATCTTGCAACTACCACAGTGTTATTATTTCAGACAAGAACTTGGGTGAATGTTTGTTGGGGAACCGGGTGTCAACATGGTATCATCTCTCCACAGAATACATATTAATTACATAGGAGGAAAAGGTACCTTTATAGTGGAGAAATTGGTTAGAGGGGCGCCTGGGTGGCTCAGTCAGTTAAGCGTCTGCCTTCTGCTCAGGTCATGATCTCAGGGTCCTGGGATTGAGCCCCGCATCGGGCTCCCTGCTCAGCAGGGAATCTGCTTCTCCCTCTCCCTCTGCCCCTCCCCCTGCTTGTGCTCTCTTGTGCTCTTTCTCTCTCAAATAAGTAAATAAAATCTTTTTTTAAAAAAAGAAATTGGGTAGAAATTGCTTTGAGTGATCAAAGTGACATCATGGCCTCCAGAAATGATGCATTGAGCACACAGCATCAATTATGAAATCTCCTGAGAGAAATAAAAACCCTGACTTAATCCTGAAGAAGCAGCCAGAAATATCCATACTAGAGCACATTCTACAAAATGAGTGGTCTGTATTCTTCAAGAATGTCAACGCCATGAAAAATACAGATTAAGAACCTATTTTGACTAAAGGAGTCTACAGATCTATGATGATTAATGCAGTGTGTGGTCCTGGATCAGGGAAAATGCTATCACAGACACAGTGGGACAACTGCTGAATTTCTAATATAGACTACCTGTCATATAATAGCAATACAAAAATGCTAAATTCATCCAATTTGATAGTAATATTGTGGTTTTGAAAGAAAATCTCCTTGTGCTGAAGGCACCTATAAGTATTTAGAGATGAAGGGTTATGGCATCTATAACTTACTCTCAAATGATTCACAAAAACATTGATGAATAGGTTAATAGATACATACATAAATAAGTAGATAAAGCAAATGTGGCAAATTGTTAATACTTGATGAATCTAGATGAAAAGATATAGGAGTATTCATTAGATACTTCTTACAACTTCTCTGCAGATCAAAAGCTAAAACAGGGGCACCTGGGTGGCTCAGTCAGTTAAGCAGCTGCCTTCGGCTCAGGGGTCATGATCCCAAGGTCCTGGGATCGAGCCCCACGTTGGGCTCCCGGCTCGGTGGGAAGCCTGCTTCTCCCTCTCCCACTCCCCCTGCTTGTGTTCCCTCTCTCACTGTGTCTTTCTCTGTCAAGTAAATAAATAAAATAAAACAAAAATAAAAGCTAAAACAAAAAGTTAAAAATTTATAGAAGACAAAATAAAATTTTAGAAGTCCGAAGAAAGAAGACTTGAGAGAGAAATGGACAGAAGTTATAGGATAAACAAATAGCTGAGAAACATTTGAAAGGAGATCCCACATCATTAGTCACTAGGGACAGAATTAGCAGTAGAATAATAAGTTGTGATTTGAAGTGGAATACTATACAGCAATGAAAATGAAAAATAGTTGCTAGACTTAATAACACAAATGAAACTCACAATCCTAACAGTGTGTGAAAAAAAGAAAGCATACAAATGAGTATATAGTCTGATTCCATTTATGTAAAGATCAAGGCAGAAAACTCTTTAAGGAGTTAGAACTCAGGGAGTACATGATCTAGCAATCCCACCTCTGGGTATATATCCAAAGGAAATGAAATCAATATCTTCAAGAGATATCTGCACTTCCATGTTTATTGAAGCATTATTCACAATAACCAAGACGTGGAAATAACCTAAGTGTCCATCACTTGATAAATAAATAAAAGGTGAGATACAGGTGTGTGTGTGTGTGTGTGTGTGTGTGTGTGTGTGTGTGTGTATAAAAACATTAATCAGCCTTTAAAAAGAAGGAAATTCTGTGATTTTTGATACCATAGATGAACCTGAAGGACATCACGCTAAGTGAAATAAGCCAGGCACAGAAAGACAAATACTACATAATTTCAGGTATGAGAATCTTACAATGTCTAACTCACTGGGGCACCTGGGCGGCTCAGTCGATTGAACATCTGACTCTTGGTTTTGGCTCAGGTCATGGTCTCAGGGTTATGAGCCCCACATTGGGCTCTACACTGGGCGTGGAGCCTGCTTGGGATTCTCTCTCTCCCTCGCCCTCTGTGCCTCCCCTACCCCAAGAAAAACAAAAACCAAAAACATCTAACTCACAGAAGCAGAGATGAGAATGGTGGTTGCCAGGGGCTGGAGGGGTAGGAGATGGGAAGATGTTGGTCAAGGGTACAAAGTTTCAGTTACGCAGGATAAATATGTTCCGAAGGTCTGATGGACAGAATAGTAACTTGAGTTAGTAAGGCTGTATTACATATTTGAAATATGCTAAGAGAGTAGATTATAAGTGTTCTCACACACACACATTGTGAGGTAACAGCTATATTAACTAGCTTGATTGTGGTAATCATTTCACAATGTATATGTATTTTAAAAAATCATGTCGTACACCAAATAAATATGTACAATTTTTAATGTTAATTATACCTCAAAAAAGGAAGTCAGGGGCACAGGGGCTTCTAGGGTGCTAATTATAATGTTCTGATTCTTGCTCTGGGTGCTGGAAACACCCGTGGGTTTATGCAGCTAAAATCTATCAGGCTATACACTTATTATTTATTTATGCTTTCTTCTATATATTATACTTCACTGAAAAGTTTTTCCAAAAGAAAAGCAAATATAATAGTGTCCTTCTGCAAAAACAAAAACAAAAAACAAACAAAACAAACACTTAGGAAAAGTTTTCATTTTAAACTCAAAAGAAGAGAAGAAGGAGCTTGCCAGCTTACTTCACTCTCACTCATTTCCTGAAGTACCGACTGGATAATCCCTGTTATTAGCTCTGGAATTGAGAAAAGGTGAGTCACACTGATTAATGCAGCATAGTTTTGAGAGGAGCCTTGAGTAATTCCCACATGAATAGGAGCCTGTAATTAATCACTGACTATTAAAGCAGTACAAGTGTTTGAATTAGTAGCCAACAAAATAAAACAAAACCTATTAAAACATGTTTTTGAGCAGAAAATTTATACTTCAGAGTGGGTTCCAGACGAAACAAGCGTGGCATCTGCTGCACAAACAGGGGTACCACTGAGCATGTGTGGAGAGGACGCCAAGCCCGTCACAACTGGGCAGACAGCACCAGGCTGCCACACATAGGAATCTCGGCATTTCAGCCTTGAGATTTGTAATTGCAATCCAGTGGATTACTTTAAAAAAAAAAAAAAAAAAACTCTATTAGCATCCTATAGTTTGATTTTCACCCTTCGCATGGGAAGCTAATGACAACAAAAAGGATTAATTTGTCACAAAAGCATGGTGCTATTGACTTGAGAAAAGACAGTGTGGAATTTAAGAACACGCCTCCCAAAATAAGGCCACCAGCCTGGTCTTGCCATTGTGTTCTGCAATTGAAAGAAAGATATGAAGGCTGAGCAGAGCTGTCTAGGAAGGTCACCCCAAATCCAGCTGAGCAGCAGCACTTGGATGGGTCCCCAAGTTTGAGGTCCCCTCCCTGTCCAGAATCTCAGTTGGTCAGTATACCCAGAGCTACAAAGCCTCATCCTAACCAACATCAGCAAAACCACGAGTATGCTCAAGATTGCCAACCTACAAATCCTCAAGGAGGAACACAGAATTAACTCCATAAAGTTGGATACATTTATGGTCATCCTACCAACAAGTCTACAGGAGAAAGCAAAATGCAAACAGAAAGTTACTTTGTGACCATGGATCCAAAATAAAAGGAACTCACTGGATATTTTTAATGACTAAAATAAGAAAATTTTAACAGCCAGGAGAACAGACATATGTATAAGAGATATGGGCACAAGCTCTCCCTTAAGAGTGCAGAATTCAGAAGTGATGGGTTTGGACCTTGGTTTTGCCTCTTCCTGTTTGCATGACCTGGAGTAAAATCACTTGGTTTACGTGAACCTCAGGTCCTGATCCATGAGATGTGGATATTAGTACCTATCTCTAGGATGACGGGGAAGATTAAGGAGGCAATCTATGTGATAGTGCCATATGCATGTAAAATATAATCATTTCCAGCTGCTCTGCCCCTGGCTACTCCTCGGGACCCGAAGATCTCACTTGGAGACGAAGTCCCACAAAGGTCCTGATCCATCTTTGGAGTTGCTGGTTGTACACCGGCTCCAAAGGGAAGTATGATGTGAATCAGTGTTATTCCAATGAACGAGATCCCCTCCAGGGTGTGAGGCTCTGCCCCAGGGCACTTATAGACCATGAAGTTCTTTCTGGTCTTCCTTCAATGCCTTCCGTTCTATTCCAGTTGATGTAGCAAGCTTCCCACATGGTTCCCGGATATACTCCTATTTCTTTGTTAAGTTGGTTTGGCTGATTCCTGTTCCCCTTGCCTGGATCTTGATGGCCTTTCTACACCTTACCAGTTCCCTCCTCCTAGGGTCCCACTGGACTTCCTTGCCTTTACCCCAAGTCAGTGTCTGGGCTTCGACCCAGTGTTGGAACTCCCTGGAAACAGATACAATATTTCCTGCAGTATCGCTTGAAGTGCCCTGGAGGTCAACATTAGCTCTGCTCCAGTCCAAGTTTGCCACGTATCAGGTAACTGTAGCCTTAATTCTGAATATCATCAATCAGCATGCGACGATAGGTGTTTATTTAGCTCCTGAGCCTGTGAGTTGGCCGGGGGTCAGCCAGTCTAGGCTTGGCATGACTGGAGATGGCTCTGCTCTATACGTCTGTCATCCTCCTTCCAGGAGCAGCAGGGCCCCTTGGTCATATAGCTCCTTGGACGATGGCAGAAGTACAGATGCCAGAAGAGACGCCTGTGTGCATTCCATGCCTACTGCATCCAGTCTGCTAATATCCCATTGGCCAAAGCAAATCACGTGGTAGGGCCCCTCATGAAGGCACAGGGAAGCTTCCCTGCCCACGGCAGGTGGACACTGAGAACTTACACGGCAAAGAGAATGGATACCAGGAACAACACGGCACTCCAGCTTATCCTTACCTTTCTCAGAGGCTGGTTCAGATGTTCTCGTGTCTGCCATGTCTAGCCCTAGATTTGATCACTTAATTTAATTTAAAGCCAATTTGATTAATTTAATCATTTAATCCCCAATGTCCGTGCCACCCCTGACAAAGATTCTTTGCTTGACCAAACTTCCATGAGGCTCCTGAACCCATCTGTGCACTGCCTTGTAAAATCTAGTTTTAACAAGAACCCTGCTTAGGGAGATTGACCAGAACCACCTACCCTGGATATCTGATCAGGACCCTCGTCCTCAACCAGCCCCCAGGTGATATCTGGTCGCTCTGGCCTGTCTTCAGCAAGAATCAGTAGGTGGGTTTAGCCAGAACCCCCTTTACTCCTGATGTTTCCTCTTAGTAATTTTCTCTCCACGGATCCGCACCCTGCTCCTTGGCTCTAAACCCCCCACTTGCCCATGCTGTATCGGGAGACCAGCCCAGTCTCTCCCCCACTGCAAAATCCCATCATGATGATCTCTGTGCTGATCACAGTGGTCCAAATGGACCGTCTTTCCATGGGTGTTACTGGATCGCTTTCATTCTTTATCACCCTCTTTTCTCCCCTGTTGGTCCACACTGCAATTGGCCACTTCTACTTATGCTCACATCTCTCCTCAGAAACTTCCATGGCCCCCCTATTAAGTGGGGTCCTCCTATTTCCTTCTCTCATGGTGCTCTGAAGTTTCCCTTCTTGGCACTTATTTCTGAGTGTGAGGGGAAGTAAGTCCTGGAACCATAAATACTGAGAGCCTGCAAAGACCTGAAGATTCTCTGGTCCAAGTTTCTTGCTTTAGTGACATATCATCTGAGGCTCTGGGTGGAACCCATGCTTCCCTGGCTGGTTAGCAGTAGTTTGGATAACGTCCCTGCAGACGAAGGCCACACCTGTCCTGAACCCGCCAAATCATTCAACAAGTAACATGAGCCGGCCAATAATCACATGAAGAAATGCAAAAAGTAAAATGAAATGTAAAAGGAAGAAATGAAAAGTAAAGTGTATATGCATATGCATGTGAATATATGCACGCATATAAGTATACATGTGGACTTAGATGTATATATGCAAATTTTGTTGGCTATAATTGCTCCAGGCCCTGAAATAAGAAAGCACTAGCAACACTAGTTGCTTCATAGAAAACGTCTAGCAACACTGATGAATAGTATGAATCAGTAGTACAACTAGGATAGTCCCACAACATGGTACTCCGGTTAGTTGCTTTTGATTAATTTTTTTTTTTTTTTTGATGGGAAGAGCGTGCTAGTTTCAGCTCACCGGCGCTACTTCTTCCCAATGATTAGTTTAGAGAAACTGAGCTGAGAGAAGCATGCAGAGAATCGATTGACAGGAAACAAGGGAAACAATCCATTGCTGCTACAAAACACCACCCTTAAAAGAGCGACAACTTACCCGGGTGCCTCTGGAAGCTGAGTCCAGGTGTTCCAACAGAGATCTGTACAAGGCAACCCACACCATGGGGAAGGGAAAGTTAGCCATGCTGAGCAGGGACACGGATCTCTGTAGCAAAAGGTGTATAAGAGACGTAAGATAGTAAAAACTGACTTTGGAAACCCGCCGAATAAAATCAGTATAAATTCAGAGACCACCTAAAGATGAAGCTACCTGCAATCTTCAAGCCACGCCCAGGAAACATCCTGAGTTTTTGGAGGTAACTGTGAGCAGTAAATGCCTGTTGGCTTTGGGTGCAGGACGGGCGGGGCAGATATTAAATGGTGTTTTGCAGGGAGTGTCATGGCTACTGTTGTTTTCACTGAGGTCTAGCAGGAGGTGATGCACCCTTTCCAAGGGAAGGACTGTCCTCTCCCCCAGGGAGACTAGAGCCGTGAGAGGTTGCAGTCAGGGGTCTCCAGTTAGAGGCAGAAAGGTGACATATCTATAGTTAAGTTCACTAAGACTGCCTGGAATTTGCAAGTCTTTCATTTATGCCAACAAATAAAAATTCAGACCTCAAAGCTTGAGGTTTGGACAGATGCATAAGATGTAGCCAAGGCTTAGCAGAAAGAGGTCGGACATCTTAGCCAACAGAAATCAGACATCCTTGCAGGACAGAGTAAGCCAGGGCAGGCTGGACCCCACAGGAGAGAATTTTGGAACCCAGAAGAGAGGAACGCAGGTCAACACAAGTGTGCTCTTAACCGGGCTGGCCCAGCAACCACCACAGCCTCAGCATGGCCGAGCTGCAGAACATGGGCTCAGGCCACCGATTCTTGTGCACCTCAGTCTCTGCACAGGTATGATGAATTCTAGGTGGTTGTCACATCAACAGGGTTCCATTATTCTTAAAGCAGTCTTATCTTCATAAAGATATCTAGAGTTTTTGTTTTTAATCCTTAGGTATTACTATCTGTAAATAGCTGGATTGGGTGGATCTACTTCCTAGCTATCATCACCATCACCTAACCCCAAGTGTGCAAAACCAGGAGATAGCCTCTAGGTGCTGCTTATGTTTCCTGTTCTAAAGGAAGAAGGAAAGAAGGGAGGAGGGGAGGGAGGGAAGGAGGAAGAGAAAGAAATAATAGTGAACTGCTTAATGATGGACTGATTTTCATTTTAAAAGCTGTGGGGGGGGTGTGTATGTGTGTGTGCATGTGTGTCAGTGTCATTCCTATAATTGTCAGTAATGGCATCCCTGGGATCCTTTCCCTACCACCGATCAAATTCATCCTAAGAAACACCTTTGTGGCAGAGTAGTGTGGAGCTCATTTAGAGAGCTACAACAGAACTCTGAGTTAATTTCCTCTTGTCTTTATTTATGGAATGCATTTGCTGTAGTAAATTTCCTTCAGCAAAAATACCTTCGAAGTGTTTTCGAAATGCTTTTAACTGTCCTTCGCATTTATATATCCTATAACAATCAGCATCAAAATGCTAATGTTATAGATTTAGAAAGCTAAGTTCTTGGGAATCACTGTGATAGAAGTAATTTGTGTGTGTGTGGTCCATGCCTCAGAGCCCAAAATGTTCCCTATACTTCACTGAACATAGTTTTGGGTCTGAGAACCACCTCCCGCCACATCCGGGTCTTCTGTCCTCCTACCCCATCCTCCACTCAGACCTCTCACCATTTTCTTCTGCATGTGTTCAGTTCTTATGAGCTTCCACGACGATCCTCCTGTAATTCTGCATGCTCTGGGCACACCCATGACCATGTCCAAAGCACAGTGGCCCTCAAACCTGCATGTTTACCCTCCTATTTCCTTTCATATGCCCACTACTGCAGCCGGCTCTCCGCCTGAGCATCCCGGTTCACCTGCCACACGAAGGAATACACGTCCAACTTCAAATCGGAAGTCACTGCCTATGCCAACCTCTGCAAAACCACTGTTTCCTGCCCTGATCAATGACACCTACGTGGCCGCTGTTCACTGGAAACTGGGAGTTGTACCTGAATCTCCTCTCTCTCCCTCACCTCCCTACAACCCTACTACTGCTGTCCCCTGACTCTTTGATGCATCATCTAAGACCCTGAGACACCCTCCCTGGTCTGGACGAATTGTAAGGCATCATTCCATTTGAGGTCCCAACCTTATCCCTTCCTCTTCAATATACCCTTCCCGTTGCTCCCAGGTACATTCCGAAAAATCCATGTGCTTTTGTTTTAATCCCTTGCTTAAAGCCCTCCACACCACCAACATGCTGAAGTTCTACTCCCAGCTGCCCTCTTGTCTGGGATGGTCCTTCCAGACTCATTGCTTGCTGCTCCCAGACCCTCCAGACCCTCCCAGTCAGCCTGAAATGCATGGAACTCCTCGAACACAAATGTTCTTTTAGGTCTCTGTGCCTTTGCCTGTGCTGGTCCTCCTGCCCCCAGCTCCCTTCCCTTCCTTCCTCACTGCAAGACCCACCTCATCCTCGCTGAGGCTCACTTCAGGGCAGCCTTTTCTGGTCTGGTCAGGTTCCCCTCCATGGGCCCCTCATTTTGGCATCTGTTTCAACTTGTTGTGATATTTTTGTTTATGTGTTTGCTCCCCTCACAGAGTGTGAACCCCTCAATGTCCTCATTGGCACAATCCCTGGCACATTACAGAATGAGTGCATGCACCAGTGTCTCATGATTTCATATTACTAACCATGGTTTCATGGGGAAAACAATGGAGGGGCATAAGAATTAGCCCTAATAGTTAAGAGAATGCCGAAATCGGTGTCATACAAAATTAAGCCAACCAAATGCCAAAATCGGTGTAATACAAAATTAAGCCAACCAAGCACACCTGTACTGGGCTGAATAGTGTCTCCCCAAATTCATATCTACTCAAAATCCCAGAAGGTGACCTTGTTTGGAAATAAATTTGTTGAAGATGTCATCAGTTAAAAAGAGGTCATACTAGAGTAGGGTGGGCCCTTAATCCATGATGACTGAGATCTTTACAAGAAAAGAAGAAACGCAGACACACAGAAAAACAACAGAGGCAGGGATGGGACAGGTGCATCTCCAAGCCAAGGAATGCCAAGGATTGCCAACAATGCCAGTAGCTGAGAGAGAGCCTGGGCACAGGTTCTCCCATGGAGTTTCAGCAAGCGTTTGGCCCACTGTGACCTTGACGTCAGACTTCTGGCCCCTGGAACTGGGAGAGAGTCAATTTCCATTGTGTAAGCCACCTCGTTTGTGGCACTTTGCTCTGGCGGCCCCGGGGACCTGATTCTCCACCCTAGCCCGAGTTCCAGCAATGCCTACGAGGCGGGAGGGGATGGGACACCAATGCGTTGCTGCCTCTCCTCGCGCTGGGGCTTCACAAAACAGATGATCCACATGATCCGCATGAAACGTGCCGTGTTAACTCTTGCTTCCTTCTTCCTTTTCACAAAAGCCCCAACACAACAATGGTGCTTGAGAACGCACCTAACAGAGAAGCTGTCACATTGGAGGTGGAACAAGTGGCCAATAAACACAATGGCAAAGACTGGGGGCCAAGGCCCCCAAATTACTTCTCTTCTTTTCCTCTTTGATCGCTCAATGTGGTCTTTTAAACAACAGTGAGATTCTAAGTGATCTATGGGGCCATTTGAGCTCTAAATCTAGTCCTGCTCGGAAAAGGGAGGAGAGGTGGGAGAAGGGCAGCAAGCAGGTCGGGAGCAGGACTGGGGAGGGGCTGTCATGACCCCTAGAGCCTGCGAGGGTGGGCTTTCTGGGGTCTCAGCAGTGAGGAAACATCCTGGACTATTGCCTGGCCCATCTCTCGGCTCTCTGTCGGTGTCCATCAGCTGATGTTTCCCTGTTCAGAAACAAATGCTACACTGGGTTTTTTAAAAACGATCGTTGTGGCTTCGCATGTACATGAATATGTGATAGGGCAAGATCCACCCTTTATATTCCGTTTCTAAAGGTGACAACAGAGCCAGAAAGCTCCCAAGAGAGAAAATGGCCCTGTAGGATTTCTGTCTGACTCCGAAAACTCTTGTGGTGGCTTGGCTATCCATGTACTTTTATTCACTCAAGTGCATGTTTCAGTAAAGTTGAAGATGCTGGGAAAACCCCACCTGCAATTTGGGTTGGCAATGCATTGGAGAGAAACGACATCTCTGTAACATTAAGTTATCCTCTATGAGAATGTGGAGTCCGTCTCCATTTGTCTAGATTATATCCCCCCTTCCTAAAGTCTGATCCTCAGAAATCTTCTAGAGTGTTCTTGGTTAAATCCTAAATACTCATCAACCTTTTGATGCTTCTGTGAATGGTTTCTTAACTCTTATTTTATGTTCTAGTTGGTTAGGGCTGATACTGGTAAATTACAGAGATTTTTCGGATTCTAATAGTTAATCTGTTAAGTCTGTTGTTTTCCTTTTCTAGGCAGATGAAGACATCAGTCCTCAGAGAGTGATAACTTTACGTTTCACCTACTAATCCCTTATTCCTCTTTCTTAAGTTTGGGCCAGAATTTCCAGTTTTATGGTAAACATTCGCATTGATAACAGACGTTCTTGTTCACAAAGTTAAGGAGAAGGTAGCCAAAAATTTGCCGCTAAGCTTATTTGCCATTATAGAGTGTGAGTATATAAACTTTCTCCAATGAGGACATTCTTTTCTTTTGCAGGTTTGGAAGGGCTCTAATTTTACCGAATGCTTTTTCCTCACATTTGGAGATAATTGTGTGATTTTCCTCCTTACGTCTATGAATGTGGTGAATTACACTGATTCCTTGTCTGATCTGAAACGTCCCTGTATCCAGAGCCAAGATCATCATCATCATCATGAGTTGGTTTTGAGTGCGCTGTTGGATTTGGATTGCAAGCACTGTAGTTGAGGCTTTGCTCTTATCTTCATAAATGCAACGGGCCCATGGCTTTCCCTTCTGGTATCACCCCCCCTTGTCTAATTTTAGAATCAAGGTTACAGAGGACCATCCAAGGAATGGTAGGTAGCCTATTCCTTCTGCTTTCTAGACCAACTTGTGTGATACAGAGTTACTGTTCCTTGAAAGTTTGGTTGAACTCATCTGTGAAATTATTTGGAATTGAGTTGGGGGAGAGGTAAGATTTTTACGACAATTTCAGCATCCTTAATCTTACTGATGCATTCATGTTCTCTTTCTTCTGGCTCCAATTTGACATTTTACTTTTTTTTTTCTAGGGCTGCATCTACTAGGCTTCCACATTTTTAATGCATATATGCTCACAATAAACTTTTTATTATTTTTAACTGTTAGGGTGTAATTACTTGTTTTGTATTCTTTATTTTGATTATTTGCATCTTCTGTCTCTCTATTTCCACCCCTGCCCCCGGATCAGTCTTGGAGATTTGTTTATTTTAATGATCTTACCAAAGAGCCAGCTTTGATTCTGTGAATCTTCTCGGTTGTTCATTGCTGTTGTTGTTTTATGCTCCATTGGATTGATTTCTGTCCATACCTGTATTATTCCCTTCTGTTATGTCTCCTCCGGTGTGTTCTGTTGTTGTTTCTTTCAACTTCTCGAGTTGGAAACTTCGTCCATGTACTTTTAACTTGCTTGTTTCCTGATAACTGTATTTAAAGTAATGACTGTCTCTTTAGATATTGCTTGAGATATGTCTCAAAACTCTCAACATAAACTGTTTTCATCCTCATTCCATTTTTTTTGTCAACTTTTAACACTTTATATTTCTTTTTTTAATTTTTAACTTTTATGTTAATCACCATACATCATTAGTTTTTGATGTAGTGTTCCGTGATTCATTGTTTGCATATAACACCCAGTGCTCCATGCAGAACGTGCCCTTCTTAATACCCATCACCAGGCTAACCCATGATCCTCACTCCGTTTTAATTGCTTCCTAATTTACTTTATAATTTCCTTCTTAACTTCACAAAGATAAGGGATTTTAAAGCTGGCTTTTTGTCATTAATTCATAATTGTGTTGCATTACGGTTGGAGAACCCGTTATACAAATATTAGTTTCTTAGAATTTCCTATATAATCAAATGCATCCATGTTTTTGTAAAAGTTTTAGAGCAATTGAAATGGACATGTGTTCTTTGTTTATGTGGCCTAGAGTTCTACATATATGTAAAAATTCAAGCTCATTCATGGTATTGTGAAAGTCTTTGGTATCTCTGTTTGTCATTATTATTTCTAAAATTTGGCCTGCGGGATCCTTCACTTTGGGGAGAAAGTGTGTTTACCCTCTCCAGTCTGCTGCTTTGCCTGTTTCTCGGCCATTCCATCCATTCTTGCATCTCCAAGTTTGAGATGGTTTGATGCACATGTCTCTGAGAGATTGTTCTCTTTATTCCATCTTACAAATACACAAATATAAAACAGGCTTCTTTGCTCCCTAAGATATACTTTTTGCTTTAATTTTCTTTCATCTGATACTGACATTTCTCTTTTTTTTTAAGATTTATTTATTTATTTGAGAAAGAGAGTGTATGGGCGGGAGGGAAGCAGTCCCTGAGCTGTGTGGGGAGCCCGATGTGGGGCCAAGCCCACCTGTGTGTGGACCTGATTAATTTATGGAGGGCCAAGGACTGACTTTAGCAGGGAAAGTCCCAGGCAAACAGGCCGTGGGTGTCACCCCTACAGCCACCACGGCCTTAATGGGCCCTCTGCTCAGGGGCAGGCTGCCCCAGAAAAGTCAGTTCCTGGGGCTGAGTCCATCAGTGCTGGTGGCTTGGAAGCAGGGTGCAGATGAGAGAGGCTGAACACTCTCTGTGCACCTGTTCTCTTCAGCCCCCTCCCAGCAGGCCTTCCCCTGCCGATGGTACTCTACTGTATGTACACACATGAGCCAAAGATGGCCTCTGTGTCGTAGCCCCTAGGTTGTTTACTTCTAAACTGCAGACAGAGACACTTTACCTCAAAAGCTCACTGCTGCCAGACTCAAATTTTATATCCCAGTTACGTACAAAGTAGCCCAAAGAAGTAGGTTCAGAACCTGCCTCCTTTGCATATCCTATGAAAACTCACGCATCAGCTGTTACCAGTTCAGAAGATAGAGGCTGTAGCTAGAAGGCCCTAAGCCCCCACTGACTTTCATTCAGTGTTCTCTGACCTAGACACTGTAAGGCCTCCTCCCTGGAGCCCTCTCCCCTTCTGAGAAGCCACCCCTGAGGGACTTCCCTCCCTTGCAAACCTGTCAAAGCGAGGCAGGCTAGAGCTTGAGTGTGCAACCCCCACCTTGTGGTCATGTCTCTCTCCCGGCTCAGCCCCCAAAGCCCTGAAACCCCCACCCTGGCCCCCCAACACTGGTATACCCCGGAACCCACGGTCAAGCAGGAACTGCCAATTTCTGCAGTGAAGTGGCAGGTAGTGACTATAAGGGCAGAACTTAAGACATTATTCTCGAACCTGTTCTCTGGCTGTGTCTCTGACCACTTTCCACCCCAACTTGAGACTTAGCCTTAGTCCCCAGTGCGGGTTCGGTGCAGCTCCTTCTGCTTTCATTAGTGGCGGTGGAAACATGGTTTACTTTTGGCTTGCTTTCCTGCTATTGTCAATTAAATAATTTTTTTCCTATTATTAAAATAATGCTCAAGTATTTTTTTTTATTTTGGAAACTAAGTGAAAAGTAGAAGTAAAAAAAATTGCAAACATTTTCATTATCAAAGATAAGAACAATTAATAGTTGAGTGCATTTCCTTCAAGTCTTTTTTTCTATTTGCTTTTCATCTTACAGTTCTTAAGACCCTGTGGTACATTCAGAATTGGGCGTAATGATATTCAAGTCTATTTTCCCCTGTTTAAAAGGAAATTGTGTGCTCATCACAGAAAAGCTGCTTCTTGGGTGGTTTATGGACTATTCTCTAAAAAGAATCTCCCAAGATTCAGGCCCATCATTATGAGTTTGGAAGACGCAGAAAACCTCCACTCTAGTTTTTGGCACTGAAACTGGCCATTATGTTTTTCTGTGCATCTCTGCTGCTTGTGGAGAGAGAAGAAAAAGCCTTTTTGTGCAGCTATTCTCACCTCACAACCACACAGAGCCTGGCTGTATTAGCAAATGCCACAACAGAATGGCAAAGATTCTGTCTGAGTGCTTCTGCCGGTCGGGGAGAACGAGGGTCCAGCCAGAAACTGGTTAAATTATAAAACACATCCTTGTTTGCAGGGAAAGTCATACCCTCCATGAATATATAAGCTACTTGGAATTTTGTGAGACCCTGGGGTGCCCGTACCTTTCTTGTGATGTGCCTGGAGGTGGCACTCAGGTTTATGAAACCTGACTGTGCACAAATCTTCCCAACTCCGTGTTCCGTGAATTCATGTTGGTAGCTTGAAATTGGCTATAGTGGTAGTAAAAGTTTGGCAAATGCTACAAATCAGAGATTATTCCCCTCACTCCAAAAAGCTGATTGTTAATCATTTATAAGCACATCGCTGTCTTTGAGATCCTGAAACAACAGAACACAGGAAAAGCAACAAATCACATGTGCCGGACCAAGTGTCTTATGTCCTACATGTATGAACTACAACTCTTGAGGTGCAATGCGCCACCAGAACCCCACCCCACTTCCTGTTCTGTGGTTTTCTGAGTGTGGGGTGAAAAGAGAGATGGGAACAGGTGTCAGGGGTGGAGCAGGCTGACTTCCTCAACCAGCGGCTCCATGCAGTAAAATGTTGCCAAATTACCTCATTGGTAGAGAAAATGTCATTTCTTTCTTCTTTGCTGTATCTCTCACATGTTTTCATCAATTTGTGTATTAAAATCTTTTTGGCATCCGCAATGGACCAATCCCTGTTCTCTGTACCTGGGATGTAGCGGTAGACCAGACAGCCAAGGTCCCTGCCTTCATACAGCTTATGTCCTGGAGAGAGGAACCATCAATAAACACACAAATAAATAAACAGGAAAATAAAAGTCAGTATCAGTGTTCTGCTAAAAATAGAACAAAGTGAGATAATGGAGAGAAAGAGAGAGAAGAGAAGGCAGCTTGTCTCAGGAGGGCAACCATCGAGGTAGAAAGATGGCAAGAGGTTCAGTGTAAGAATCAATCACACCTATCGCTACGCTAATCAGAAAAATAGTGATAGGAAAAGTAAACCTTTTTTTTTACACAACAGAAGAATCTCTTCCTTAAAATAAGAAAGGAGCACTTAGATGAGCTACTGAAAAATCATGGAAACTTTGGGAATCTACTAGAAATATTAGTGGGAACACAAAGGGCAAGGAAGTGTTTTTAGAAAGGCCACAGGGGGAGCTTATTATCCAGACCTTCAGTGTGTGTGGCTGAAGTGATTTAACCACACCCCTGCCGGTGCACCTTGGGAGCACCTGCCTGTGTTCCCCTCATGTGCTTTCTTCTGTAACCTGCTTTCATCTCCTCGTTGCCATGGCACAGGCTGGCCAACCCCTCTGGGAAGCCTTCTGGACCTCTCTCAGCCCATCTCTGCCTCCAGTTGTCACCTGGGTTTCTCCCTGTGGGTCTGTCTCAAACCTCCTTCTTATAAGGACATCAGTCATTGGATGGAATCCACCCTAATCCAGTATAACCTCATCTTAACTTGATTATATCTGCCTATTTCCAAGTAAGGTCACATTCACAGGTTCTGGACAGACATGAATTCTGTCCGTAGGGACGGACACTCTACAACCCAGGACATAGAACACTGAGGGAGGATTTAAGAGGTAATAGCCATGGTTGTCTCCCAAACATTCATCCCACCACTGGGGAGGCGCCATCTGGTTTGGGTGGTAGGATTCCCACATTCAGTATGTGAAGACGACCACTATGGCCCCATCCTCTGTACCACAGTGAGTGGTTCAGGAACAAGCAAGACTCATTCCCCTGCTACTAATTAGTTTTAGGGGTGGATGAGTGACCCAAGTTGGTCCATTAAAAGGGAAGCCAGAACTTGTATTCCATGGTTGAAGAAAGAGAACCCTTTTTTCCCCCTGACTGTTTTTTGGTTGGTTGGTTTCAATAATGTTTTAAATTTTTTTAAATATACATTCATTGTAGAAAATAGAGGAAAGTACCAGAATCGTAAAATTAGTCCTAGCCAACTAGAAGTAATCAACATCATAAAGTATACTCTTTCAATCTCTGATAACATTTACACACTGTGTTTTTTCAGCTTTACCGAGATATAATTGACATATAACACTGTGTATGTTTAAGGCGTACATAGTGTAGGTCAATTTTTTTCAAATATTTGCATAGACACAAATGAGAATAGAGAATGTTCTGAAATTATACACATTTACTAATCTCTGGAGAAAGGAGTTGACGTAGGAGTCACAGTGAAAGGGGCTTTCATATTTGACTCTATGTTTGCATGTAATGATAATGTAGCAATGTACCACTGGGTTGATTTCTAAATAATTTCAGAAAAGCAAGAAAGATACAAGCACAACTGAACAAATAAATTATAAGGCAAATGTAATATTTGGAGCGTATTCACGGGGTCATTCCTCAAAGTCTATTTTAAGTGCCCCAACTGCTTGACTTCTTTTTTGACCCATCCAACCAAATCTATTCTTGTTCTCCTTCAAACCCCACAGTGTAGCTCTTTCCCCAAGGCTCTTGTCATCTTCTGCTTTAAGTATCCTCAAGGATGTTTCTCCTTCCCTAGACTGCCAGTTTCTTGAGGGTAAGACCATTTCTTCCCTGACCTTATTCACTGCGTAATATCCCTCACCCCCAAGCACAGTGTCTGCACACAGATGATATTAATAATTTATTGAATTGGATTTTGAAATAGTCCTTTATGGATTCTTGATTCTCTCCTTTTAATAAATATTCTCTTCTTTCAAGAACTATAATCAACATCATTTTCCAGGGCAAATCTGTATGTTTCTGGCTGATGAGCTCAGCAGGTTAGAACACTGTGTTACAAAAACCATGATCAGGGATGGAGCAGTCATCTTCTGGTCCATGGCCATAAACTGCACCCTTGTTTCCAGTCAGCTGTTGCCAAAATGCCAGTTGTATATAATAATGAATATCAGATGGAAAAGCTGAAGAGACTGGTCCAAAACTGTCACCATTGCTCTGGGTAAAGACATATTTACTAGACATGCTCTATTGGGATTATTTCTGCCCTCACCCACTTTTCTCATTTGACTGCAAACCTCATTCACCCTTGTGTCTGCCTCGGTACCCAATGGCACTTAGTGTGTGTGTTCAATAAGCAATCACCGAATTGAATTTTACCAAGAATGAGTATTTTGCTAGTGGCACATTATTGCAATACATGACGGTCAAGTGGAAAACTAACCAAGGAACTAATGATTTCACGTGCTTTCTGGTTACAAGGACTGTTAGTAGGTTGCTGAAACTTTGATATCTTTAACGTGACCACGACCTGTAAATGACCCCATCACTGTGTCATAAAAAGGAAAAATAAGGCAAACAAAGTATAAGCGCAAGGACACCTACATAATAAAGTGTTGAAGTGATATGTAAGCTAATTTAGAATCTAAGCCTATAAAAGTTATTGTTATGATCGAAAAACACTTAGATTTCCAAATCCAGCTAGTCTTAGCGTATGACAACATATCTCTACTCTCAATGGCCCCAAACACCATAGTGGCGTCAATACAGCAAGTGCAAGTCTTAAAAACAACCACCTGCATATGAGGTCCCTGGATTTGAATCATGCTGTAATTCACTTTGGGTTTGCTTGACTATTGCCTGAAATCACAAGACTACAAAATTGAGAGGATTTATATCAGCAGATAGAAAAGGCAGGCCCATGGGGAAACAGGACAATTTTAAGACCATCTTAATAAGTGGTATTGGAGTATGGATTGCTTTCTTCACAAAACTTAACAAAACCAAATATGGGAGGATGAGTTATCTTTGACTTTATGTTGATTTCAATGTTGGAATGGGTTATGAACCCCCTCCAGTTGCCACAGACATCTTAAACTAAAATCACATGTACCATCTTTCCTAAGAAATCTGGTATGGTAGGCAGAAAAATGGGTTCCCAAAAGATGCCCACATCTTAATCCTCCTAGAACCTGTGAATTTTACCCTCCATGGCAAGAGGGCCTTTGCAGATGTGATTCATTGAAGATCATGAGATGGAGAGATTACCCCGGATTGTTGGAGTGGGTCAGACAAAGTCACAAGGGTCCCGATGAGAGGGGGGCAGGAGGGTCAGAGCCAGAGAGGAGGTGACAGCAAGATGCAGAGGCTAGAGTGAGGTGGAGTCACATGCCAGGGAATGTGGCAGCCCCTAGAGGCTGGAAGCTGCTAAGAAATGGATTCTCGTCTAGAACCTTCAGAAGGAATTGCAGCCGTAGCCTCCTATTTTAGACTTCTGACCTTCAAAACTTCAAGAGAATACATTTGAGCTCTTTAAGCTGCTCAGTTTGTGGTCATTTGTTACAGTAGCCATAGGGAACTAACACACCTGCCATCTCCTTCTATGAGTCAGAAGACCTGTAGGTAACCAAAGACTCACTCCAAATGGGTGACTGAGGACAGTTTAACAAAGGAGCCAATTTTAAGATGTGAGCCCAGTTGAAGAAAAACAAGGGGACAGGGGGAGGTGATGCATCCCTGCATGGGCAGCATGGGGCAGCCATCAGTCTGCAGGACCAGAGGGGCCCCTTGGAAGGGCCTATAGGCTGGCAGGGTGGGGAGCCAGCGAATAAATACCCTCACCGCTCCCTCCTCTTGCCCTCTGGTCTCTGTAAGGGCTGCCCAAGGACCAACCCCAGCTACAAGCCACAGGGCCAGGGAGCCCAACTGAGCCATCCTTAGAGATCATTCCCACCGGGCACAGAATGGAAGGGTTTCGAAAGAATGGAGAGGATAATCAGCCTTCTGCTACATCCTGGATCTTGGGGAACGGTGGAACCATCCTCTGGCAATCTGGAGCCACTTGGCCTCTCCCTCGTCCTTCCTCATTTCCCTACAGATTCAGCTCTCTCAGGCAATCAAGGCTCTCCTGATTCCTCCTACCTCTGAGGGTGTCTCCCCACCGCATCCCCCGCTCTCCCCAGCAGAGCTGACTGCCACCCAGTTGGACAGTTATCATTCTCCGAGGGTGTTTCTTTAGATCATTCCTGCATTATCCCTCTAACCTTTACAAAGGTTTTTATATTTTCAAAAATGATAATATAATAAAAATAGTATCTTATGGTAAATTCAGTAATTTGCTTATGTTGCATAAATTTCTGTTTTATATATTGTGTAAGTTATATTTATGAAACTCATTGTAAATATGTGAACATATGTGCACATATTCATAGAACATATCCATAAGTGGCAGATCTAGTTAGTTTATTTCACTGCTGTACAGAATCTTGTTGTGAATTGTGAAGAGTGGTATTTGCCATGATGACCTTAGAGGAGAGTGGTTTGACTTCTCGAAGCATAAAAAAAAAAAAAAAAAAAAAAAAGCCAAGCATTTCCATAATCTATTGTAACCAGAAGCAAAAAGAAGAAGAAAACCATTAAACAGCAGGAGATTGAGTTGTCTGGTCACTACAAATCTTCACTCTATCTCTGTGCACAGCTCCATTGCACTCGTAAGATTTTACTTTTTCACTAAAGATGCACTGTAATTCTTCACTTGAGAAAACTCACGTTTATCCCCACTGTGTGGAAGCTTTATGGGGTGATGAATTTGAGATATGGAAGCACAATAAAGCAGAGAATTAACTAGTTACGTTGCCAGAAGGCAAGGAAGATAATTCTATGAAGAAACTAAGCTGAATTGATCAGCCCCTTGCCTCACTTCATGCAAGAGCTTGGTAGTTTAAAATTATATGTGTTTTTCCCAATTATAAAACGGTATAATGCATAGTAGAGATTTGAGAAAATATATAAAAGTATTAAAGTAAAAAATGTTCTCCAAAAACCAGTATTAAATAATCCCTTCCAAATTTTTTTGATAAATACATTTGCCTGAGATAGGGTACTTATTCTATCTGTTACAATTTTGATTCATTCAATTCTTTTCATATGGCATCGTAATGAGTATGTTCCCCTGTCAACAAAAACTGCCTAATTTAAGTGAATGGGGATGTGAGAAATGGCTTAATAAATAAAGTTAGGACAATTTATTAATCACTTGGAAAAGAAAAGGAGATTCAATCAATTCTTGAGTGAATTTGAATTCTTCCTCCAAAATAAATTCCAGATTATAAAAATTTTAAGCATTAAAATGCAAAAACATAAAAACACTAGGGTACAGCTTTGGAGAATATATATCATTTTGAAATGGGGAAGCATCTTTGAAGCATAAGACCAAAACCTTCCAATAAAGAGTAAAATGTGACTATAGAAACATTAGCTTCTTTGTGAAAAGAAATCATGAACAAAGTTGAAAAAACATGACAAAGAGGGATAAAATGTTTGCAACCTATCTGGCAGATAATGGGCTCGTATGCAAAGATTATTCACAGTAAAAGTCAGTTAAATGACTTAAAGGGTCAGTCACAAAAGGATAACTACAAGCGTTCAATATTTTCACATTTGTACCTTGTAATACTTTATTTTTGTGATTAACATATATCTTTTAAAAGCTTGTAAAATAGCTTTGTAATCACACTTTTAAATATTTCTTATAGTAATCTATTGTGTGGCTGAATCATAATCAGTAACCCATTACCTTATCTTGAACATTTGTATTTTTCCAAAGGTTTTGCTGTTATACATAACACTACCATAAATATTTTATTGCAAAATAGGTTTACTTGAGTTTCATTAGGATAGATTGCCATCAGCAGTATTAGTGGACCAAATGAAGTGAACGTTTTCTGACTCTCCTGTTTTCTTTTTTTTTTTTTTTAAGATTTGTTTATTTATTTGGGGGGGGTCTTGTAGGGGGAGGGGCAGAGGGAAAGAATCACAAGCAGACTCCCTGGTGAGTGTGGAGCCCAACGTGAGGCTCGATCTCACCACCCTGAGATCACAACCTGAGCCGAAACCAAGAGTCGGACACTGAACCGACTGCACCACCCAGGCATCCCGTGACCCTCCTGTTTTCTTATCTTCCTTATCTTCATACAACAAAATATAAACTTTATGACATAAAACAGAAAAGAACAAGACAGCAAGTAAACTGATATTTGGAAAAATTCCCCTCATTGGCGATTTGTTGGTTGATAGTCTTACTTTGCAGAGCAGTGTAGTTTTACAAACTTTATGGGCAATTTTATGAGACATAAGACTCAGTGAACTGGCCTCTGTCCTAACTAAGAAATGCCAGAACTCACATGGGGATAGGGCCACCCTGAGGTCCTATTTCCAGTTAACCACTTCTGAAGTACATACATAACTTTGGGCTATTTATTTAACCTCCCAAGCTTCAATTTATTGACTACAAAGAGATTTAAACGGCCCCCGTTTGGGTGATATAGAATAAATATTTTGGAGTGGGCTATTAACATGTATGAAGGGCCTGCTGTATAACTGTCTGATAGGTTCTGCTCCACTTGCTTTGGTTGGTAATTGGCTTAGGAAACTGTTGCCAAAGAAGAAGAGCAATGCGGCTGGGAGCTCTGCCGGACAGAAAAAGAATCAATACATTGATTAAAGCACATTACTCTGTGCTCTTTAAAGTGAGCTCCTTCCTCCCGTCTCCTCTCCAAAGCCCAGGGGAGTGAATCTCTGCTGGAGAAAGGACCTCTGAAAGGGATCAAAAGGGCAGTTTTGAGACCTGCAGGTTGCCAGACTCATCCTTGAACAAGGATAGAAGTCACTTTCTCTAACTCTGGTTGTCAGCTGGGGTGATTTTACCTCTCAGATGGTAATTTTGGTGGCTGCCGATGCACAAGGTGTGGGGATGCTGAGGGGGTGGAGATCAGGGGTACCCCTAAACATCCTACAATGCACAGGGCAGCTCCCCACCAAGAATTATCTGGTCCCAATTGTCATTAGTGTCAAGGCTGAGAAACTCTGCTCTGAAATGATGTATTCTAACATTTAATTCTATTTTTCTCTACTTAGCAATATCTGCTTAGTCTCCAAATTTATACACCCATACTAACAACTTTACAATTTTGATTACATGTCAAGATTGACCATATGTTTTCTAGTTGGTTAGAGCACTTCAGGTCTTCACTGGCACTGATTTTTTTTTTTTTTTTAATTTAGAGGGGAGACAAAAACCAAGTGGAAAAAAAACTTAACCGTTGCTTTGGTTAGTAAAAGCAATCAACTTGCAGTTACAATCAGTACATAAATCCATAGAGTTTGGACAAAGCTATCCCCAGATGAAAAGTCTAGGTTTTAAGAGTTTCTGTTACTTAGCAAAATAGAGAAAATTATCAATAAACCAAGGATTTATCTTAAGAATCTAGAAAAGGAGTAGGGGAAGCAAAATACTGAGAGAAAAAATAATGAAGACAAAACCAAAAATTCATGAATTATTTAAAAAAACAATAAAAGTATTAAATTAATCCAAAAATGAATTATTTGAAAAGACCATGGTTTATACCAGTTTCTCAAACTTAAGTGAGCCTAAAATAGCTTCCGGTGGTTGAAAAAATGAAATTTCCAGGTCCTTCTACCCACCGCTTCCCCCCCGAAATTCAAATCCAGGACTTCAGAGGAGAGGCCCTGAAGTCTGTATTCATTACACACTCTTCAGGAGACTCTCATAAATGGGCAACTTCAGGAAACCCTGAAAGTAGCCAGTCTTCAACAAAGCTAATCAAGGTAAAAGGAGCAGTAGTTCAAATAGAGAAGCTCATGAGCTTAAGAGGAGCCACACCCACGTTTATAGAGAAAACTCAAAAAGTATAAAAGAATGGAATGTCATCCGTGACAGAAATCCTTCAATCATGTCTCTGTCTTTTGTTGCTATTTCCACTCTGATGACAGATATTTCTAATCTCCTGAATTTGTCCTCCATGTCACTTACTTATCTCTACGCGTCTCTGGCTCGTTTATCTAGCTAACTCTGCTCCTCTCGTTAATCTCTGCAGACTTTTCTTCTGAGGATCTCAAAGCACCTGCTCTGGATTTCTTCGCTCCCACTGACTTCTTTTCCTGTAGCTCCAGCAGTTGTACTGTTCATCAGAAAACCTTCTCCCCTGCTCTCGTGTCCTTCTCTGGTCAGACACGCTGCCCGCTGAGAACACAGACTGGAGACTCTCCAAGTCTCTTTTCTGGTCAGTTGCCTATTCCACCCCCGGGAATTCAGGGCCATGGTGAGGTGGTGTTTGCCCTCCGTCCCTAGAGTGATTCCTTTGGGAGGGATCTTTCCAAGTGTCCGGTTGTTTTTTCCCAGCTTGCTTGTTGTGCAAAAGGGTTCTGACTATATCTGGGGCATGGGTAGAGGAGCAGGCTTCCAGAAATGTTGGGGAGACCATGCAGCACCCTGCTGAATGGGTCTAAGCCTAGATGAGGGAGAAAGGAAAGCCGTGACTGACCATGCCTTTTACCTTCGTAGGTTGGAAGTCACATTCTCTATGAGGGGCTTCCTTGCTGTGCCAGTTTCTTTGCTGAAGGAGGCTGGGTTGCTCGTCACTTCTCAAGCTGAGGGAGCCTCTTGTTAGCAGCAGGAGGTAACAGTGTTCCCAGTGTCAGGGGGTCTCTGCCTATGCATGCGGACATTGCTGTGATGAGGGCTTCCAGTGCCATCTCTGTCAGCTCCAGGACGCCCACTAGGAGGGACAGAGGGTGGCTTTCCATTGCTGCCCAAGTCCCCCTCTGCCTCTCGTCTATGCAGCCTGGCCATAAGGTATAGATGGAGCCCTGCTAAGTCTTTCCCAGGAGGCGTGGGACACACATGCCCTCCATCTGATTTCCATTGTATGACATTTTGCAGAGATCCCATGAAGTTTCTGGCACGCTTTTGAAATGCACCATTCCTGGTTTGTAGTGTGAATGTATTTTCTTCTCTTTTTGGATTACTTTCTTGATTTAAAATCAGAAATGGGATCGGGGGAGGATGCCGTTTTTCCATTCACCATTTTAACTGAAAAGGTCGTAGGGAGGTTTCTCCTTTCTTGCTAAATGTAGAACAAAACAAGGGGGATATGGCTCAAACGGGTTTCTGAGGTGAGGAGCAGCAGACGTCAAGGAAGCCAGCTCTGAAAGGCCCTGAGCCTTCACCCATGGAACCAGCATCCAGAGCTGCGGGGAACCCAGGACCAACGCAGCCCTGACTCCGGGGACATCAGCTCCCCTGTCACCCACCTCACAGCCATCTTCCCCCTTGTCAGCAGCAGTTAGTGGGAAGACCATCTTTCCACAATTGGCTTCTAGAAACCAGACAGCTTCCTACTACTATTTCATTTTAGAAGGTTGAGATCCGATTTTCACAGGAAACTCATTCCAGAGTCTTTCCCTTTCAATTCAGATCCAATTATTGGAAACAAAGATGCACATGGCACCTCCTTTAAAAAACTGAAAATAGTTCAAACTAAGGAGCAGGAGAAAATGAAACCTCAGCCATTTGTCAAAAGCCCCATTAAGTCCATTATTTTCTGAAAGGAAATCTTTTGGCAGCCTTTTGTCAGTTCCAAATTTAGAGGCTCTCATTCAGGATGTGATAGTGGGAATGATGAGGCTAATAGAGGCTCCATTCGGGCTATTTTTAGGCCAATCCATGTGTTCTCATCAAGAGGAATGCAAAATTCATTAGGAAAGGATGTCTCGTTGGCTGAGAGCTCCCCTTCTGTTGCCATCATCATCTGTGCCTCTCAGAACCACCCAATGACCCCAGCTGCTCCAGAACCCCTTGTAGTTCCACAGCTGGAGCCTGGTATCAGCTGCTGTGGCCCCGAGGACAAGCTGGGGCCATCCCTGGCCTTCCCAGCTGGGGCTCCAAGGGACCCCTGACCAGAGCACCTCTCTTCCCTCCCCATCCCTAGGCTCCCTTGTGCTTTCCTGAAAGGAAAAATAAGGTGCAAGGCCTTAGCAACCCCCAGGCCTAGGCATTCATTATCCTTGCATTCATTATCTTCTTGGCTGCACAAGCCCTTCACTTCTGGTAATTTCTAACTTGTTGGCCTCTGATACAAACCGCCCCTCCAGCAATGATGCTCATATTTGCAAGCAAGGGGCCTTGGAATTGAGATGCCTGGCTTTGAACACCTGCTCCATGGCTTCCTCATTTCTAGAAAAGATCATTGACATCTCCAAGACTCAGAATGATGGACACCCTTACCCAACGGGACAATTGTGAGGACCAGAAAGGATTATATTCATGGAATGCTGTATAGAGTTGAATAGTTTCCTCCAAAACTCCATGTCTTGGGTCTGTGAATGTCACCTTACTTGGAAATAGGGTCTTTGTAGGTGTAATCAAGTGGAGATGAAGTCATGCTGGATTAGGGTGGGCCTTAAGCCAGTGATTGGTGTCCTCATAAGAAGAGGAAAATCTGGACACAAGCACACAAAGGGAAGAAGGTCATGTGATGATGGAGACAAAGATTAGAGTGATGCAGCTATGAGTCATTGTCACATAGAAGCAAGCCGAGGGGCGCCAAGGATTGTTGACAACCATCAGAAGCTGGAAGAAGCAAGGAAGGATTCTTCCCTAGATCCTTTGGAGGGAGCGTGGTCCAGCCCACACCTTGATCTCAGACTCCCAGCCTCCAGAGCTGTGAGAGAATAAATTTCTGTTGTATGTCACCCAATTTGTGATCACTTGTCATGGTATCCCTAGCAAACAAATACAGACGCCTTTAGCATAGTACCTAGTAAATATTAAGCACACAACCAATGTAGAGGTATATTTTGCTAACCTAACATGTGTCTGAAACATAGTTGGCACTCAATAAATGTTTGTGCAATGAGA
>NW_027397064.1:4722327-4734165 GCF_003265705.2 Callorhinus ursinus
GGAGCACTGGGTGTTATGAACAAACAATGAATCATGGAACACTACACCAAAACAAATGATGTAATATATGGTGATTAACATAACAATAAAAAATTTAAAAAAAAAAGATCAACGCGAACAGAGCTCTAATCCTCAGAGTCAGCATTTTCTGGAGAGGCTCGTCTGTAGAGACCATTCACGGTGGCAAAGGACTGGCTTTTCCATCACGCATCTACACCGGCGGCTTCTTCTACTCTTTATACTCAGATGAACACATTGTTTTAGCTCCACTCAGGCCGAGCCCGGGCCCCTGCACAGCTGACTGGCCACACCTCGTATCTACGTGGATGGATGGCCCACAGGCATCTCAGACTCAGCATGGCCTCGAACTCAGACTGCTGGTCCTCCTTCCGGAACCCACACTCCTCCCGTCAGTGTTGCCAAGAAAATACGGATACTTAGTTACATTTGAATTTTCCATAAACCACGGGGAATATTTTTTTATTATTTTTCTTTTTTTTAAGACTCAATTTTATTTATTTGACAGAGAGATGTGGAGAGAGCAGGAACACAAGCATGAGGAGTGGGAGAGGGAGAAGCAAGCTTCCCGCTGAGCAAGGAGCCTGATGCGGGGCTCGATCCCAGGACCCTGGGATCATCACATGAGCCAAAGGCAGACACTTAAGGACTGAGCCACCCAGGTGCCCCCCTATTTTTTTTAAATATGTGTAAGTCCCATGTGATATTTGGGACATTCAGATACTAAAATAGTATTTGTTGTGCGTTTGATTGCATAGATACACAACAAATACATTTTTAGTATCAGAATGTCCCAAATATCACAGAGAACACTCTTATAAACATGATTTACTATTTCTACAAAATTCAAATCTCACTGGGGGTCCTGTATTTTTATTTGCTAAATCTGACAAGCCGACATCAGCTGTGTCAGCCACGTGAGGGCCACCTTCCACACTCTAAGTATCACATTAGCTCCCCCTTACCCTCAGAACAAGTCCTCAGTGTGAGCTAAGGTTCCCCGTGATCTGTTTCCTTCTCCTGCCATTTCTCACTGCCCCCCACCCATGTCCCCACCCAGGCACCCACCAACCCCGACTCTACCTCTCAGGCACTGAATTACTCCCAGGCTGTCTGGAATGTGCGCATTCTCATCTCCAGATCTACATCTGGTACTGTTTACCTATTCTAGATCTTTCTTGAACTACCCTGGACAGGGAGACTTCTCGGGGCCCCCAGGGCAGGGACCCCAGCAGGGTTGCCCGTGTGTTTTTTTTTCCTACTCGGCTCTCTGTGACTTTGCATGTGACTCTGAGTGTGCATGTCTTCCTTGGGGTTTAGGGAGGCTTGTGACCCCCATGGGAGTGTGGGTGTGCAGCCGGGTCTCAGGATGACAATGGCCTGTGACAGCTCCTTCCTGACCCATGGACTGTGCCTGTGTGACACTGCCCAGGACCGGATGTCTGTGCTAAGAACACAGATTCTCAAGTCCTGACTATGTCACATACCTGCTGTGTGACGGCAGACAGGTCTCTTGACATGTCTGTGCCTCGGTGTCCTCATCTATAAAACTGGAAAGGTTAGTAGCCTCTATCTCTCCCTGTTGTAATGATGATTCCCTGAACTTGAGTTTGTGAAGCACTTCACTGCCTGGCTTGCCATGGTTTTGTCTCTCGGTCTTCTTACTCTGATCTCACTGTATTTTATTGGGCTGGTAGCTTGTCCTCTGTCCCCTAGTTGGAAAGATTTTGGTGGGCAGAGACTTTCTTGTCCACCTTTGCATCCTGGGGTCTGGGGACTAGAACCCCTAGAAAGTGCCCGGTTAATATTTGTCCCAGCCACGGAGGTGGCTGCAGAAACGTGATGGGCTGAAGCTTAACTTTGCCTTGTAGATTTTAGAATAGCTTTTCAGAGAAAGTGACATTTAAGCAGCATCTTGAGGGAAAGAAGGAACTTTCCTGGCAGACAGGGACGACTAGAAATCCAAGCAGAGGAAATTTCAGAGAGAGACGGGGTCATAAGCCAAGCCCAGGGGACACTGCTGCCCATTTGGGATCACTGTTGGATATTGGCGTAGGAAGGGCAGGGTGGTCATCTGGGACCTCTGAGGTCGCCGGCCGGGAATGGCCGTGGTTGTGCTGCAGGCACCAGCCTGTCGCTGGAGGATCTGAGGCAGATGTGTCAGGGAGATCATCTTGGCAGGTGAGGAGGTTGGATGGAGGGAAGCAGGCGTGCGAAAGGGGAGGCAGCTGCAGAGGAGGCGTCAGGAATCTGCCGCCCGGAGCAGGGCAGGGACAACCAGTGCAGCAAGAGCCCCAGGGTGCCGAGGGTGCCACCTGAGGGGGCTGGGGATGATGCCTCTGCAGGAAAAGAAGGGCCAGCACCACAGACCCAGGAGCTGCAGGGACACTGAGAGCAATGGAGAGTGGTGGATCGACAGAGGGACCCTGGGAGGGCTAGAGCCCCTCCGTCTGGCTTGTGATCTCCATGGATCTCTGAGTCCCCTGCATTCATCCATCAGTGCAGAGCCAGCAACGAGCCTCCCTCCCAGACTTTTCTCAGCTCCTGACTTACGGGTTGTGGTTCAGGGGACCACAGGAAACTCACAAGAGCAAAATGGGTGAAGTTTGAGGAACAAAAAGGAGATGAGATAAATCTCAAGGGAGACTTCACGTTTCTTCCTCCTTTTATATGCAAATTGTGCATGACAACCATCCCTTGGAAGGAAGAAGGAAGAAGGGAACCCCATCCTGTTGGGTGTGGACCTGTTCCATAGTCCAACATTTTGGATGCTTTCACAACTCGGTGTCTCCTATACCCCAGTATCAGCCTCAGAGCTGACTGGTATCGGCCCATTTGACAGAGGTGAAGGCAAAGGCTCAGAAAGGTCATGTGACTTGCCTAAGGCCAAGCACTCATAACTGGCAGAGCCAGGATTCACAATCAGGCCAATGGCTGTACTACACCAGGGACCTTCCTTGATGACCCTCTGCTCAGTGTTTCAGAAGCTTTCCTTGAACAGTCTTTCCTTCAAATCATCAAAGCCCCAGTAGGCCTTCAAGAACCCTAGGCTCCTTTGCCGTCTAGAGCCACCTCCACAGAGAAACTCCCATGGACATGGCCAAGAACATAGGCAAGGTCGTAAGAAGGTCCATGTGTTAGCGCATTCTTCGCTGATGACCAAGATCTGGTCCACGGCTGATCTCATGGCTGGGTAGGGATAGGGGCCCTGTATTATGGGCAGCTTTTGGTCTCCCATGCTTCAATTCTGGACCCTGTATTGTACTGTCTTCTCTCCTTTGGTCCCCTCCCCTTCCTTCCTGAGATTCTAGGGTTCCTGAGGTGGACTTCAACTTACGTGAGGACTGTGAGCAGAAGCAAGGGGTTTTAAATGAAAGAGGAAAAGAAATGGGCCCCACACAGCAGCCTTTAGCCACTGGCATTGTATTACTTATGTGAAAGACAGGAGTGTTTCTTCCTCTCATCCTAAGGAAACCCGTTTTTAGTAAGAACCTTGGGATTCGTAAATATGGCCACAGAGCAGACTTCAATATAGAGCTAAATAAGAGTGCAAAGTCAGGCATTCCCTCCGTGTGTGGGGTTGTCATTTGACAGACAAAGAGCTCGAGATGTCAAGGAAAAGGAAGAAGAAGCTAGAGAGGAACAGATGCAAATGTAAATGGTTTCCCGAAGATAAATGCAGATGTCAGACCCGTAAGGCATAGTGGGCTTCATGGGGGGAATTATTACTCAGATCCGAAGATTAGATAAGATATAGGACACAGCACATACTTGTATTTTATTCCAATCCTCACTGGGACAGAGGCAGAGAGAGTTGGACTTCATGTCTCCTTCCCCGGTCTTCTGTTTCCCTTCCAACCAGCCTCAATTTCAGGTTATTTCTATGTTGACCTGGAAATAACTGCCCATTTTTCAGTCTTTCCATGAGCCTGGCTGTAATGGCGCTCACCTGACCAGGTGTGGCCAGTCCTCTGGAGCTCTGCTATTACCTCAAGCTGCCTCCTGGGCCCCTGCAGGAACCCCTGGCCGGACATGGATCACATCCCACCTCTCTGGATCACCTGTCTTCCTGCCCTTGAGCCTGGTATTGCTAAATCAGCTTCTACTCCCTCCCTCCTGACACTAGACATACCTGTGTGCATGCGCACCCACCCACAACCTACACAACACATGTGCACAGAACACATATACACACAACATGTACAACACACACACAACACACACATGCCCAACACATACACAGTAGACATACATACAATACCCACAATACACACCTAAAACACACACACACACACACACACACACACACACTATCTTTCTTTGTGCACTCTAGGAGGATAACTTGATCAGACATCTCATTTCTCCTTTGCCTAGTTATGACTTTGGAACCTCTATGACTCACCCTGCCTCGTAGATCAGCAGAAATTCTTCAAACCCACTGGCCTGACTCATCACGCAACTCTAACCTTGGCCCTGTCTGTAGCTGGCGGTGTAGAAAGCCTGCGTTCAGGCTCAGTGTTCTGAAGAGTGGAGTCATTCATCCAGAGTGATTTGAGCACTCCGGACAGAGACCCCTTACCTAGCTATAGCTCACCTAATGCTTGTCATCAGGTCTGGAATTGTACTTGACGGAGCAACTTTATGTGTGCATAAGACAAACTGTGTAAAAGAAACTTTAACATGTATGTGTAGGGCTTACAAAACACGCTCTAGATTATTCGTTAGGATCGAGTTGTTGCATCACTTGGCCGACGGTCCACACCTGTCTGTTTGGGTGGGTATTGACAGCATGTCTGTGGGATCAACAGAGTAGAACTGGGGACGCTTCCTCACCAATGTGAGTGCTTTACTGAACAGGGAGGGCAGCAGACTTTCCTGGCTACAGAGAGCTTTAAAGGCCTCGAACCCAGATGAGTATAATTCAGTCTCTCAGGCAAACAACTGGATAATACCTAAAAACAGGCAACATCAAGAGCTCTTTCTCACTACACATGCCCGGTTGTTTGTAAGAGATATTCCCGGGGCCCCAGAGAGCACTAGGTGATTCTCAGACGTGTCATCGGGGCGGGGGGGAAAGTTGTGGGTCCCCATCCTGTCAGAATAGGAGAGCAGACAGAACATGGGATTCGGGGTCAGAAAGAACTGGGTTTGAATTCACTCAGCCTCTCAGGGCTGTGCAATCATGAATAAGTAACTTCACCTCTGGACAGACTCGGTTTTCTTCTCTGTAAAATGGAGATAACAGACCACCTCACTGAGTCATTCTGTTCATTGACTGGGTATGTGGGACCCGTCAGCAGTGCTCAGGGAATGGGAGGTTTCTATCCCCTGCAGAGGCAGCTGGTGTCTACTCCAGTCTGTGTTTCCTGAATCACTGCAGTTAAAAAGTCTCCCCACATGCATCATCTTAGGGCACAAATGCCATGCTGCTGGCGGGTGGGCTGAGCTGAGGGTCCTGGGGACGTCATGGCAGGACCCCTGGCAGCCTGGCTTCCAAGGTAGCCACAAGTTCTTTGGCCTCCTTTTCATCAAGAGGTGGGGTTCTAGTCCTTTGATGTGGGCACACTGTGACAATGGGGGGTGGTGGGAGGGACACTGTGTAACCTCTGAAACTGGGTCAGAAAGCTGAGGCAGCCTCCACCTGTTCTCTGGGGATGTTCGCTCTTAGAAATTCCGCCATCAAACCAGCCACCTGCTGAGACGCCAAGGCCTCCGGGAGAGGCCACGTACAGGTGCTCTGCTCAAGAGACCAGCTGAGCCCAGACTCCAGTGGTCTACGCCCAGGGCCCAGACTTGGGAGTGATGCCGCCGCTGAAGACCCCAACTGCTCTGCCCTTCACATCATCCCAGCGGAGGCCCCAGACCCCATGGAGCAGAGAGGAGCCCTCCCTGCCCAAATTCCAGACTCACAGAGCTGAAAAGGTGGTTGTGGTACGCCACTAAGTTTGGGGGTGGTCTTTCACACAGCAGCAGGGGACTGGAACCCTCATCTTTACTTGCTTAAATCGAATGCATTTGGTCAGCCCCCCAACCCACTGAGGTCAAGACACCCCATTTTTGGTTGTGCTTTGGGAGTTCCTTCCTCACTCTCATCTTGGGGTGTGGATTGGGAACATGAAAGAATTTTCTGTCCTGATTACTTTACGAATCACATTTCCCCAGCAGGAAGCCCATCTTTTCAGGCTAGATGCACAGATGTTTACTGAACCAGGCTCTGTCCCAAGCTCAGGGACATAGCAGAGAACAAACTGAGTGCGCTCCTGCGCACCAGAGTTGCGTGTCAGGTGAGGGAGGCCAACAACAAACACAGGCAGCCACTGACTGAGGTCTAAACGCTTTCAGCGGGAGGGTCTCGTTGCTGCAATCTCTCACCTCACTGCACAGGCTCTAACCGTGCAGCCGTGGGGATTCCTCCATATGGACATCACCTCCCAAAGCAGACCTGGAAGGAAAATGTGTGGGATCATCAAACTCTCATAAGCGGAGGCACACATGTACCTTGGCTTACATGTTCTGCTCAGTGAAGCCTTGCACTCACTCTCACGTTGGGACTGGTCTTTTCTTCCCTGACGCTTGCATTAGAAGTTTGTCCAACCCCCCGCCTCTCTGTCGATGGGTTAATGATCTGAAAACAATCAGGACTGGAAATGCAGGCAGCCCTGGTATAATTCAAAGACTCTTCACTAATGTGCTTTTTAAAAAAAATTTCAGGCTCTCGTTGTCCATATATTTTTTAATGTACTGACCATCAAAGATGCAGACGATAAAAGTTAAGTAAATCCTAGATGACTAGACGCAGAAGAAATGAAATTTCTTAAATTTGGTCTCTCTCTCCCTTTTCATCTCCACCCCAAATATCTGAGTTTCCTCCATTGTAGAGTTCAGGAGCCAGGCTCCTCTGGGGTTCATCCTGCCCATTCTCCTGAGTGCTCCACACCCAGCCTCATGACCCAAGCCCCACTTCGGAGATTTTCCATTTTAACAAGGAAGAAAACCCATAGAGTGTAAGGTGTGGGGAGGCCTTTAGCAACAACTTGGCCCCCACTCCTCATTTTGAAACTGGGCAACCAGAGGATGACAGTGAGACGACTTGCCCAGGGTCAACAGAATCTTGGAAGCTGGAGAGAAATCTCTGCGGAGGGCATCGAGGGGGGGCTCCATACACTCTGACAATCCCGAAGAATTACGTTTTCACAAAGGGGCTTCAACTCACACTCTGTAAGCAGTTCTAGTCAAAAGGCAGACTCTAACTATAATTCGCGTAAAGTGTGTTTCGGAAATCTTTTTTGCTTGATACGTCTTCAATTATTAAGAATCTTTCTTTGGGGTGTATATTCTTCTGAAATCGAGAATGGCTATTTCGCAGAGGCAGAAATGTGGGTGATTGTTCTCTTTAACTGTCCTCTTTCTACCCTGCTTGAATTCTTTACCATAAGTATATGTGATTTTTACAAAAACAAAATAGGGTCTTCTTTAAAAAGGGGGGGGGATATTTTAAGAATATATTTTACCTTAATTACACAGGTAATTATAGCTTTGCAGACCTGACCTTACAGAACTGGGTTAAAAGCTAAACACGCAAGATGATAAAAGAGTTTTTCCAAAAAAAAATTCTTAATATAGCTCATGATTAATGTGAATATCCCTTGGAGCAATTACAAATGTCCACGGGTACATTTTCACCTGAACACACGCTGGAGGACTCAGCCCTTGAATCATTCCAGCATGGAAAGAGCTATTTCAAAAAGCAATAGCACAGATCTGTTGTAGATTGATACATCATTGCACTGTAATTTCCTCTTTTTAAAAGATTTTATTTGAGAGTGAGAGAGAGAGAGCATGAATGGGGTGGGGGAGCAGAGGGAGAGGGAGAAGCAGAGTCCCCACTGAGCAGGGAGCCCAATGTGGGCCTCAATCCCAGGACCCCGAGATCATGACCTGAGCTGAACTCAGATGCTCAATTGACTGAGCCACCCCGGCACTCAAAATGTAATTTTCAAGGACTTCTAGATTTATCCAGAAAGATGCATAGCAATCGTTTGGAATTGGGAGGTGCAGAAGGGGGGCTACAGATAACTCACGAGAGTAAAGCAATAAAATTAATTAAAAGGAGTCACTACTGAAAAGTTGAGATTTGATAGAATTTTCCTGAGTCATTTATACTAAGCACTCAATTCAATGCCTGATGTATAGTCAGCACTCCACTGATAGTGGCAATCAGTTAATAGTATACATTCCTGGGGACTACAACTCCCAAAATGCACTGTCTCATTTCTTTCCAGCCTACAACTCCCAAAATGCTCTGCTTTTCTTCCATTCAGCCTCCCTTCCAGCCCTCATCACCCTTCTGAGAAGAGTAGAGAGGAGAGTGGGTGCGCAGAGGAGAATGCTGCCCGCAAGGAGGAGAAGCAGCGTACCACACAATTCCCTTGATGGTGGAGGGCCCGGCTCACTAAATTCACAGATAAACAGAGTGATTTTTCTTTTTTTAAAGGTCATCTGAATTCTGCTCAGGCAAAACCTGGGAGTGCCATCAGTTGAATTCCCAGCATTGTCTGTATGTATTTGCTGCTTTGATTTTACCCAGCTCTGTTTTGTGTTGTAACTTTCATCAGCTCCTCCCAGATCATGGTATTAATGGGTCTGCCAATTGCAATGAGTTTTAGTATTTTGCTCTTTTCATGACCATGTTAGTAAGAACTTAGAGGAGGTCCTCCATGATTTTAGACTGGAATTTTGGTGAAATGTCTGAGTGATTCTTTGAACTATTTTAGGTTTTAGAACAAGACCGGCATCAAGTGTTGCGTCAGAAGATACTACACGGTTTATTAAAATACGTAGGGCATACTCTTTCTCATGTCTTAAAATGATACGAAGCATAGACTATTCAGGAACAAAATGAAATGACTGTGACTCCACAGAGACCAAGTCCAAAATTTTTAGGTAAACATTTTATCTTAGGAACTATTTTGAAAGCTGATAAGAATAACATATATTATAATTTTAATGAGATGGAAATTACCACATCTATAAATTAAGTTGAGCCCTATGACATTATTGGTTTTATAGGTTAAAAAAATAGTTGCATATTGGCAATTTCATATAGCTCATCCAAGAAGTTGGGTTTTCACCAAACATTTCTTGAGCATCTTCTATGAGCAGAACCCTGCTGTGGAGTTCGTAAGATTGGCAAGATCTAGCCCTTGCTCCTCAAGAAGATATGGGCATTGTCTTTGAGGAAGCTAAAGAGCAAGAAGCCTCTCTAAGAGGCAGCTCATCAGAGATTTCCTCCAGGCCGTTTGACAGAGGTGAGGCTGAGAGATCAACAAGTGACATGTGTAGGCAGTGAAAAGCTTTTGTGTTGTTTTTTAAAGTAGGCATGGACTATTGAAGCTCAAACACCCTACAAAAGGTGCAGAGGGCAACAGCTAACATATATCACAGGAAACAGCCATAATGGCTATGGGGAGACATTGCTAGCAACTTGGTGTTAGCAACTGTTTACCCTTGGATGGCAAAGCCACTGGATATGGGCTGCTGGTCAAGCAGCTATGAATGTAGCTGCCAAGAGGATTCACCATCAACTGACAGCAGGTTGCCATTAAAATCCACACCATGAGCTGCCTGGTAAAAGGTGATGACATCAAGGAGTACTGTGGAAAGCAACCATCGTCAGCCATGGCCAAAGGAAACCAGCACTAGAAGAGAGAGAATCCGGGTGGGGAGACATCCCCCCATCCCAATGAAACCCTCCCATGGCATGCAGAGGAAATAAGAAAATGTTGTTTCAACAAACATCAAAAACTTTAAAAATGTTTAAATATCAAAGTGAAGATGAGTAACCTATTGTGGTACAATTAAGCATAAAATAGATTAATTAAATACAATTACAGAAAATATATGGTAATTTAAGCTAACTAAAAGGGAAGAAAAGATTCTCTTTATTCAACCATAAAATTATCAATAAAGAAGGTTTCATGAGCACCATCTGTTGAGATATTTAATATTAAATGAGATAAATAAATTAAAAATACTATCTCCTGCAGTTAGAGGCAGATCCCAAACTGAGTCACAAAAGATTCTGAGCTAAATACAATCATTACATTTTTTTTTTTACTAGAGAACATGAGATCGTGTAGGAATTGTAATTAGTTCATGAATAGCTGTCATAAGGCCCTCTTCATAATTTGGGGGTAAGAGAATTATTTTCCTGCTAATACTAATATTTCTCAAATATAATCAAGGAGACCAGTGTGCTTCCAAAATCTCTCAAAAAAATTATAAGAATTGACTGTGGAATTGATCACTGATGATCACAGAGGTAGCTATAAATATAGATATATACACACACATACACATCTACCATACATACACAGCAAACTAGCTCTATCTATCTATCTATGTATCTATCCATCATCTATCTATCCATGTGTGCAATACAAAGACAAAGTAATAAGTGAATTTACTACAAAATGTTTGCCATGTAGTAACATGCTTCCAGTAAGGTGCACAAAAGGTGCACTGGATACAGGAAGCCCTCTTTCTCATGGCCACAAATAATCTAACCTTTCCAACTGAATCAATAGAAGAGCAAAGAAGGTCCATCAGACTCATTGTAACAGTCAACATGACACATCCTGGGACATAACATATGAAGTAAGCACAATCGTGTCAGCTATTCTTATAAAAACAAGGGCATGTCCAGTCCCTGTTGTGCAGTTTATGCCCACTGACCTCTGCCTGGTAACTTCATTTCTTAGGGGCTCTACTGTCTGGAGGAACATGGACATGGGGATTTCAGCTGTTAGAAAGGTGCATCCCTCTGCAGGCATCAATGCACCTCTCCAGTATTTCCAGTTCTTTTCCTTCTGGACACTTCCAGAATTGTTCTTCTCTGCTCCTTGGAGATCAGATGTGCTTGCATGACTTGCTTTGGCTGAGCTGTGAGTGGAGGTGGCACATGGTGGGAGGCATTTAAGTAGCTGCCAGGAGACCCTCCAGCGTGTTCTTTTCCCACCTCATCAATCCTAGCCATACGGTCACTGTTGGGGTGCGGCACCAAGCCACCACAAGGAGGAGAGCTGCCCTGGAGAGTTCTGGGACCTGTAGTGGCCTTTGCACCAGCAAGAGCAGCAGCTTTGTTGCTTTACAGCCCTGCCTGTTGGAGCTGTCTTGGCAACACAGTCCCACCTGTACTTACTGATACAAACACCAACAATAAATGAACCAAATTCCCAAGAGATTGGTAAATCAATCTCTTATGAGTGTTCTTAGTACAAATCAGTTTCCCAAGGTCTCATTGATCTTGGGGGTAATTGAAAACATAAAATGTCTAAATCTTTTAAGTTAAAGAAATGTCCTAAAATTGTAGAGAACCACTGGGGTCCAAATCCAGCCGTGTCTTGTCACCATCCCTCAAAAGAGGATCAGGAAGTGGCCACAGACCTCAGCTCAGGGAAGGCTCCTGACCACGAATGGAGGGGAGTCCACATTGCCTGTGTCTGCACACAGAGCAAACTGACATCACTCCAACCCCAGACAGAGGTGCTCGGGCACAGGCTGACCCCCAGTCAGGAGACTGGTTGACATCCAGAGTACCCTTGGCACCCCTTAAATAACCCAGAAAGTGCACTAGACTCAGCTTTTCATATACAGCCCTGTACACTATTTGTCATGCAATCAGAAGTATGAAAACCTGGGCCAGACCATAGGAAAGAAAAAATGGGAACCCATGTGTGAAAATGTCTGGCTATTACATCACTTGCCTTCCCTGAAAATAAAATAAAATAAAATAAAATAAAATAAAATAAAATAAAATAA
>NW_027397064.1:4734175-4834340 GCF_003265705.2 Callorhinus ursinus
AAAATAAAATAAAATAAAATAAAATAAAATAAAATAAAATAAAATAAAATAAAATAAAATAAAATAAACCATTTGCCTTAAAAAACTGTCAACCCTCTGTCAGGGGGAAGGAGCCAAGGGGACATGAATATCTGCAATTGCTGTGTTTGTTTTTGTGAGCGCAAAGGTAGATAATGCTCAACACGCTCAACCCAACAACATAGATGAACTTGAAGACATTATGCTAAGTGAGGAAGGCAGACGTAAAAGGCCAGTGAATGACTCCATTCACAAACACCCAGCATATGAAAATGCATAGAGGAGAAAGCAGGTAAGTGGCTCATGGGGACAGCTGGTGCTCGCAGGGCTGCAGTCTCAGCCGGACCCACACACCTGGTCCTCCCATTCTTCCAAGTCAGCATCTGCTCTTGTGGTCCCAGGGGTCACCTCTCCCCCCCGGGGCCTCTGGCCCCTGCGCCCACAAACACCGGGGGTGGAGAGTCCCATTACATGAACATGAACATCTGAGTCCCCGCATGAGAGACATGCACAGGCACAACCGCAGAGCAACTGTGTGGTCATTTTCCCATCTCCCCACTCTGGGGGATTCTGTGCCACGGCCCTGAATGAAAGGAAGAACAGTCGGCCTTACTCTTGGCCCGAATTTTCTTCCGTTGCGGAGCTGATCCTGCCAGCCCAATGAACCTGCAGCATGTGCTGGCCCACAGACGATGCTCATCTATCTTCACCCATGACACACATTTCCTTCCTTTATTAGAACTAATATACTAAAGAGGGCACGTTCTGCGCGGAGCACTGGGTGTTATGCACAAACAATGAATCATGGAACACTACATCAAAAACTAATGATGTAATGTATGGTGATTAACATAACAATAAAAAATTATTTAAAAAAAAGAAGAACTAATATACTAATTGCAAAAGGACTCTGCCTGGAAACTCTTCCAACAGCCCCAAGGCTCTGCTTGCATTCTTAATGAGAAGGAACTTTGACCACAAACTCGAGCGTTTTAGGGAAGCTGAGCAGGTCTGACAGAGCCAGCAGAAAGGGATACTGTTCTAAATAAGCCATCAGAAGGCCCCCTGCACAGAGATGGATCTGGTTCCCCTAAAAATTGAGGCAAGCTATTTACCCAGGGCAAGTGAAGTTTGTAACCAGTACATTCTGCTAGACCAAGGCTGGCCGAGATCTGTTACCTACAAGCTCTGGAAATTAGCTTCAGGCTGAGAGGAGATGCCACCTGCCCTTGGCCAGCCAGTTCTTGTTCAATTCTTATCCCCTCCTGCTGAGTAGCATGGCTGCCCCAGGTGAGCAGGCAGAAGAATAGAGGAGGCCCTTACCCGGATTGTGCCCAGCATGCTGGGGCTTGGGATGGGCAGGCAGCAGCTTCTCTCCCTTCATTGTCCTGTATCTTATGTGGTCTTCATCCCCCAGGAAGTCACCCCAGGACCCCAAGACAGCAGAGAGGGGACAGCTCCAGGCTGTGAGAATTGGGTGAGGCTGGCCTATGTTGGGTGTTTGGGGAAAGGGTCACACTGATACCACTGATTGTCAGAAGGTAAGAAGATATTCAGATGCCAAAAGAAAGCGATGATCAAATGTCCTTGAGTTGGGGTGGCTTTGTGTCTCCTCCCATATCCTGGACAGGAAGACCAGAACGAGGGCCAGTGGGGTTCCAAGCAGGCTTTGGCACGGCTGGGTCTGGCCCTGCCTCCCAGACTGGCAGGAAGAAGCACATGCTCCTCTCTTTCTCCCCACGAATTCACCCTTGTGGGGAGTCAGGTGGGTGATAGGCTCCCATGGGGTAGAGTCTTCGTGGCTGGGACCCTCCTGAAAAGGCCACTCTCAACCTACATGGGGAGAAAGAGGGAGGCCTGCGGAATGTACTGGAAGCTGACTGAGGGCTGTGCTAATAGTTGTTATCGAATAATTAAGTCACGAGTTGGAAAAACCATAGCCCACCCCTTCGTAGTTCCAGCTTCCTTTTCATCCACTGAAACTCAGGCTGCAGAACTGAATTCATCTGAAATTGCTTCATTTAATGATTAATCTGGCCGTGGAGTTGTACTTCAGCTTTCAGAGAGAGAATAACCAGCCTGATTCTAAACAAATATTCGTCATACATAGTTTTCCAAGCTTGGTTACAGAGGGCAGACTCTACCCTCGTGTTGGTTATCTATAATTAAAGTTTCCCTACCTGTCAGGGCAGAGACAGTATGGAAAGCTATTCTGAAGAATGAGACTCTATTCTACCCTGACTTGTTTGAAAAGCAGCCTCGGGATTTGTGACTTCCTGTACCTTTGATCTCATTATCTGAGTCTATAATCTAAAGGCCCTGATTAGCATTTACTGTTAGTGGAGGGATGCCCTGGAAATGCTTCGCTGAGCATCTCCAAGAACCCATGTTAATTATTTACTAGTCTTACCAGGCTCCCCTTCGACAGTTTACTTGTTAGAGGTCGTTGCCAACTGGGAGCCCCTGGGTCCAGGTTAAGTCACCTGTTCCAGAAGAGCAAACTGGGAAGAAGGAATCACAAATGCTTTGCCAACTGGTCCCGAAGGCCCCCAGAGTCCCCTCACACCTTCGCCAGCCCGTGATGAATGTTGACCCCCAAGTCTGGCGGCAGCTCAGCATCCTCTCCTGGTGGGACCCTGCGACATCCAGTCCCACTCAACCCATTTTATGTAGCAGCCAGCGGGACAGAGGACCAGCCCGATAGGAAATCAAAGAAAGCCTGTTAGACCATGAAAACACAGCATTATAAATGACAAGCACGACAGTTGGTATTTCGCAAGAACCTTCCCTCCCAAGATTCCTCCCAGCGGTTCTCTGAGAATCAGGGCGGCCCCTGGAGGCTGAGTGAGGATGCCCACGCACCTTCTCCCTGGGAAAGGTGAAGACCAAGGACTCCATTGGCGCCCAGGCTAACACTGGGGCCATTTCGCAGCTTCATTCTCCAGGCAGCATGGTGTCCTCTTCCTTTAAGATTGACTTTCCGGATGCCCTTTGCTGACCTTGAGGATGGCACACACTCCTAAACGTTAGGAAGTCTCCCTCTGTGTCTGTGGATGTGATTAATGTCTGCAGAACTCTCTGAACACACACAATCTCCTGTTAATGAGAAGCAGAAACAGGAGACAGGATGTGGTCTTCCCCATCCTGAGTTAGTCAAGTTCTGGGCCTGGTGCCCCACCCTGACTCACTCGCCTGCTTCCCACCGCTCTCCTGTCAGCTTCAGGACGTGGAAAACACATTGATAAGTTTCCTTTCATAAGTTTAGCAAAGGGTCTAGCACAGATCTTTGCAGTTTAGAAGTAAAGAATTCAATGTTTGTTGAATGAATTTTGTGTATAAAACTTGTTTTCTAGGCTTGGCAGATAGCAAGCTCTCCAAGAATTGTTGTAACATGCTTTGTTGATTCTGTGTGTTCTTTTGAGCTTCAGGCAACAGGGTAGCTAACAGGAGAAGATAGAGATGCTGCTAGCAAATGCATGACAGCCCCTGCCGTAGTCAGCTGAATCCTTCTGGAATTTCTACAGATGGCCCAGATTCCTTCCTGTTCCATTGTCCTCCTTACAGAAAATCAAATTAATCTGCTATCACAAGAGCTACCTGATGGCTTTTAAGGGGCCCTTGCCTTTGTAGGTCCCTCCCATCCTAATAGATTGTTATGGGGCCCGTTATGGGCTCAGTTGTATCCCCTGCAAATTGATATGTTGAAGTCCTAAGTCCCAGGATCTCAGAATGTGACTGTGTTTGGAGATGGGGCCTTTAAAGAGGTAATCAAGTTAAAATGAGGCCACCGGGATGGGCCCTAATCCAGGATGACTGGTCTTCTTGTAAGAGATTAGGACACACAGAGACACCAGGAATATGCTTGCACACACACAAGGAAAGACCATATGGAGAGACAGCAAGAGGAAGGCCCCCTACAAGCCAAGGAGAGAGGCCTCAGGGGAAACCCACCTTGAGGGCACTTTGATCTTGGTGAGAAAATAAATTTCTGCTTTAAGAAGACATTTTTGTCTATGGTATTTTGTTATGCTATCCCTAGTAAATGAATACAGGCCCTAAAAAATTTCATTTCTTTTTGATGTAAGAAAGTTCACTTCTTTCTTCTGATTTTAAAAGAAATGGATACATTTTTTGTGGGCCCCTCAAAGTATGTGGACTTTGAGCACCGTGCCCGTGCCCCGTGCTGATGGAAAAATCATCCCTGATGACCTTGAGACGGCTCGCCGCCGAAGCTGGTCTCGCTCCCGCGTTCCTCATCGCTGCCGCGCTCCACATTCCTTATGTCCTGCTACATAAGGGCACGTGGGAACGTGTCCTTATGTAGCAGCTCGTGTTTTATTATGGCCTAAAGCTAGGCCACTGGAATAAAACAGTTTTGTCACTTTGTAACCCAGCCTCCTCGGAGAATCTTCGAGGGATGAGGCAATTTAGAAATGCTTTGATAAACGCCAATTTAATAATCAGCAACAGAGGTGTCAGACAACTCTTCATAGTCAGAGCAGTGTGGCCTCCAGGTGTCTGTACCCCGGCAGCAGGCGATCCCTCAAACCCCTTTATTAAACTCATGTACGCATTCGGAATCGAAACAGGAGATGGGAAGTCGGAAGGACTAGTAGGAAGTCACAGAGAGTGTTTTCTTTAGCACGAAACAATTATACAAATTTTATGTGTGACTTTGATGAGACAGAGGGATTATTAATTAGATCCAGAAGCCCTTGGGGCTGTCCTTTTTACCATGACATTGGCTCCCCATTTGGCAGGGCTGAGGCAGAACTGGGGCTCAAAGCCAGAGGATTCTGCAGTGGAGTGTGGGTCCGCCAGTGTGAAGTGACATGGGCTTCCCGGGCAGGAGGCAGGGCGTCTACAAGGACACAGAAGCATGGAACAGGCTAGGGCCATCAAGACAGGCAGGTGGGCTGGGGCTGGCTCAGGGTGCAAGAGGAGGGGAGAAGACTCAAAGGTAGAGGAGCTGGACCGGTCGTGGGGGCAGTATGTGCTTTCCTTCACAGAGCTTCACAGAGCCCCATTCCTAAAAGATCCTGATGTTTCCCAGCACATGAGATGTGAACTTGTGTGTCGTGGGCTGAATAACGCCCCCTCCCAAAAAAGATGTCCCATCCCAATGCCCCAAACCTGTGAAGATGTTACCTTAAATGGCAAAAGGAGACTTTGGAGATGTGACTAACTCAGGGATTCTGAGATTAAGCTGGATTATTAGGGTGGGATCCCTGTCGTTACAAGGACATGATTATAAGACAAAGGTAGGAATGCCGGAGTCAGAGAAGGCAGGAGAGGGGGAGAGGGAGATGTGACCATGGAGAAAGGGTTCATGAGCCAACGAATGCCTGTCACCTCTAGAAGCCAAAAACTAAGGAAGCAGGTTCTCTTCCAGAGCCTCCAGAGGAACCCAGCCCTGTCAAGCTATTTTAGACTTCTGCCCTCCAGAAACGTAAAATAATAAAAGTGTGCAGTTTTAAGCCACTCGGTTTGTAGTAATTTGTTATGGCAGCCGCAGAAAACTCAGAACACTATGTAAGAAATGGCGTTTCATCTTTTCCTGGGAACACACAGCCATCTCTCCAGGTGGTATGACAATTCTGCCCAGGGGTTCCCGTATCCAGCCAGCTCACGGTCAAAGCGCTATACTCATCCTTTCTTCATCCTGAACAGGCATTTTTCTAGTGTGTTGGGAGAGCCTGTCTCAGGCGCTGCTAGCCCAGTGCAATTTTAAACCAGAAGTCCACCACTGCGCTTTGATAGATCTTTAATGATATTCAAAACAAGAGTAGTTGCCATGGTAAAATACCGTAAATATCACTTAGGCAACTCTCAGAGATGCTTTTGCTTAAATAATTAATTGCAATGTTGTCGTTTCTGCTTCCCTCTGCGTAAACACAGGCAGTATGTGATTGTTCATAAGATGGTTGAATCTACATAAATGGACCCCAGTCATGCAGACTTCCAGTTCTTTTAAATATAATACCCAGAGCTTCCAAGGAAATGCTTTGGGTCTGAAGTGGGCTCTCTATCTTTGACTTAGTCAAAGAATTCATGTTGCCCCAGAGTCACTAGTGCGAAATTAAAAGATGATCATCTTCAGCTTTGTTCCTGGAAGAACCTTCTATGAAACAGATCAGGAGAATGGGATCTGGAGAGGGGCCCCCACAGAAATTAAGTAGGATGGTGTGAAATACTGACGAGATCTTTCCTTGCCCTCAGAGATTACTCAAGAATGCCCCCTTTGCCATGAAGATGGCCCCCACAGTGAATTGTTACAACCCTCCAGGGCCACCATCAGAGGCTCTGTTGCTTAACATGAAACTTCCTGCGTCCCATGGGACAGAGAGGCCAAACTACCCTTGGAAGAGGTCTTCCCTTGGAAGCAGGACTGGAAGAGTCAAGGTCGAGTGTCTTTGTGTGTGTGTGTGGACAGCTTTCCATGTCAATGAATATGTGGGTGTAGTTGGATCTTCATCCCTGTTAACGGTTGCACAGCATTCTACTTTACCAGCGTGTCCTAATCTATTTACCACAATCCACTATTTCTTTCTTGTTTTTTCAAATTTTTACTGAAATTCTAGTTAGTTAACGTATAGTGTAATACTGGTTTCAGGAATAGAATTCAGTGATTCTTCACTTGCATATAACACCCGGTGCCCATCGTAACAAGTGCCCTCCTTAATCCACATCACCCGTCTCGCCCACCCCTCACCCACCTCTCTCCATCAGCCCTCAGTTTGTTCTCTATCATTAAGAGTCTCTTATGGTTTATCTCCCTCTCTCTTTATTTTCCCTTCCCCTATTTTCATCTGTTTTATTCCCTAAATTCCACATATGAGTGAAATCATATGGTATTTGTCTTTCTCTGACTGACATATTTCCCTTAGCATAATGCACTCCAGCTCCATCCATGTCATTACAAATGGCAAGATCGCAATTTTTTTATGGATGAGTAATATTCCATTGTGTGTGTATACGTACACACACACACACGCGCGCGCACGCGCGCACACACACACACCACATCTTCTTTACCCATTCATCAGTCGGTGGACCTTTAGGCTCTTTCCATAGTTTGGCCATTGTTGATAATGCTGCTATGAACATCTGGGTGCATGTCCCCCTTCAGGTCTGTATTTTTGTATCTTTTAGGTAAATACCAGGTGTCTTTTATGCAGAAAACTCTGAGTTTGAAGACCCAAACACATACATTCCTCCTCATCTCTCCATGGGACCTCCTTACTTACGCAGATACTTTTTTCCCTTCTTTACTTTTTTTTTAGAGAGGGAGGTTGGAGGGGAGGGCGAGAGGGAGAGGGAGAGAGAGAATCTCAAGCAGGTTCCACGTCCAGGAAGGAGCCCGCTGTGGGGCTCCATCTCATAACCCTGAGATCATGGCCTGAGCCGAAATCAAGAGTCAGATGCCTAACCAGTTGAGCCACCCAAGCCCCCCTCCTTTTCTTTACTTTAATGTCTCCTTTACTTTTATTCTTTTTTCTTTTCTTTTTTTTTTTTTAGTGATTCAAGTGCTTCATGTTTTGAGGTTCAACGGTATTCCCTGGCCACTCTGGTTCTCAAAGACAAGCCTGGGTTTAGCGGTGGTAGTGGAGGGCAACCACAGATGAAATAATCACACACATCAGTCCACGATGACAAACTAAGATGTTGTTTTTTTTTGGGGGGGTTGGGTTTTTTTTTAAGATTTTACTTATTTATTTGACACCGAGAGAGAACACAAGCGGGGGCAGCAGGAGAGGGAGAAGCAGATTCTCCACGGAGCAGGGAGCCTGAGGCGGGGCTGGATCCCGGGACCACAGGATCATGACCTGAGATGAAGGCAGACGCCCGACCGCTGAGCCGCCCAGGTGACCCCAAACTAAGATGTTGTTAAAGGACGGGAGCACAGTGCTGTGAGTGTCTCAGAGAAGAACTCGCCCAAATGGTGGCGGGGTTAGAAGGCTTGGTCACAGGAGGCTTTCCTAAGAAAGTGACATTTTTGCGAAAGTGGCTTGCATCATCTTGCCGGGAATTTAAAATTTGAAGCTCACAAAACTTAAGTCAAAAAAGAAAATATTTTGAATCACAACAGCAACAGCAAAAGAAACATGATTTTAAATCCTTCTTTCCAGCCCTTGTCTCCTGGTGGAGGCTGGGCCCAGGAGGGTGTCCCCATGCTGCCTTGCGCCCTGTCTGCCCAGCCTGGAGAAGCCCGTGGGGACAGAAGTCCATCCATGCCAGCCAGGGACCTTTGGGACCAGGAATCGGACTGAGTCCAGAATGTCTCAAGTGGTGGCCCGGTGCATCTGGGGGTGTGTGTGACTGCTCCTGAGCTGGCCCCCAGGAGCTGCTCACCTTTACCATGTCACCCGATGAAGCTTTACCTGACTTAAAGGGCTTCTTAAAGCTTGACCTAATTGCCCTGGGCTGTGGAATTCTTTGTGGTTCCCATTCAGTGTTCCCACCAAGATCCAACTAGTGTCAAAAACTTGACATCATTAATAGGAAAAAGAACTCACTTCAGTGAAGTGAATCATGAGTTGCAAATGTAACCTCAGGCATTTGAGGGTGAGGTAGTTCTAATTTCTCAAAGAACAAAGGCATAGCAATTTGATATCTTTTGTCAAGTGTCAGAAATTTTCCATGTGAAGGAGCCCATTGCTTCATCCCTAGGAGGTCCAAAGAAGTTTATCTTGGCCTTAAAAAAAGTGGAACTGTAGCAAACAAGGAGTTCTTCTTGATAGTAATTCTGTTTTCTGTCTCCGTGCTCTCTACAAAAGATAGATCTTGCCGATCTTCAGGCTGTTCAGAAATGTCGGCCAGCACTCCTTACTGTGCAGACTCACATGGGAATCTTCTAGAAAGTGCTCTGACCAACTCATGCCACAGCCTGGGGAGGGAGCTGCGTGGGTCCCACTAGTTGAATTCGTCAACAGCTCACCCCCAGGCCCTGTTCCCCACCCTCCCAGATAGGACCATTCTGATGGCTATAACTTCAAGGCCAGGGAAAGAACCCTCTGGTCCATAAATGAACTGAGTCGAATAAATCTGCCCAATATGGTCACTGGACAGATTTATTGGACGAAAACTTCCAGAATAAATCTGACCAATATGGTCATTTCAAAAGCAACACAAAGCAATGCAGGTAATGACTCTGGGCCCGGAGCCCTGGGTCTGAATCCCAGCTCTGTCACCCACTAGCGGTGTGATTTTGGTCAAGCTCCGGAATTTCTCTGCTTCCATTTCTCCAACTGCAAAGTGATAAGAGAAGACAGTGCCTGCCCCATAGTGTCAGTGTGAGGATTAAATATGTTGATGTATGGAAAGTGCTCAAAACAGTGCTTGGCCGGTGGTAAGAGCTTCATAGATGTTGTTACTATTAAAGCATCCTGAAGAACCATCTGAATGGTTGCAGGGCAGTCCTGGGTGGCAGGCTTGGAGCACAGCGCCTAACAGGACTTCAAATGCCCATCACCTCCCAGGCTCGTGGGACAGATTTCCAGCGGCTGCAGAGACCTGCTCCTCTGTTCCCGGCTACACGGCACCCCGACCACTCCCGCTCCCTGGCCTGGCTCACTGGCGGTGCCCCACAGCCTCAGGCGGGGCCGGGAGAGCCCACGGAGCAGGCTTCATCCTGCCACTTGGATTAAGGACCAACGGTATGATCTTCAGGCGACGTCCTTGGCCCCACCGAGGCCCTCTGGTCTCCTGCCCACAGTCAGGATGACAGTGCCTGCCTCTCTGGGGCCACCAGCCCAGCCCAGGTCTGCAGGTCCCAGGCCTGGTTGATGCCTGGCCGCCACCTAGTGCCCAAGAAGAGGAAGTGAGCCTCTCCTGGCACAAAGGGCCCTAACTCCCGGAATGCATGAGGAGGGCAGGGAGATTGTTCAATCTTGAGGACCACCCACTTTAGGAAGCCCTTAAAGAATCCCAGACCTGGCCTTTGCCTAAAGTCCCCCACAATACGGGGACTCCCTACTGCATTTTCAGACAACTCTAAGTGTTAGAACCCTAGTCCTCAGCTGGAGTCATTCCTTACATTTTTAACATGCTGCTTTACCCCAAAGTTCCACAGAAGAATGACAGTAAGAAGCAGGGAAGAATGGGAGAGGCTGGGTGTGTAAATTGCTTGCAAGCTTTCACGTCTGTGTCATTTCTTTCCCCTGCTTGCAGAGCACCTGCCACAGTCCGTCCACGAGGGTGCAAGAATAGAAGAAGGGCAACAAAAAAGGCACGGCCTCAGCCTCATGGCTGGCTAGGAGAGAGCTGCAGCACCGCAGCCAGGAAGGAGGGGATTAGCCCCGTGGTCCTCATCCCTACTGCACATTGTGGCCACCTGGCTGCCCTCGAAAGCCATGGCCAGGCTGTCTCACAGAGGGTCAAACACGACTCTCCCAGGGTGGTTGCCTCACGGAGGGCAGGACTGACCCCCATCCCACACTGGTTAGGATGTGGAGACTGGGCGCCAGGAGGACATGGAAAGGGATGTGACTCACAGAGTGGGGCTTGTAGGGAGATCAGCCAGCCCAGGGGCTTGAGCCAAGCAGCGCTGGGGGTGCTGACTTTGGATTTCATTGTGGTTAGGCGTGCGCCAGGTTGAGGGTCCTGCACACATGCCAGGCTTTGAACTTCCCACAGGCCAAAGAAGGGGCCATCAGCCTCCCCGTCAGCTTTCCCAGATGTGGCGCAGCTGAGGAACAGGATGGGTGGGGCCTGAAAGCTGTCAGGGGCTAAACATCACAAGTGGGGTCTTTGTCTTGATTACACCCCCAGGCAGCCTCAGCTCAGAACCACTGGATGAGACTCGTGTTTCCTCAATGCCCCAAGGGGAAGGATTAGCAGAGGGAACTTGTTAAAACGCAGATTCCTAGGTCCCCACCCAGCCCCACGAAACGAGAAGTTCCAGGGAAGAGGCTGGTAATCTGCGCCTCTCTCCAGGGGGTGCTCAGCCTCTGGGAGTGCTGGGCGAGATGCCGCGGATGGGCTCAGCCTCACGGCAGCCGCTGGCTCTGTGAGCCCCTCTACCGTTTGCACAGAGCTTTTACACGCCGTATGACTTGACCTCCACGTGAGCTATGAGGGAGGGAGGGTATGTCCATGCTTGTTTAGACTGAGAAGGCACAATGCCATCAAAGGCCCGGGGACCCGGCTTCCGAGTCACACCCCCACAGACATCAACAGCCCTATCCGGACATCTGGATGGGGGTCCCAGGACAGAGCGCCTTTAGCGTTCTGAGCTCACACCTCATGGGTGGGCCGTGTTTTCTGCATTTCAGATCTCACTGTTTTCAAGCTGATAGACACGACTGTAAATCGGTAGAGTCTCCTATCTAAGGGAGCACAGGAGGTTGAATGCTCGCCCCGTGGGGCCTCCCAGCCACCCTGCGGTTCTGTGGTCACCAGCCTGCTCATGTGAGGGATCAGTTGGTTTTGGAGAGTTTGTGTTAGTAATTTTGCCACTCCAGAAAGAACGCACCCAGCGCTAAATTATTACACACACACACACGCTGTTGCAGAGCCAACACCTCTGACAGGACCATACTTGTTCAGCCAGGCAGCAAACTACATGTTTCTAAGGAGTTCGCTCATCTGGCCAGTGGATAGGTCTGTGAGTTCCTGCTGGAGCACCCCACGGTTTCGAGGGAGGAGGACAGTGATGGTAGTGGGAGGCCAGGTGTAAAATAATAGCCTCAGCACATTGTGTGTTTGAAAGGAATGAAAGTCTGGTTGGGTTGGCACAGCCACTTCTGAAAACGGTTTGTCAGTCTCTTAGAAAGTTAAGCACACGCTTACCCCATGACCCAGCAGTTCCACTCCTACCCACGCAGCCGAGAGAGATGAGGACGTGTCTACACAAAGACATGAATGTGAGTGTTCGCAACAGCATTACTCATGACGGCCAACAAGCAGAAACAACCCAGAAGTCCTCTTGTGGGTAAGAAAATGGCGTACATCCATGCAACGGGAAATTACGAAAAGGAACAAAGTACTAATACAGGCAACAATGTGGATGAGCTCCCCAACCCTTGTGCTGAGGGGAAGTAGCCAGACACAAAAGACTGCATACCTCATGATCTCACTGATATGAAATCTCTAGAAGAGGCAGAGCTGTGGCAGCAGAAAGCCAGCCGGTGGTTGCCTGGGCGAGGATGGGAGGAGGGACTGACCGCCGTTTTGACTGGGTGATGGAAGTGTTCTTAAATTCGACTGTGAGGATCATTGCACAGTTGTATAAATTGACAAAATGATTGAACTGTATGCTTTAAAAGGGTAAATTTTATCTCAATAAAACTGTTGTAGAAATCTAGTTGAGTAAAGCAAAGTACAAATTAGGAAGTGACTGGTGATGACGTGGAAGTCCTCACATTTTCAGGGTATTGCTTGATTGGGATCCATCTTTTTCTTCCCCAAAGTAGATCACACAGTGTCTGTGCCCAGGAGGACATCAACAGTGTGCAGAATGGTGAAGAAATGTGTTGGAATGCATGCTCACCCTGGGCCAGGCACTGATCTGAGTGTCGCACATGTTAGCATCCCAAGGTAATCCTAGGGGACCGCCATTTTAGCATTATCATCCCCATTGTGCAGCTGGGAACAGAGAAGTTGTGTAGCTTGTCCCAAGTCACAAGCTGGGAAGCAGTAAGCTGGAGCGGCCACCCAGAGCCACCTTCCAAGTTGTCCCTCTACACAGTGTGACCATTTATTAAGGGCTTCGGCCTTTTCCCATTTTCCCATTTTGCCCTGGCCTCGGCCCTGTGGGGTAGATGTCACTGCACACGAGCCTCATTCTGCATGGGGCCATGTCCAGAGTCTGTCTGTGGCTCTGAGTCAGACCCTCCAGCCACGGTCTTGCTGCTTGCCGTACCACGGCATCGCCTGCTGGGTGGAGGAAACCCCATAGGAACACCCTGCTAGCAGCTGCTCCTTGCAGGGGCCAAAATCAAGTTGTTTGCCTCCTCTGGTGCTCCTCCTCCACTGTCTGTGCACTAGTAGGCTTGGGCTGCCATAGCAAAGGACCACACACTGGGTAGCCCAAAGATCAGAAATGTATTCTCTCACACTTCTGGTGGCTGGAAGTCCAAGACCAAGGTGTCAGCAGGGTTGGTTTCTTCTGAGGCTTCTCTCCTTGGCTTGTAGAGGGCATCTTCCCGTGGTCATCCCGCAATCTGTGCGTTTCTATGTCCTAATCTCCTCTCCTTATAAGGACATTGGTCATATTGGATTGGGGCCACCCCAGTGACCTCAATTTAACCTAATTACCTCCTCGAAGGGCAAATACAGACACATTCTGTCTGTACTGTGGGTTAGCACTTCAGCGTACAAATTCGGGGAGGGCGGGGAGGACACAGTTCAGCCTATAACACCATGCCTCAGTTAATGGCACCATCACCCTCTGCCTCCAGGGCAGAAGCCTTGGGCACTGCCTTCTCCCTCCCTCCTCCTTCTCTAATATGCCCACACTCGCTCCAGCCCTCCATTATGAGCACCAGCTGCTTGGTATAGACTTCTCATCTCCTTCTAGATGGTGACAACAGCCATCCCAATCCACTGATGTTCTGCTTCTGAATAACCTCTCTGCAACACAACTCTCTGACCTGACTGCAGATACGTCATGTGTTGGGCAAGGGCCTTGTCTTGTCTGTGCCCCCAAACCCACGGGATCTGTTGTGTCCCACTTCCTCCCCTCCCCCGCCCCATTTAAGTTCTGAGTAGCTCTTCCACCTCACTGACAATCAGGGCTACCAAAGCCACCTACAGATGTTTGGTGATTGGCCACTGAAGATAAGAAGGGACATTAGGGTAGTTGACAGCAAATAAGAGATATCCAAATGGAAGGAGGCAAGTGAAATGATCAGGAAAGATGCTGCCAAGAAGGGCCAGAGGATGTCTGGGAGATGATGAGGTTGCAGGCTGTGAGCAAAGCCACGCATCCAAAGCTCACTTGGACTCTGTGCTCATGAGGACAAAGAGCGAGCTGTGGTCCTTTGAGTGGCTGGTTCTCTGCAGAAGAGCACAGAAGTGACAGGAACCATGCAGAGTCTTGCAAAGATTCCAGAAATCCAGGATCTACAAGGGATCTGTGGGAGCCATGACAAAGACTGGGATCACAGAAGAGATGTTTAAGGACACTTTTGAAAATGTGGACAATCAGGAAGAAAAGGAAGAAGTAGCAGAATTGGAAACTGACAAAATTCTGTGTGAAATTGCGGGAGGGCTTTGGGCAAAGCACACAGTCAAGGGACCAACACCTTTCTAGGGCTAGGACCTCCAGGAGTGATGCCCGCCTCAGAAGAGGAGCAGGAGGATGAAGAGGCACTGCCTGGCTGTGCACTGCTGCTAGCAAGCACCTAGCTATGCCCATCCCTAGGCCCCCCACCCACAATCTACCCTCTGCGGTGGTCACCATTGCCTATGTCTCTTGCTCTGCACCTGTCACGAAGCACTGCATTTTGGAGAAGATTCTCTGCTAATATCTTCTCCCTCTTGGCAGAGGTTTGGGGGCTGTCTTGGATCCCAAAGGCGTTTCTTGTGAGAGATGGTATAATTAAATGCATTATTTCCAGGAGTATAAACAGAAGTTATCTTGCTTGAGGGAGGGCAAAGAATTCCGCCTTATCACAAAGTACTTCTGAATGTTCTTGCCTGAATGTTGAGAACTCTGCACATTTTTCACGTCAGTTAAACACTATATAAATGGGTTTCAATACATTTCTGCTTTACAAAGAGGGAGTGGTACCCAGGGGTTGGGATATACCTGAATGCTGGTCATATCTTGAATATTTCATGTGCCCAGCATATAGTAAATACTAATACTAATTATAAAAGTTAAAAAAAAGTTAACTATGAAACAATGATGATGATGTGAGTAGTGATACAAGAGTTGATTCTGTTATTGATCTAGTCTCACCTCCAGTCCAGGCCCGCTCTGCTCCTTTTGGCCTCCTTGTGTCCCTGATGCAAGATGCCCTTTGCCTGTTTGAGGCTCCCCTTCTGGTTTCTATCTCTACCTAACCAGCTGATGGACATCTGGAGTCTCCTCCTAAGAAATTCTGTTCCTTTCTTCGCTTCCTTCCTTCTGATCTAGCCCTACCTTTTTTTTTTTTTGGTAGCAGTTTCCCCCTGAATTTCTTTCCTATGTTCCAAAATCCTTACCTTGAGATCTTTCGGTAAAAGTTCATGAATCCTAAGTCATTTACATGGGTCATAAATAGAAAGAGAAGGGACTGGAAACTGAGACTGAGAAAGATGGTGGAGTTAATGGCAGAGACGTTTACAAAATGTCCTGGAAAAGATGAAGAAAACAAACCAAGCCTTGGGCACGTACCTGGGCAGTCTGTAAATGGGGCCCATGGCCTGGCTTTGGCGTGAAGCTCTCTCATGGGCAGAGCAGGTGGATATTAGCCTACGTCTGCTGGTCAAGGGGTCTGAGAAATAGTGAGTGGGAACCAGAAAAACTCACTGGGAAGCTTCTCACCTAGACAAGGACCCTTACATCTATCAGGAATTCGTACAATTAACAAAACCCTTGTGGTTTTCTGCCCTCTTCGTGGTGCCATTTGAGCTGAAACAGCAATGGCCACCCCACGCTACCACAGTCTCATTCCCATACTGTCTATCTTTCTTCTCCCCTCACTCAACTTTTCACTCTTCCTCTATGTCCCAAATAAATAACCTCCATGGTTAATACACCAGCCTATACCATGAAATACTTCACCAAATGTTCCTTCTCCGCCCGTGCCTTTACAGAATTCTGACTGCACCTTGGGGGCAGTGTTCCCCAATCGTCCTTTAGCGGAGACTGATGGTTCTCCTATACCCCCATATTCTCTCGCTTCCATGCTACACCAAGGCTATTATTCTTCCCTCTTTATAGCAATTTTTCACCAGACATCTTGACCTGAATGTCCTAGCTCAATTCACCATGGCCAATCTTAACTCGCATTCTCATTCCCCAACCTACCCTTTCCACCATGGCTCCATCCGAGCAAATGACTCCCCATCAATCCAGTTGCCAAACACAGAACCCCTGGCCCCATTCTTGATCCTTCCCTTCCCCCTACAAGTGGTCAGTTATCAAATCCCTTGGCTCTGCTCTCCAGATATCTGTCACCACTTCTCCATTTCTCTCATCCACCCCCATACAAGCACTGCACTAAATCGGGGTCCCATTACCTTTCCTTTGCAAACTGCAACAGCTTGGTATCATTCTACCTGCCTTCCCTCTCCCCTGCCAATCCATTCCACACATAACTAAAGATTTCTAAAATGGGGCAAATCTGATCATGCCATTTCTCTGCTTAAAACATTTTAATGACTCCCCACTGCCTAGAGTAAAATTTAAATTTTTGCTGGATGGCTTAGAAGGTCATTCATAATGGAACAGGGATAAAATAAAATCTACTATGTAAGTATTTACATTCTTTCTCCCCAGTGAGCCCTCCTGCTGCCCTCCGCACACATGCACACCTTCTAATGAAGGACGTAACTGTGATCTGAGCTTTAATTCAGTGCTCAGGGCAATGAGTGAGCAGCAGAACTGGAAGAAATCCAGAATGCCTAGATTGATTCACTTCAAAAACAAATGAGAGCAAGCTGCTAACAAATTCAAAGACCTGGCTCCAGGTCCCCAAAGGGAAGGTGGGCTCAGACCTCTGGCTTTAGGTCTACCTGGGAAGTACAGCCAGTTTTGTTACAGGGGCCTGGGGTCCAGGGGCAGTGCCTGAAAGAGGCAACTTCCAATGGGATCCCATTACCACAAACACCAAAAAACAAATCAAAGCCACTACCTGGAGAACTTGCATAATTATTCGAGATGTGAAGAAAAGCATATATGTGGAGCTTAAAATTTTAATAAACATATTTCCTTGAAGAGTGTGTCTACAGACTCACCTTTCTTTTGGAAATAACAGTAATAATAAATGTCCCAGGCACTTACTCTACGAGGTGCATTTTAAACATGTTCTCTCTTCACTCCTCTTACTTTTATTATATCCATTTTACTGGTAGGAAAACAGACTTACAGAGGTTAAGCAACAAATATACATAGCTAGTAAGTGGCTGAGCCAAAAAACAAGCTCCAACTTGCCTGGTCCCAAAACCTAGGCAGGTAATGGCTGCCCTAGAGTATCAGACATTTCTTTTGAAACAAGACCGATGTCTCAGGTGAAATTCCCTAGAAGCAGAGCCTGAGTCAGAAATTCAACTACAGGTGATACTTTGAGAAGGTTCTCTGTAGGAGACACCTCTTAGGGAGGGAGAAAGCAGGAGAGGAAGGGGAAGATGCAAAGCAAGAATGTGGCTTCAAGCAATGTCCACAATCGCCAAACTGTGGAAGGAGCCAAGATGTCCATCGACAGATGAATGGATAAAGAAGAGGTGGTATATATACACAATGGAATATTAGGCAGCCACCAAAAGGAATGAGATCTTGCCATTTGCAACGACGTGGCTGGAACTGGAGGGTGTTATGCTGAGTGAAACAAGTCAATCAGAGAAAGACATGTATCATAGGACCTCACTGATATGAGGAATTCTTAATCTAGGGAAACAAACTGAGGGTTGCTGGAGTGGTGGGGGGTGGGAGGGAGGGGGTGGCTGGGTGATAGGCATTGGGGAGGGTATGTGCTATGGTGAGCGCTGTGAATTGTGCAAGACTGTTGAATCACAGATCTGTACCTCTGAAACAAATAATGCAACATATGTTAAGAAAAAAGAAAAAGAAGAAGATAGCAGGAGGGCAAGAATGAAGGGGAGTAAGTCGGAGGGGGAGACGAACCATGAGAGACGATGGACTCTGAAAAACAAACTGAGGGTTCTAGAGGGGAGGGGGGGGGGGGGATGGGTTAGCCTGGTGATGGATATTAAAGAGGGCACGTTCTGCGTGGAGCACTGGGTGTTGTGCACAAACAATGAATCATGGAACACTGCATCAAGAACTGATGATGTAATGTATGGTGATTAACATAACAATAAAAAAATTTTTAAAAAGAATGTGGCTTCAGATAAAATCTAGCCTTGGATTAATCAACAGAATGGAAGGGAGGAGTGTCTCCATAAAATTGCCCCACCTGGAGGCAAGGAGAGTAGGCTATGTTAGTCAGCTGGAGGATGAGTGCCCAGTCCGTACAAAGTATCTAGAAGATTCTATACTCCGAAAACACATGAACAATTAAGCAAAAAAAGCTGTGAAATTTCTCAAATTCTCTAAATCTAAGTTGGGAATAAAAATGCCAATCTTCCCTGTCCATCAAAACAAGTTTGTAACCCCCGTAGATATTCCTAAAGCATTAGGCTAGAATCACAAAGAATTGGCCAGTGGTAAACAGAATCCTAAGGTGACCCCATCATCTCCAACCCTGCATTGATACCCTGAGTAACCCCCTCCCCTTGAGTGCTGCAGGGCGATGCAGACAGCTACATTATGAACTGGCTATGGAGAGGGCCATGTGAAGGGAACCATGGGAGGCATCTGGAAACCACCAAGAGCAGTCCCCTGCTAATGGCCAGCAGGAAAACCGGAGAAAATCCTACTGTCCCAAGGTCAGTCTTGCCAAAAGCAGGAGGGAGCGTGGAAGCAGATTCTTCCCCAGTCGAACCTCCAGATGGGAACACAGCCTGATCAACCCATAGAGTGTAGCTTTGTGACATGCCAAGCTGAGGACTCAGCTAAGCCATGTCCAGACTCCTGGCCTATAGAAACTGTGAGATGATAAAAGTGTGCCGCTTTAAGCTGCTAAGTTTGTGATGATTTGATAGGTAGCAACAAAAACTAATATAGGGCAGCACTGAGTATTGGACTAGATTTGTAAGTCATGTGATGATTGACACTTATATATGTGTAAGCATATTCCAGAAGTACGAGGGCTATTATTATACCTGTAGGAAAAGGGCTCAGAAAACTACTGTCAGGTATACTGTAATGTGTTCATTGAACAACATGCAATTAAGTGCAACAAAGTTCATTTTGGAACTCTATACAAGACTTCACACATATAATTTCAAGCACATCAGCACACAACAAATCATAATTTAGCAAGCTACAGAGACATTTTGATTCTTTAATTTGTTAATAAAACCCCACATTTCACATCTCAAATAAGTGCTCTCTATTATTTATATTATAATTATAATTGCATATTGTAGCAGTAGGAAATTTCCCATTTTATTTTCTTTTTAAGAAATAAAATTTAAACCTCAGGGTTAGAATAACAAAAGTTGACTCCCTATATTTTAAATGGCTTCAACCCACTTCTCATTTTAAAAATTGTAAAGATAGTCAAATATGGAGAGGAAAAGCCAAAGGTCAATTTCAAGGTGAAATTTCTGGTGTGGTATAGACTATGTAGGTGGACTGGGAAATATATGCTCCATCTTCTGAACTTAAAAAAAATACGTAATTGATTTTCTACAATTTCCTGCAGTCTATTTTTTTTTAATCAGGAAAATAAACAAGAGTCAAAAAGCCACATAGCCATCAGTCAACTTTACAGACACTTTTTCCTGAATGAGGCAGGTCAAGGGCATCTTTCTTGGATGGATGGGCATTCTCCCCACACTCCCCCCTGCAGACTGTAACCCTCTGCAGGTAGCAGACGGGCAAGAGCGGGGAATGTGCCGAGGCCCTACTTTCTGGGATGCTCTCTAACCATGAGTAGGGTAGCTTCAAGCCAGGAGCCTGGACCGGAGGGGAAGCCCATCCTGACAGCCAAAGAACCACACCCTACGCATCACCACTGATTTAGTTATGAAAAAATAAAGTGACTGATGGAGCAGGACATGCGTCAATGACAGTCACGCACTGGAAGTAATCAGAATTTGCCGGCTGTAGCTCTGCAGCTGCGCTCATTTGGTTGAGTTTGGGGTCTAACTCCACAGTTAGAGTTTGGGGTCTAACTCCTGGACTCCAAGCCACCAGGCCATTTGGCCTCCCACAATTGGGAGTGCATGAAAAGCTTTGCAAATCGGCCATGGGCCTAGATACATAGATAAATGGTCGATAGATAGGTGATAGATAGACAGATGATAGATACAGATGATATAGGTAGATGGTACAGGTACAGGTGTAGGTATAAATTAAGCTGCATTTACGTTTAGATCTGATTGCAGGAAGCTGCCAGCCTTGGAGAGCGGCACATCCTGCTCCAGCCATCCTGTCTGTTGGCACAATACTCAGCCTAGGTGGAAGTCTCCACATTCCTGAATGAATGGGAGAAAAAAAAAAACCCAACAGCCTCTGCCCTGTGTAGCTTCTGACTCATAATGGTATGCAAATGATGATGCAAGTAATTAGCATTAGTAATTAGAAAATGGGTTGGAGATGCTGACGACCTCTCCCAGAGATGCCGTTTGCATTCCGAGCAGAGGAAAGATTTGTTCGCAAATTACTTCCCAACAGGTCTATTAGAATTTCATTTCTGGGCCATTTATTTATTTATGCTGCTCACGATATTCAGGAATCAATTTATTGCTACCTGGAGATGACTTTCACTGATGGGGACAAAGACATTTCCCTGTCACTCTTAATACCGTTATTAGCATGAGTCCCAGTGGCCTCACCAGCTGCGCAAGAGCTGGTTTTGACTCCCCGTTGCGTGATCTGCAAATTCAACCTTTGCTATCTGAGATCTCACAGCTCTCCAGGTAGAGCCTGGGTGTGCCAGGAGAGCCTCTGGTACCCTTGAAATCCCTGCACTTACCCCCCACTACCTCTGCCTCAGGGCAACCTTGACCCTGTTGGAGGGCCACCATGCCCCTCTGTTCCTAAGCGACCTGGCAAACAGCTCTGGCTGTTAGGACAGATCTCCTTTCCTTGATTCCCGGCCTGCCTTCCATGACTCACACCCCAAAATTCTTGTTCTGGGGCCCTTGCAGAGCATGGAAAGTGCCCAGGAATCCCCGGAGTTGTGAGAAGGAAACACAACTCCCATTCAGAAATGAGTCAGGTTATTTGGCACAAGGCATGCCTCCGTATACTGTACAAACAAAACAAATTGACAGAATGATGAGGGAAGCCCCCAGGGAGAGCCGGTCACAGCTCAGTGCCAAGGCTGGTGGTGAGTGGCAGGGCCAGCTGCAGGTGATTGGCAGCGTGGAGAGCCTTCTTGAGCCCAAAGACCCCCAACCATGGGAAGGGGGAGATGGCAGATGGTGGACACCCACCCAAGCTTCTAAGGACAGCAGCAGGGCGATGTGAGAACCACCCCCTTGTCCCACCACAGACTCCAAGAAGATGTGATTGGGCAAGAAAAGACTAAGAAGAGCTGGCTCTGCCATATCTATGCTATGTTCATAGCATAGATATTTATGGCAGTCCCATAAAGTGATACTTTTATAATCATCGATGGGGGCAGCTGGAAAACCAAAGGACTCCCCCTTAGCAATACTCTTATTTTGAAAAAGATGGCCCTTCAAAGTATGGAAAAGTTAGTTTTGATACCTATGACCATTGTTTTACGTAATGATCTAACTCGTGTACTATTAATTAAAGCCTCTTAAAACTTATTATCATTAATTGTCTTTTCTCCTCCTAAGTGAATCAAAAGAGGCCATCTCTTCCTCCCCCAAGAGGAATCTGGAACCTTTGGCAAATATCTGTTTAATGGATAAGAGGTATTTAATAAAACTCCAGGCTTGCAAATAAAAATATAAAATCTATTTAGCTCAAATGATCTCTTTGAAGGCCTTTCGCTCCATCAGATTTGGCTATAGAAATCTGCATACCCAGTCGGGAAGCTAAAGAAATGAAGGAGAATAGGGCTCCGAGGGGTGCTTTGGATGTTTCCTTTTCTCCTTCTTTTCTGGTTCAAGTTTTTCCCAGACTCCTGCTGCTTCTTGGTTGTTTTAGCGGTCTGATACAATCAACCAGACCGCACCAGGGGCTACCCCGTGTGATGAAGGACGGACCCATCACAGCCAGAACCCCGTCACCACACAGATGAGGTTTCTCCAGCTACGGGCTCCTTCATTCTCCCCGTTGTTCAACTATCTGGTTTCTTATTTCACCTTTCCTCCAGAGATTCTCCAGAGATCATTTATATGATTCTATGATAGCCTTGCGATATCCACATTACTGAACATCACAGGGAGTGGTCTCTGAGGAGGATCTGCAATCAGAGCTGTGAATGTTGATCTTTCTTTCAAGACGTGTAAATCATGGATTTGTGTTGCTAAGGATGAATATCTGTGTCTTTTTCTTCACTGTAATTGGCAACACGGATTGTTTAATCCGTTACAGGGCACCCATGCCTTCAACATTTCGTATGGATGTTACAGAAATTCATATCCCCATCTTTGCAATATTCAAAACAAGCTTGACATAGAAACTTTCCCACTTTTAGCTTTAAGCTGAAAGTCAGGCTAAAAGCAGGGGAAGAGTGCCAAGTGGCACAGAATTTGCCATGCTGACCATCCTTGTGCCGGACACCGTGCCAGGGGCAGGACACACCACATTCCGTGTCAGCGCTCCTCGTGGCTCTGTCCAAACACACAATTTGTACACAATCATCTTCCCATTATCCGTGGGAAGGGGCGGGGTGTGCGGGGAGGAGGAGAGGCAGGAAGTTACACAGATGTCAAAATCACCCCAGGTCATCCAGAAGGTCTGGGCCATATTGACGTCCTTTAAAACACAGGGGGAGGGTCAGGCTCATCTTCCCAGTGGACAGTGTAATCAGGCGGGGCTGGCCTGGTACTGATTTCTTAGGATTGGGCACTGGCAGGAAAACGGGTGGCCAAGCCGGTGGGATCAAGTTCAACTGAAGCAATTATAAAGCAGGTTCAGGGCCTCTCAGACATGTGGGAGAAATGGGGGCACCGCTTGGGCGTGCAGGAGTATGTCATGGATATTACTGAAAGTGCCTAAAGCCAGCTGAAGCAGTATTGTTAAATTAGGAGAAAGCAGTCACTCCTGGATAAACACAGCAGCTGTTGGATGCTTTAAAGTTAATATAATAGGGCGCCTGGGTGCCTCAGTCAGTTAAGCGGCTGCCTTCGGCTCAGGTCATGATCCCGGAGTCCGGGGATTGAGTCCCACATCGGGCTCCCTGCTTCTCCCTCTGCCCCTCACCCCACTCGTGCTCTCTCTCTCTCTCTCTCTCTCTCTCTATCAAATAGATAAGTAAAAATCTTTGGAAAAAAAATAAAGTTAAAATAATGAAACACAATGATACCCACCCTTTCTAGCCCCTGTCCTAACTCTGGACAGTGAGCTAAAGTGCTTTGTGGATAGTCACCTACTTTATCCTCAGAGCAAGTCTCTCCGGTGGGCATTTATACTCCGTGCGACTCGGGAGGAAGCTGTGTGACCCCCGCAGTTCTGCTGAGGTCACACAGACACCAAGCACCAGAGCACAGGGGCCAGCCCAGCCTGCTGGACTCTCCTGTCAGTGCTCCCCGGGAAGGCAGGCTCCAGCAGGACAGTACCTCAAAGGGGCTCCCACTCCAGAGCCCATCACAAGCAGGCTGCCTCCACCAGCCCGGAAGAAGGAGAGAGTCGCCGACGCTTTTAATTTCTTCAACTTAAAAAAATACTCCTTTACTTCAATATTGCCCTTCTGCAGTTTTCCTTTATATTAGAATGTCCTTTCTTCAGTAAATTGATAGTGCTAAGGGAAAGTAGTCTTTTTGAATATCATTTTTAAAAAAATTGAAATCGGCCAACATATATGGTAACCCCAAATACATATCTACACCATGTGAGCCAGGTTGTCTGAGGGTCTGTGAGTGACCCAGCCAGCATCTGCATCTGTCACATGTGTTGGCAAAGAAAGGGTGGGGACGGGTGAGGTGTAGATGTGCACCATTGTCCTGGCCTCGGGACCATCCTCAGGCCACCCTGAGAACATCCCACTATCTCCCGGTTAGAGGCAGAAGATCCGCTTCACATCCCATTCCTGGGTGGACCTGGGCACCTGGTCCACCGTCTACTCAGAGGCAGTGGCCTTGCCTGCTAGACAGCAAATGTCTCCAGAAGATGTGTCAGTGGGGTCCATACTCAAAGAGGCTAAGTGGCTGTTATGTTGCTTCTACTCTGCTCTCAGGACAACCTGCAGGTCCTTCTTCCTTTTGTGCTAGGAGGCTTCTGCCCCTTCTTCTATCTACCCAGGACCTCTTTCCAGCAGACTTCCCCTCCCCGCAGCTGACCTCGCTAGTCCCTGGGAGTGGAGAAACTGGTTCTCCAAGAATCCTGTGGCTTTATGCTTACCTTGATTTTTCTCCAGAGATTCCTTTGAGTCTTTTTCTCTCTGCTTTGGTATAGGCTGGGGTGACCTGGCAGATGGGGAAAAGCAGAGGGGAGGACCAATATTCCAGCTGTGCTATGGACTGAATGTGTGTGTCCCCTCAAAGGCATACACTGAAGCTTAAATCCCAATAAGGTGATGATACTTGGAGGCAGGGCCTTTGGGAGGTGATTAGGTCCTGTTGGGGGAGCCCTCAAGAATGGGATCAGCACCTTTATGAGAAGAGGAGGAAACTCAGGATCACCTTATCTCTTCTCTCTGCCACTGAGGACACAAGAGAAGGCCATCTGCAAATCAGGAACCAGGTCCTCAGCAGATACCATGTCTGCCAGCGCCTTGATCTTGGACTTCCAGCCTCCAGAATGGTGAGAAATAAGTGTCTGCCGGTTAAGCCTACACCCCCGCCCCCAGCCCGTGGTAATTGTTACGGCAGCCCGAACGGATCACTAGAGGTGCCACCCGGCCACTACCTGAGCACACACCTGTCGTTGTTTGGATGGGAAGAAGACTTGCTAGCAGACACTGAGCACTGGCTCAGCCCTGGGTGAAGCACTGACTTGCACTTCATTTAGCACTAACAACTCTGTGTGGAAACTTTTATTATCCTGATCTTATAGATGAGACGGCTGAGAAATGATGAGTTTGGGTAAATTTTTCCAAAGGGCCATAGTTGGAGAATCAGGATCAAGTCTCAAATCCATCTAACTCCAAGGCCAGCTGGTCTCAGTCCATGCAAACAGCAACTGTGCAGTACAATGTGCACTAGTCTCCGCCACGTGCCTCCTTCCCCTGCCTGGAGGCACTTCCCTTATGCATAACAAGGTGCCTCTCCTCTTGGCTGGCTGAGCAAGTTCAGCTCTGATCCTACTACAGCAGAGCCCCTCCAGAGGGGAAGTTTCCATAGTGAGAAAATTCATCCACAGGGCCTGTGCCTCCTCTTCCTCCTTATTCAGAATCCCAGATGCTTCATGGGAAAGTGTATTCAGAGGATAAAGCTTCCCCGTGGCCTTCCTTACAGGGTCTCCCTCCATCTGCACATTGAACTTAATCTTATAAAAAAAAAAAAGCCTCCTTAGCATTTGAAACCCTTGTCCTTTGTAGTCAAAGGATCACAGACCTTGGGACTTTTCACTCTACAAGAGTTAAGAGCGAGATAGCACTTACCTCCCTCTACCCGCCTACTTTCACTACCTCTCTGGGGAGAGCTTAATTTTTACTTGAGACTTGGGTGCAATTCTCTCCACATGTCACCAGTGATGACAAGACCAGTCAGGGGTCTTTGGGTGGACCCAGGGTAAATTGCAAAGACGGGTGCCTTCTGCCCAGGCAGTCTGAAAATATCACACGGATGCTGGGAATCCATGTATTGGAGCAAGGCAGAGGCTCTGTGCTTCTATATCTGGTTTATGGGGATCAAATCCAGAGCATAGACCCCCAACCTAAACATCGGAACACATGGACACAGGGTATTTGGGTCATGGGTAACAATGAAGTCTTCTTTCAGTATGTACATAAAAGATTTCAGGCCAGTTGTAAAATGTCAAGGAACCCTGAATTTCAGATTTTCAGTAGTTTGAATATAGTCACTAAGGATGCATCCCTTTAACATTTTACTCATGCCAACTGTTATGCCAATAAGAAAATCAGTTGTGCGAAAGATTTATTTATAATACAAGGAGTTTCTAGCCGGGGGAACAACTCTAGAAATTTTCAACAAATTTGAAAAGAAATATCTGAAATATAACAGAAATAATGACAATTTTGCAGTAGGTATTCTTTTGAAAATTAAGGATTTGTAGATGAAACTATAGCTAATAAATTACCATCTACTCACTCAAAACAAGTTGAGAAAAATAAAATAAAATATACCTGAAACTTACAGTTGAAAATATTTATTTTTTGGAAATCTGTGTTCGCCATTATTGAGTTTTTGTTTTTCTGGGGGAAAAAAAAAAGATTTTACAAATTATTAGAAATTGACCAAAAGGTAAAAAAGAAGAAAGAGCTCAAATGATGAACTCAGTTTGATTCCTATAAAAACATCCAAAATTCTAAAATGTATCATTAGCATATCTATTATTCCCTATTGCTATATAACAAATCATCATAAAATGTAGTGGCTTAAAACAACCATAATTATATTTTGCCTCTCATGGATTCTGTCAGGAATTCAAGAGCAGCTTGGTTAGGTGGTTCTGGCTCTGAGTTTCTCGTCAGATTAAGTTAAAACAGTTGTCTGTAATCAGCTGAAGGCTTGCCTGGGGCTGGAGGACCCCGTTCCAAGGTTGCTCCCTCATGTGGCTGGCAGGTTGGTAAAACAAGTTATTTCTTCACCATGTGAACCTCAACATGAGGCTGCCTTTACATGGCTATAGCTTCCCCCAGAGTAAGTGATCCAAGAGATCAAAGCAGACACCGAAATCCCTTTCATGACCTAGCCTCAGAAATTACACGTTGTAATTTCCACCATACTCTACTGGGTGCACAGGGCCAGCCCTGAGTAATGTAGGTGGGGAGACACAAAGTGCTCATACCGGGATGAGAGTCATCGAAGGCCATCTTGGAGGCCTGTTATTACAGAATAACGACTGAAATGTATGGGTGAGGTCACCATTATCTAAGATTATAAGATGATACATAATAATATATATTTCAAGTGAAATGAAAGAATAATAGCCAATCTAAGAGTGAATATTTTCTTTTTTAAAATATTTTACCTACATATCTATTTATCTAAGAAAGAGAGAGCATGAGGTGGGGGAGCGGGGAGGAGCAGAGGGGAGAGACATGGAGGGGGAAGAAACTCAAGGAGACTCTGCACTGAGCGCAGGGCCCCGACATGGGGATCTCTATCACGACCCTGAGATCGTGACCTGAGCAGAAAACAAGAGTCGGACGCTTAACCCACTGAGCCACCGAGGTGCCCCAAATAGTTCATATTTGCCATGGACATTTTAGTAAATGTCGCTGTTGTTGTTATTGATTGTACTAATAAAGAGGTAACTAGAATCTACACACATCAATTATAAAAGTATTTCTACAAAAAGAAATCAAAATGGGTTTTGGTGAAATGGCATGGTCTGGGATGCCACTACCCACAGGAGGCAGGGCCACTCAGTTGGGAAGGAATTTTAACAAACTTCCTGAAAGATATGCTAATCACTAAATATGTACAATTGCTCTATAAATATATATATTTCTTTTATATATATTATATATTTCCTTTCCATGAATGTAATTTGAGATTTTGTGAGAAGCTGAGTAATTTTCAAAATGATATTAAGATTGTTTTATTAGTATTGGTCTACGTTGTGTATTTTAGAATATGTAAAAAAAAGTGGCTTTAAAAAAACAGAATATCTCTCTCTGTTTTTAGAAAGAAGACCAGAGATCAGCAGTCTAGGGCTGGTATAGCAACTCTGTGATCATCAAGAACCCTTCTCTCTTCCTGCTCTACCCTCCAAATGCCTGGTCTCCATTTTTATGTTTGCTTCATAGTACAAGAGTGATGACAGCTAGAGCTCCATCAGTCTGAATTCCAGGCTATAAAAGAGAAGGAGGCGGAGGAGAAGAAGAAGAAGAAGAAGAAGAAGAAGAAGAAGAAGAAGCAGCAGCAGCAAAATAGGGGGCACACCTCCCAGTGCAGCTAGTTGACTTGAAGGAGCTTCTTAGATGTCCCACTTGATGCTTCTGCTCATACTACACTGATGGGACTTCATTACATTGCCACATCTGCCTGCAAGGAGAGTTGGGAAATGTAATCTTTGTTCTAAGTAGCTAAAATCAGGGTTATTTCTCTGAATTTTCTTTAAAAAGGCAGTAGAATTGATATTGCATAAGAAAAGAGCAATCTTTACTACAATTGTCAATTTTTATAAGACATGATTTACGCATTTATAAAAAAAGATTGACAAATTGAAGATATCAACAAAGGAAAGTAAAAATATATCATACTGGAATCTACCTAATAGTTCCAAACATGTTGGGTTGTTTGTTATTATAATAGGAATTGAGGACATTTTTAAATGGTTGAAGTATTGGAAGTTTATTAACAATTCGACAGTGATATAAGCGACCAATCTAAATTGTCATGTCTTTACCAAATGCTGAGTGTTCCCGACTTTTAAAAATATGCTTCAAAGAGAAATGAGAGATAATTTTTCTTTTTTTTTTCAAAAGGAAAGAGGGAAAAGAAATGCTGTATTTATGATTTGAGAGAAATGATAAAATTTTCAAAATAACCTGGAGAGAATAAAGGAGTTAGGCCAAAATTAATTTCTGAGGATTTTGAAGCCATAGGAGCTTCCTCTTTAGAAGAGATGAAATATTTGGGAGGCAAGTAGGAAGTGTGTAAGAAGGAGGATTGCAGAAATATGGTCAGCAAATGAAGAGGACAGTATGAAATCATTATCTGTTACATAGGTATGTAATTGTATATGTAATTTTGTAATCAGTAAATATTACCAATGTTTGGAGACTTAGAATAAAAATACATTGTAATTGGGGCGCCTGGGTGGCTCAGTCGTGCTCAGTCGTTAAGCGTCTGCCTTCGGCTCAGGTCATGATCCCAGGGCCCTGGGATCGAGCCCCGCATCGGGCTCCCTGCTCCGCGGGGAGCCTGCTTCTCCCTCACCCACTCCCCCGGCTTGTGTTCCTGCTCTCGCTGTCTCTCTCTCTGTCAAATAAATAAATGGAATCTTTAAAAAAAAAAATAAAAATACATTGTAATTAAATTTGTTTCATTATTTTTTTGTTTGAAGTGTAGTTGATGTACAATGTTACATTAGTTTTAGGTATACAACACAGTTCTTTGACAAGTTTATACACTATGCTATGCTCACAGCAAGTGCAGATCCCATCTGTCACCATACAATGTTGTTACAATCGTGTTGACTGTGTTCCCCATGCTGAGGCTTTTATCTCCATGACTTATCCAGTCCATAACTGGAAGCCTGCATCCGCCACTGCCCTTCACCCGTTTTGCCCATCCATCCACCCCGTCCCCTCTGGCACTACATTTTAAATTTTAAAGTAACTAAAAAATGAAAAAAATTCATTTACCGAAAAAAGAAAAAATCAGAATTATATTTAAATGAAAAGGGTCACTGTATGAGGTATATTAAAAAATCAAATGTGTGTGTGAATTTTACAGATTTATTGCAAATTCCAGCCCGAAAAATGCAGTATGCTTGCACTCTGGAACTCTCTATTGTTATCCATGTGGGTAATTTTGGCTGTTTGTGATATGGTCCTGAAAACAAAGTTACTGCGTTGTCAGCGCTGCCAGATTTTGAGTTGACCTAGCCAATCATGACAAGGTGAGGGCAGAGGGCTCATTTTCAATTCTAAGTTGCCTACTTAGAATATACTTACACTGCTCAAGGGGGAATGGAAGCTAGAGGTTCGGAGACCTGACACAGCCTCCTACTGAGTGGAAATTGTAACCAAATTCATGGAGCCTGAAGGACTCGCTACTGGTGTATAAAATCTGGCTGCTACAACAGAGCGAAGGTGATGGCTTATTAACTTAATTTCCCCGTGAGAATTTTATACTTCAGTTACTGTGAGTTAGAGTTAGAAATGCGAGATAGAGCTCCAAATGCGAGATAGAACTCCTGCGATTGCTCCTAATTGTGCCTCTCTCCTTCTTTCTGTGAGGTTACATTTTAAAAATCGAAAGGCCATTTTATGAAAATATTTCACACCATCCAAAAACAAATAATTAGTTATTTCCAGCCAAGATGGATTAACAAGGAATGGTTTTTAAGAAAGTAAAGAACTGAAAGTACAGACTCCGATACTTCAATGAAATAGTAACCCAGGCGGTGCTGTACTTTATGTAGGTATCATTAGAGTCCATAATCAGTCGACTCGACCGTCGGTCACTGGGATTATCTTAGAAGATTTGGGTGGCTGGATTCAATCAGTGTAAGGCCTGAAGAGCAGAGCTGAGCTTTCTTGATGAAGAAGAAATTCTACCTTTGAATAGTAGCTTCACCTTGTGCCTGAGAATTCTGACCTCTGCTCCTGATGGGATCTTTTATAATTTTAGATTTGTCTGGCCCGTTCCCACACTCACGTAAGCCAATTCCTTACCATAAAGCTCTTAATATGTATTTCCTACTGACTCCCTAACTCTAGTTGAACCCTAACTGATATGCCCTTCAATTGAAGGGCAGAGATTTTCCAAGTAGGTAAAACTGCAAACGCAACTATATGCTGCCTACAAGAAAACCACCTTAAGGATGAAGACACAGGGGCACCTGGGGGGCTCAATCAGTAAAGCAACTGACTCTTGATCTCAGCTCAGGTCTTGATCTCAAAGTAGCGAATTCAAGCCTCGCACTGGGCTCCACCGTTAGGCATGGAGTCTACTTAAAAAAATATAAATATATAAATGAATAAAAATAAAGGTAAAGACACAGGTTAAAAGTAGAAGAGAGAAAAGATAATACACTGATCAAAAGAAAGCTGGAGTGGTTTTATTAATATCACACAAAGTGAATTCCAGAGCAAACAATAATAAAAGGGATAAAGAGGAACATTTCACAATGATAAGGGAGTCAATTCATCAGGGAGACACAGCAATTTTAAATGTGTATGCATCAAACTGAGCTTTGAAATATAAAAGCTGATTTGACCAAAGCACAATCACAGTTGGATTTCAATCCTCCACTCAGTAAAAGAAAAAAATAGATTAAAAGTCAGTTCAAAGTAAAAATTAAAATATCTTTTATGATTTAACCTTAAAAGTAACACACTGTCACTTCTGCTATATTCTATTGGGTACACAGATCCAATGTGCAGGGTAGTATACAGGGTATAAATACTAGGAGATGAGAATCATTTGTGGCCACGTAGAGACTGGCTATTACAGAATAACAGGTAACACTGGGTGAGATTGTCATTATCTAAGACTATAAAGTATCACATAGTAATATACTTGCTAATGCAATAAAAACACTAGCCAGTCTAATAGATGATATGAGCATTTTAATCACAGCAATGTTGTGATTGTTTTCTTCTCATTAATAAAGAGATAACTGGAATCAATGCACATGGGTTATAAAGATATTTTTACAACAAATCAAAATTGATTTTGATAAAATAGGGGCATGGCCTGTGATGGCACTGCAATAGGAGCTGGGGCCATACAACTTGGGAGGTATCTTTATTAACAAACTCACTGAAGTGTATAGTAATCACTATCTATGTATAATCACGCTAAGTATATACTTTGTCATGCACCTCATTTGAGATTTTTTGTTAAAAAACCCAACAGGAGTTAGTGAGGCAACCCAGAAATTAGCATCAGCCAGGAGCTGATGCCATTGCTAGCTGGAGGAGCCAAGAGAGAAAGTGGACCTACCAAAGCCCAGAGATGGTGTCATGTGTTAGAAGCTGGGTATGTCTGGTCTGAGCTGGGTCCACAGAGGAGACATGGCCCACGTTAGCGGTAACACCAAAGGCAGAGAAAGAAGAGAAGAAACGCTTTGGCTTCTCCATCCCCTCACCCTCCAGTCTCTCAACAATGCCTCACTTTGGCCAAATCCATTTGGAAGCCAGTTAATAAATGTGTTAGCTTCCTATTGCTGCTGAAACAAATCAGCTCAAACTTTCAACACACCGTGACATAAACTTATTTTCTTACAATTCTAAAGATGAGAAATCCAGAATCAGTTTCATTGGGCTAAAGTCAAAGTGTCAGAATGACTGGTTCCTTCTGGAGGCTCTAGAGGAGAATCCTTTTCCTAGCTTTTTTCCAGCTCTAGAATAACTCCCTGCATTTCTTGGCTCACAGCCCCTTCCTCTAACTTCAAAGTCAGCAGGGTAACATCTTCAAATTTCTTTCTCTCTGTTCCCACTCTCTACTTCTGTTGTCACAACTTATTCTCTCTGATTCTGTTGGTTACATGGACCCACCTAGATAATCCAGGGCAACCTTTCCATCTCAAGACCTCTAGTTTAATCACATCTGCAAAGTCCCCTTTGCCATGTAAAGAAATATATTCACAGGTTCTGGGGACTAAGACATGGACATCTTTGGAGGGCCATTATTCTGTCTACCACAATAAGGGAGACTGGGAAGTGTCTCCTGCTCAGGCCTCCTGGGTACGGACATAGAAGGGATTGGAAAAAGAATGGATCTCAAGGCAAAGAGATCCCAAGACAACACTCATTTAGAGAATAAGTTCTCTAAATTTTCACTGTTGAAATCTTACACAAACGACTTCATTTCTTTGTCTTTCTCTTCCTAAACACTATCTATTAAGGAATTATTGTCTTCATCACATCCTTTACCCAGAATAGAATAGACACAGGAGACAATGCTGCCTAACTGAAAACAATTCACTGGCAGACAATGATAACACAAGCGGCAAGTTTTTCCTCTGGTTTTGAGCTTGTAGAAACCAAGTGGGTTTTTTTTTAAACCATATTTGGATTTTAATCTTTCACTTAGTCCTTCCTTTCCAAGCTATATAGGTTTGCTTTTCCTATGTTGGGTTTGCTAAAGAGGAAAAGGAGCAATCCCCACACACTGTCAACTAGGACATTTAAAATCTTTAATCAAAAGACATGTTATCACAACAAGAACATTGGGTCTTCTTAACGGAGGTGGATCCCAAACTGTGACCTATGCAGAGCCTCAGCATCTCTCTATACATCACCTTCTTACCTCCATATCCAGGTTTCCATAAGCCAGCATTACACCTGCCCACTGTCAACCCGCCATCTTCCACCATAGCACTGTCCTGATATGCAACTTTAGAGGCTGGCCCCTCGAGAAAAAGGGACCTTAGCAACTACCATGGTTCATTTGCTTAGGTCAGTTTTACTGTCTGTGTACAACTGAAAAGACATAACCCAAAATGGTCACTGGCATCTTACTCATCGATCATGCCAAGCATCTGATAGGGTCTAATTGGTAAAAAAGGAAGGTCAGGTAATGGCTAGTCTTCAGATAGTAGAGGAAATTTGTGATTGGTTACTCCCACTTGCATTATGCATTGATATCAAGAGTGGCCATGAGGAACCAAAATGTTAAGACTGCCAATGAATTGTAGATGTTTAAGAAAATGCTAGAATACAAACTCCATGAGGGCAGGAACTCTGATGGTCTGTTTGCCATAGAATCCTCAGCACCTAGGGCAGTGCCTGGCTCAATTGAATGCTGTCTCAATACTCATTGAATGAATATATTACTTAATTTAACTTTAAAAAAATCATTTGCTACAACATTACTCCCTTTGGACTGAAAATCTATAAACTTTACCCATTACTACGACTCATTCTTTCTTCCCCAAATCGTGTATATAAAAAAGTTCAAACATACAAAAAAGTTGAAAGAATAGTAAAATAAATATTCATACACATGCTATCTAGTTCAGTAATTATTAACAGTTTATTGTGTTTATTTTTTTCAATATTTCATTTATTTATATTTGTAGACAGGCATGTGTACCAGTTAAAGTTCAGAGATACAGAACCACTACACATCTATATATCTTCATATCTATATCTGCGTTTATATAGCTGTAAGGCCATTACCTTCATGTCTGGTGCTGGAGCTCGAAGTCCACAGGGCAAGAGTCAGAAGGGAAGACTGATGTAAAATGGAAGAGATCAAAGCAGGAACCACACAAGGATGGACAGATGGCTACTGCTTAGAGAACAGCAGAAGCCTAGAGTTGGCAGATTCGAACCACTCTTGCTGCCTCCAGCCTTGATGAGGCGGGTGTCCTGCAAAAGCCGGGTTCTTTCTCATGAAGCTGAACACACACATCTGACCCAAGAACTGGAGAACCTGAAGGGAAATCCAAGGGAAGGTGGACTGGTTGCAGCCCCAGATGCTCATTCATGCCAACAAGCGGAAAGGTGAATCAGCTGCTCAGGGATGTGCAAGACCTAGAGAATGGCTCCTGTGTCCCTGTGCCCTCAGAATCTCCCACAAATGTCCTTTGTGGCCCACGGAACCGGAAACATACAAGAAAGGTGATCCTGGAAACAGGTCAGCATAGCCAAGCAAACACATTACAAAACCACCATCTTGAATTAAGCTTCAAAAGTGCTACCATTCCACCTCTAAATTATTCAACTTTCATCTCAAGTTTCCCTTCCAAAATGACAGAAGAGCCACCTGAGAAATGATAATGGCAAATGTTCAGCTCTTGTGAGTGGTATGGATTAAGTGTTCGGAACAAGCCCTAGTCACTGTTGCAGTTCGATTTTACTCTCATTTGACACAGTATCTTCTGTTTTTGGAAAGATTTTGTTAAATTCACCTGGCCTGGTCTGGCATTGATTTTTACTTTGCTCCACCAAACAATAGAATAAGATCATCAGAATCATTTTGACAAATACTAAACTTTTTCTTTTCTTCGGGAAAAACAAGTTAGCATAAAATTTCTCACGGGAGCCTGCCTCCCAACTAACAGCTTGAGTTTTTAAAATGAATCCTTTGACAAATGGCTTTTCTCCTGTTCCCAAGCTGCTATGACAAAATCTCCATCCTGAAAAAAGAAAACATTCCAAATGTTTCTTCTTGAAGATCTGTATCATAGCTCTTATGAAGTAGCATTCTCTCCTGTTTTGTTTTTGAAGGGGTTCAGAAGAAGCCTCCCCAAAATTTGCTACTTTGGCATGTGGACTATTTTAGATTGAAGGCAATCAAGACCCAGCAGACTCAAGAAAAACTTTCATCTCTCCTTTAAACTACCTAAAAGAATTTGGATAGGGGTCCAAGCCCAGAAAGAGAGCTATTACCAAGCAATCACATTTTTATCTTAATGACCTATCCACATGGCAGGACAAACACCTGATTACCAAACATCTAAACTCAACTTCCTGTGAACTGCCCTCCTTCCCTTTGAAGCCCCAGGCCCCATCCTTTTCCTCAACTCAAGATGACATAAGCCTCAGGTGTCCAGCTTGTCCTCAGGTCTCATATTTTTAGAGCCCCCCCTACATACATAATTACATTAGTTTTTCTCCTGTTAATATGTCTTATGTTAATTTGATTATTATACCAGTCAAAAAACACAGAAGGGTTTTTGGAAAGGAAAAAGGAAAAAATTCCCCCCAACCAACATTTTCTTTTCTTGGCACTCCTTGGGTAGGCATTGCTGGAGTGAAGACCAAACCTGTTAAAAAATTTATGTATTATCTCTCATTAGAATTAGACTATCCCTTCAGCTTCTGAAACTCAAGTTGAATTAGGAACAACAGATGAAGAATTTGTAACCAAGCAAAACTCCATAGCAACAAGTAATTAAAGTTGATTATAACTGTAAGATATTTACTCGGGATTTTTTTTTAATTCTTAAGAAAAATTCAATATGAAAGAACATCTCAGAATTTCAAGGCACGTAAGTTGGCAACAAGTAAAAACCATTCATGTTAGGTTCAGTCATTCAAAAAAGGGGTGCATATTTTAGGCTTGATAAAAAGCTTTGCTTTGAGAATTCCAACAAAGTCAGCTCCCCAGTGAAGCCTGGGATGAATTCCTTATGTATGTTTCTAATCTGCGTGCAACCCCGAGTGGATTCTTCTCTAGTGACAGCTCTATCCCTGGTGGTTTGATTTCCAGACTAGTCCACAAAAACTTGTTTTACCCACATATACCCAAATTACAGCTCTAATCATACTATTTCAACTACATCTAGCTGCATTGTTTCATGGAAAATAACTCTTGAATTCCAAGTTGCCATGCCAAGAACACATCTTCCCTGAACTTAAGAGCCAGAACAAGCAACTGCAGTGGGTTTAAATTTTACTTAGTAAAATATAACTCTAGATTAGCACTTCCCAAAACATCCCTTGGAAGGTTCCCCAAAACAGAAAAGGAGGGGAAGTCCAATCAAATAAGCTTAGGAAATTGTAGGGGAGGAAAAATAACTGCCCCCCTACCCTTCTGAGTTCCTAGTTGAGACCCCTAAATAAAAGACAGATGAACAAGAGAAAAACAAACTGAAGTTGATTAACATGTGCACCTTACGTATACACGGGAGATACCCAAGGAAAAGTGAGTAACTCCCCAGGTGGCCTAAGGTACCATCTTTAGCTTAGCTGTCATCTTTAGCTAAAGATGAAAGGAAGAAAGATATGTGTCGGGGTAGGAGAGGCCAGTCACAGAGCAGTTGCTAGGAAAGCCATGGTAAACAAGGGCAAGGATGTTATGCAGATTTGAGTGGTGACTTCTCCACTGATAGAAGTTTCTCATGATTTAGAGCCATCCTTCTCTTCCTGGTACAGAGAAAGAGATACCCATACAAATGGAGATTTCCTTTATACATGTTAATTTCCCTTTAAAAAAGGTAATTTCAACTCCATATTCAGAGCTTTTCCTGTGTCGGCTGTGTCTCAAAATAATCAGCTCAAAATTATCCTTATGCCAAAGAAATATATTTTGGAGTAGCATATTCGTGTACCCTTCAAAATGCTGCACACCCTCTCTGTGTCTCTGAAGACTTCAGTTCACATTCGTATATGTTAAAGAATGATTACAGCAGACAATTTTGGTGATATGAACAAATTTTATTTAACACTCCATGGTGTGAGCAGTCTCCATGAGAACTGAAAAATGGGGCAGAATGCAGGAAGCTTTCATAGGGTAAAGAATGAGAAGACTGGGCCTCCTCTTTTGCCCTTCAGCTGGAACCAGATGCCACCATCAGTTTATGACTAGCCCTGTCCCAATCGAGCCTTCAGATGAGCACCCAGCCCTTGAGGGCAGCCTGTGAGGGACAGGGAAGCAGAAGGCCCAGCTAAGCCACCCTCAGGTTCCAGACCCGTAGAAATTGTGAGATAAAAAGTTGTGTTGTTTTAAGCTGCAAAATGGAGGTAATTTGTTACACAGAAACAGATTAAGCTACATTTGGAAAACTTCCACTTCCCAAACTTCTTTTTTTTTTCTTTTTATTAACATATAATGTATTATTTGTTTCAGGGGTACAGGTCTGTGATTCATCAGTCCTACACAATTCACAGCGCTCACCATAGCACATACCCTCCCCAATGTCCATCACCCAGCCACCCCATCCCTCCCACTCCCCTCCCACACTTCTTATATACTTATATACTGTATTAGTTTTCTAAGGCTGCCATAACAAATTTCCAGAAACCGGGTGGCTTAAACAAGAGAAATGTATCTGCTCACAGCTCCAGAGGCTGGAAATCTGAAATTAATGTGTGTGCAAAGACATGCACTCTTTGAAACCTGAAAGGGGATCCTTCCTTACGTCTTCCCACCTTCTGGTGGTAGCTGCAGTCTTTGGTATTCCTCGGCTCACAGCTGCATAACTGCATTCTCTGTCTCCACCGATACATGCCCTTCTCCGTGTGTCTGTCTGCACATGGCCATCTTCTCATAGGGACATCAGTCATACTGGACTCGGGGCCCACCCTACTCCAGGATGACCTCATCTCCATCACATCTACAATAACACTATTTACAAATAAGTTGGAGGCACTAGGGTTCAGACCTCACATATCTTTTTTTTTTTCTTTTTGGTGGTTGGTGGAGGGGGCAAAAAAATTCCACCCATAATATATAAAAGGATGCTTTTAACTACGTGATGCCATTTTCTGAATTAAACAAGCTTAATCTGGCCACTATCTTTTTACAGAGAGTAAAAGTTTATGTTATTCCTGATCCATGTGAGACTGATTAAAATACAAAACAGAAAGTGAGAATTGTCAGGGACATCAATCACTTATAAAACCCAATGATGCACAATGTAGAATAAATCCCCTGGCCAGATGACCTTTATAATATTTCCGGTTGACACAATTATTATTCAGCGGGGGAAAGTGGCAGGGCATGAAAAGGGTAGCATTTTGTTTCTACCACTGATGTGACTAATAGGGCAGCTGGGAAGTTTATGGATCTGGAAGATGACAGTAGTTTAAGAAGAAATACAATGTTTGGTACAGTTTCCAAATGAGGGTTTTTATGATGGTAACAAGATACCTTAGATAATGCTCCACAGTCTCCTTTTATAGTTCCTCCCTGGCAATGTACCTTTTACATACTGGACACCCAACATGTGTCCATGAACTACAGGATCAGCATAACAGGACTGGAGGTGCAGAGCAGCTTGGGCAGAAGGTGTGCTCGGAGAGTGTTGTCCTCATTCTCATATGAGTGAGGGGAAGCCTGGGAACATGGAGTGTTTCAGGGTGTCGTGGAAATGACTTACACATGGTCATTTCCAGGTGTTAAAACCGGATTTTCTGATTCAGGGCCTTGTACCTCTGTCCTACATAATGCCTAGAACAACAACAAAAGTTGTGTTATTGGGAGGCTGAATCAGGAGTAAGGTAACATAAGCCACGAAGAGGAGAGGAACAAAGAAGAGAGTGTCTACACTTCTCTGAAAAAAAGTCCAGGCTTGTGGGAGGGGGGCTGTCTGCAGCCCCTCTTCTCCTCCTCTTCCCTATAAGGCAAAGGCTAGAATGGGTATGTGTGCAAAATGTCCTGAGGAACCTGAAACCCTTTCTGAGCATTACAACAGCAACAGTCAGAAACACTCTAATCAAAAGGCAAGAACTAATTGGAGAATAGGAATCTTAATTAGCTTGCCCATCAATAACAAAATTCTAAAATGTTATTCATTAGGCAAGGACCTTGGCGCATGAGCAAGGATTAAGAAAAGTCTCAGTAAATTGGGTCATCGAGATATGATCTTCCAGACAAGCATTGCTCCATTGACTTTACCTATTTTCTCTGATTATTAAAGACCCTCACCAGAAAAGCCCATTGATCCACCAAAGCATAACATTCAAAAAGCATGTGCAAGATCTGTTCAAGCTTCTACAGGCTGCAGTCTGGTCATCGGGACACTGGACCCTGGTGCTGGTCTTTGTGAAAGTAGCTGATGATCTTGGGCAAGCCCCTGGGCCATGGCTTAATGGGCTCTGGTATCATGTATAAAATGAGATGAGCCAAATGTGATAGTCTATCACACAACCCCCTGCCATAATGGCCCGCCCAAAATGGCTCGAATAATAAAGAATGGATCGGCTCTGGAAGTACAGGGATTTGGGGGCTTCATTGAACTCACTGGCTCTGGCTCCAAGCCTCAGATTCTTAGCTCTGCCTCGTGCCCTGCCTCAGCTTCATCTTTGTAGAAGAAAGACCCATAAGGCAAGAAGCCATGAAGCCATACCCAGCAGCCTCTAGCACACTCTCCCTTGCCGGTCCCTGGCTGGAATGGATTCACATGCCCATTTCCGGAGCAGTCACTGGGTGGAGTTGGCAGTCTGGCAGCCGGCTACGGTCACTCTGCCCCCCGGCTTCCAGGGGCACAGAAGACCTCTGCACTTCTGCCACAGGTATGCTCTGAAGCTCACCCAACTCCAAAGACTCAGCAAATTTTATGAAATGACACAAACAAACCAAAACTTAGAAAAACTAAGGAAACCAGATAGCAGCGTAATGTTAAGGAAAAACAATTTAACTAAGTCGACCCAGAATTTTCTAGTGATACGCACACACATTGAGGACCCATATCTATTAGCTCCCCGCTAACTTCAAAAGGGAGTTACATGCACACGTCCTTTTCCTCTGTGAGGGCTTTACTGCTACAGGCCTTTCCTCATGCACGTGTGGTTGCCTCTTCCTAAAGAGGCATTGGCATAAGTTGCTAAGAGGAAGGTTGCATACTTTTTAGTGTGTGTGGCTGTGCATGCTTATGCATCCTTACCTGAGTGTGTGGCCCGAGTGTGTGGTTGTGCACCTGTGTTGTGTTTCTTTCTTTGAGTCAAGACGGAGGATTGTCCGATAGTTATTGGCCAAATAAATAAGGCATCTCATATTTAATTACACGAATCAGCTTCTTTCTGGGCTAAATTTTTAAAGTCATTGTCAGATTCCAGGTCAGAATTACATGGACATATTTTGTAAGTTTATGGCAGGACACAGTCTCTTATAAACTTACAAATGAGACAAAATAGTTAGTTTGGGAATGATTCCGTGATTTATTTTATTGCCTTTAATTATAACCTTTCGTGTCAAGAGGGTAGTTCATATAATAATAAAATGTTTTATTCAACTGAAAAACCGAGGTAGGCTCCCAGAAGACTCGCTTCTGTTTAATACAATCATGACCTTTTTGACAGTGATTTTGGCAAGAGCTTGACTTCAGGTATCACCTTTGAGCACATAGGACGGCTTGGTGTGGCTCAGATACATTTGCTCCAATACTTAGCAATGAACATGCCAATGCCCTTCAAATGGGCCTTTCAAACATTAGCAGGGGAGTAGAATCTTGGAATCTTCGAGTTTACTTAGCTCACTGCTCTCATTGCCCAGATATGTCACCAACGTGAAGTGAAACTTACAAACATTACCAAGGTAAAAATAATTTGATGTTAGCCCAAAACAAGTGGAATCGCAGATCCTTTGACTCTAGATAAATAACAGTTTTCCGTGGTTTTTCTGTGCTGTCTTCTTCAGAACAATGGTGCCCACAGACCTCTTGGGCTACCATTTTGTGCAGTAGCCAATACGTTCATGTTACTCCAACCTGGGGACTAAAGAGCATCCCCATGCAACTGTTATTCCAGCTGCTTAAGGCTGACTGGCTAGAGCTGAGGATTTGCTTTAATTTGTTTTTATTTTTTAAAGATTTTATTTATTTACCTGAGAGAGAGCGCACGCATGAGTTAGGGGGCAGGGGCAGAAGGAGAGGGAGAAGCAGACTCCCCGCTGAGCGGGGAGCCCGACGCCAGGCTCCATCCCAGGACCCCAGTATCACGACCTGAGCCGAAGGCAGATGCTTAACCGACAGAGCCACCCAGGCGCCCCAAGGGTTTGTTTTTAGAGCAGGGACCGATAAAAGAAGAGGCCCAAAGAAGCACATTTTAAATACGTGTCTGGCACCAAGATGGAGGGACGTGAGCTGATGTTGACTAAAACATAGCAGAGGGAAACCCGGACAGATAAGTGCTATGTTACCTGGTCCTCAGAGAATTATTTTTCATGCTCACAAAGACAGCATTTGTAAGCATTGTCATACAGATGAGTCAAAGAGTTATTACATGTCTTATACCAGCTAGTGTAAAATAGTATTTACAGAAATTGCAGGCTTTGAGCAGTCGGCTTCCTGCAAGAGAGGTGCGTGTGAGTGGAGGGTGTGTGCTTTGACCAAGCAGTTCTACTTCTGGGAGATCTTCCTGAGGACATCATCAGATACTCAAAATGCATGTTATGTCCAAGTGTATTTAATTCCTTGCTATTGAGTTAGTTCAATTTTAAAATATTTAATAATTTGCAATAGAAGATTGATTGGCTTCCTCAAGCTATAGAATGATGTGCTGTCCTTAAAAATAATTTCCACAATGTCTAGTAGCATGGGGAAAAATGTTTACAATATAATTCGTGTGTTAAGTTTCTAGGGTTGTCATAACAAATTACCATAAATGGGTGGCTCAAAACAGCAGAGATTTACTGGCTCACACTCATGGAGGCTGGAAGTCTGAAGCCAGGGTATCAGCCAAGGTGTCAGCAGGGCCATGCTCTGACCAGGTCTCCAGGGGAGAATGCTTCCTTGCCTCTTGCAGCCGCTGGTGGCTCCAGACATTCATGGTCTTGAAGCTACATGAGTCCCATCTCTGCCTCTGCCCTCACGCAGTTTTCTCCCCTGTGTGTCTCTGTGTCCTCCCCTCTTCAAAATGACACCTGTCATTGGATTTAGGACCTTTCCTAAAATCAAGACGCTCTCATCTTGAGATCCTTAAATGAATTCTGTTGGCAAAGACCCTTTTTCCAAATTAAGTCACATTCATGGGTTCTGGGAAGCCATGTCTCTTGGGGGAGGGAGAAGTTATGATTCAATCTATTATAATTAGTCAGAAAGGCAGTCTATAAACTTTATGCAGTCCTACCTCAACAGTGTACATATATACGGCCGGTAACACGATGTTAGGACGGGATTGGGAAACTAACACAAATGTGAAAAGACCCCGCCGCTGCCCCTCCCCCCCCACGCAGAGTTAAGAGAAGGAAGGAGTCCTGGAAGCCAGAAGTCCCCAGGCAAGTTTGGCGGGGGGGGGTTCCTTCTGAAGGCTGTGAGGGAGGATCAGGTCCAGGCCTCTCTCCTAGCTCCTGGTTGTTCTGGCAATCCTTGGCTTTCCTTGGCTTGTAGGCAAAAACTCCTATGTCTGCTCCATTGTCATATGGACTTCATTCCTTTCTCCGTGTCTCTGTTTTCTCTTATAAGGACACCAGTCACTGGCTTAGGGTCCATTTGAATCCAGGATGACCTCATCTTAACTAATTACATCTGCAAAGACCCTATTTCTAAATAAAGTCACACTCTGAGGTTCTGGATAGACATGAGTTTTGGGGGAACATTAGTGAACCCAGGTCAGCTGGCATGGGGTCATCTCAAGTCAGTCGAGCATGGGGACCATGGATGGGCAAGGAGACCTGGAGAAGGAGGGTGAGGTGTGATGCAGGATGCCTTGGAGATGAGTGATGAGTCACAGGGACCATCTCGAGTGCAGCTCTGTCTGCTCCAGGCCAAAGGAACCCAGGAGAAAAAAGAGCACTGGGCATCATTTCTAAAGAGCCCTGAGCGGAAGAACCAGACATACCACGAGCCAGGCCCCAGGGCAAAGCCACCCAGCCCCCAGAACTCTCCGGTCCCCCTGCCCCCACTGCTTGCAGGGTGAGTGTAAGAACAGAAGACCATGCCTGTCCCCTTCCCCATTGCAGGGTCGGCCCCAGGCACCTCTGAGATGAGAGAGAAGGTGGCGATATCCATCTTAGAGTCTTGACTATATCACAGGACACGGGCTAACATGTATATATTAGTATGTAGTATGCATTACATATTATATGCAATGCATTTTCTTGAAAATGTGAGTTTTGCTACCACAAAAACTCACTTTGAGAGTTGAGAATGGGATGTCCCTAACCTGATGTGTGCCTTGGAATGGGAAGCAGCAGGGCACTGACCCTCTGAGCCACCAGGTGCTAAATTAGCTGATGTCCCAGCAGATGCTGGTCCCCTGGGGGCCCATCTCAGGGAAACACATGACAAAGCAGAAAAGAAAGGAGAGGAAGAAAGGGTGGAAAGAGCGGGCAGCCTCGCACAGTGACTTCAACCACGCAGAGCTGTCTTGGCGAAGCAGGAACAGCCCCTGTGCTTCTGCTCACAGAAGGACACACATTTCCCAATTTCATTTTGACCTAGTTCCCAGGCCTCACCCTCCTCACCGCAGGCCAGGCCCGCAGACCCCAGCTTAGCAAATCCTGCCACCTAGCGCCCTCCAGCTCCGAGCGCCCCGAAGCTGCTGGGAGTCAAGAAACAGCTCATTTTTCTTCCCCTCCCCCACTGTACCCACAAAGCCATTACCTCCACCACATCCGAGTTCAGAGCAAAATAAGGCTCAGATGTCTTATCTGCTCACTAGTTTTGTTTTTTCTTCTGAGAGAGGTTTTGTTTGACTTTTAGGAATGCCAGTTTTCTATCGAGTGAAAGCCAAGGGAGTGTCTATTTGGATATCCAAAAAAAAAAAGAATGCCAAGGTCATGGGCACAGCAAAACTGGGAATGAACCCGGCTCCTCATCTAATTTCATAAACTGGAAACTCCAGGCCTTCAGTCTAAAAAGAATTAAATAGACAGGGCAGCAGTGTGAGTGTTTAACAGAGAGCTTTAGGGTAAATTAATTCCCCACCCCCCCCACCTGTATGGAGTCCCCATGGCTGATGCAGAGAGCCATGCTCCCTGGCTTGGCATATAGAGTTGCTTAAGGCACATTTATCCAAGGGATGGGTGGGTCTGCAGGGTGGGCTTGCAATGGTTTTGTAAGAAGTCACCCTGGCAATATCTGATGGCCAAAGTGATCCATCAGGCCAACAGTGTGGCTGTCATTCTCTTTGCTTTCTATCTCCTGAGAGAAATTCAAACCCACTGGTTGCCTTTCTAAAGATTTATTTATTAATTAATTTATTTATTTATTTATTTATTTATTTATTTATTTAATTTTTTAAATTTTTTTAGGGACGGGAGAACACAATTCAGAGAGCTGAGATGTAAGGCCTGGGTTTGCCTCTTACTAACAATGGGATAAGTTTTCTCGAAGCCATGCCTTCCTCATTTGTCAAATTATGGTTATAGTGGCAGGCACCCAATAGGGTTATTTTAAGAATTACATGATGGAATCCATGTAGAGTGCCTGCTTGGTCTGTGGTGTCCAATAAATGATAGCTCTTTGGCTGTTTGATTTGGTTATTGTGGTAGGGTGAGTAATGGCCCCCTAAATGCGTCCACATCCTAACCCCCAGAGTCTGTGAATGTGTTATCTTATGAGGTAACAGAGATCTTATTTAAGTTAAAGATCTTGAGATGAAGATATCCCAAAATATATGGGTGGACCCAATGAGTCATGAGGTTCCTTGTAAGATGAATGCAGAGTGGTCACAGAAAAGGCCATGAATGATGGAAGTGGAAGGCTGGACCTTTGTCCTCTGAAGACAGAGGAGGGGCTCTAAGCCAGGGAATGAGGAGGGCAGCCTCTAGAAGCTGAAAAAGGCAAGGAAATGGATCCTCCCTGGAGACTCCAGAAGGAACACAACCCTGCTAAAAATACCTTGATTTTGCCCCAGGGAGACCCCTTTTGAACTTCTAACCTTCAAAACTGTAAGATGATACATTTGTATTATTTTAAGCCACTAAAGTCTGTGCCTCAGCCGCAATAGGAAACGAATATAGTTATAAATACCAAAATACTCCCAATGTGGCTGGTCTCAATGATACTGGTTCAGAATCTTTTTATGAAAGGGATTCCCTCCCTGTCGCCATCCCGAGGATCCAATCAGGGTGAACACATTAGTGAGTAACATATTGATTGACAAAGCTGACCGTTAACTATGGTAATACAGTCAAATTCAAATCGTATTTTAGAAATGAGTAGACACCATTTGGAGTAAAATAGGCCTGCGCCCCAAACAGAACAAAACAATAAAGGACAGTGGGGAGAAAGCTCAGCTCATGTGAACACTGACTCAAGATATAATAGAACATAAATGTTTGATACTCGGCCTAATTTGGCACATGGAAGGAGAATGGCTGAAGCAATCTACTACGAAGGCAAGAGAGCGTGGGAACCAATACAGACATTGGGACCGACCCTACACTGCGTCAAACACGGAAGGGCGTGAGAACACCAGGAGGGAGAGAAGCAGACTGAGCTGGGCAAGGGAGAAATCAGCTCTGGGGGCCTGCCAGGGCCGATGCAGAAGACCTCGCAACGTGGAGGGTGGAGAGGAGACTGGAGTCAAAAGGGGGAAGGAAGACAGAAGAAATGTGGGGTTTGGACAAGTGTGCAAACTCAAGCATGTGAATTTGAGAAAGCTGAGGGTCTCAGATCTGTGGCTTCTCTCCTTGATCTCTTGCTGTTTCGTGTAAATTCTATTGGCAAATCCATCAGAATGAGCAGCTTTGGATGGCTTCTCTCCTTCTGCCTATTGACGTCTCCAGGACGATAGGTGCTTACAGTTGGGAGTCCATTCCTTTGGCAGCGTGAGCCAATGGGTAGAATCGGGATTGCAGCATCCATGACCGCTCAGAGATAGAGCAGAAACATCCTGTTGTTCCGTAGAAATGGCTCTAGCCAGGGAACATAGTGGGTGGAGGTTGTCACAGATTAAATCTGGGATTTGGTGTCTCTAAGTTCCCAGGGTGGGGTGGAGGTTATAATCCCTCTGATGTGTCTAATTCTCTTGACCACTAATGCTCACCGGTCTGCATGTGACCCCGGCAGCCGCCCCCTGTAGTTCACTGCCTGGTCCCAGCTAGAGATTTCATATGCTTCGTGGACCAGTGGTCACAGATGCCGCCATGGCAACTGTGGCTGGGCTCCTGACCAGGCAGCAGTATTTGCCCTTGGGCAGTAGTTAGGGCAACCGTAAGAAACCATACAACTTAGTGAGGGTGTTGGGCTACCACTCTGGAGAAGTCTAACCAATCACTTCCAAAAAGACTCCAGGGGGCTTCAGCTCCCACCATGTTCTAGGCTCCCTATGTCCCAAGACCCACTGACCCCCACCCACCCAGCCCCTACACCTGCCCGCTGCAGCTGCAGCCCCAGCTGAATCCCCTTTGAGCTTCTCCTCCTCACCCCACTCACACTCATCCACAGTGGGCCCCACATACCCTCCTTAAAAGCTACCATTCACGTAAACAGAGCTCTTCACATAGGACAGTTGAGCAAGATGGGAAAATCCGCATTTCCCTTCCTTGGTATCACAAGAAGCACAAAGGTACCATAACCTAGAGAAGGAGAAGACAGGGGTTGAGGAAAGACAGAGAAAAAAGGAAAGAGACAGTCCCGAAAACTCAGGGTGGATCAAGCTGAGCCTCATTTTAAAAGGCTGGAACATGGTTTCTGGCGTGCGGAGCATTTTGGAGAATGTTCCTTACTTGGTCACTGTCCTACATCTCCGGAGCCACTAATGCCCAGTGGTTGCTGGAGAAATCAGGCCATGTGTTGTGAAATGTATATAAAATTAATCTTAGGATCAGAATTAAATCTCCTGCTGCAGTCGGAAGGAAAATAACACAAAACAGAAGACCCACAAAACAGTTTGGGAAGTTGCCCCAAACTTGAGGAAGACACCAGCAAATTTTCAGGCTAAGGCAGCCCCAAGGGTAGGACCTGAGCGTACAGCTTTCCTCGCACATGTCCCCTGGACGAGGGAAAAGGGACGAGCTGTGCAACGGGTTGGCGACAAGCCAAGCCACACCGAGACATCCCAGGACAGAAAATGAGAAGGAATGTTAAATGTTGGAACCCGAGGCAATTTTTCGTCCAAGCTGTGAAGGGACAAGGGAGGTAAGTGCAGTCCCTCTGTAGAGGGGTGCGCATGTTCCCAGGGGCTCACGAGAATGCAACATTGTTATGCGTGTCCACACTGCTAATGATTCTCTCGCCAACAAGTCACCTCATGCAGATTGGCTCGCGTCACACCTGCCTCTGGAAAGAGGCCAAAATTGTTCTGTAGCCAGCCTCAGAGTGGCACAACGACATTTTTAGGGAGAGGTTTGTCACTGTTTGTCTTGTACTGGGATTTCTATGGAAGTGGGAGCTGGGAGAGGACGTGTGTGTGCTGATCAAAGGAAACCCATGAACTCTCTTTGGTTAACAGAAAATCACTCACCTGAATTCTGGCCTGAAGGAATTAGAAACAGCCTCAGTGGAGCATGTGCAGAGCTTGGGGGTCCTGCACTCAGTTTGTATTTTTATAGTCTCCGCCGTTGCCAACGGTGGATAAGCCCATTTCCCCTGCTAAGTGTGTCTCTCCCTGCTGGTCTGCTGACGCCCAGGGTACATCAGTGCTTGGAGAGGGCACAGACTGAGTGAGGGCACGGTGCCTGTGCTCAACGAGGAGAATGGCACACACAATCCCCGCGCACACATTTACAGAACAAATCAGACAGTTCCTCTGCCAGATGGATGACCCAGCAGACTCCCATCCCAGCCCCCATGAGCCTTGCTAAGCAGGGATTGACCATTTCAGGCTGAGGTCTGTTTCTTACTACTCTCTCTTTCCAGAAGGCAGTGGAAGAAATGTGTTGGCAAAAATGTTTGAGGAAGGCGGATGATAGAAATATTTAAATTACTTAAATGTGGTTAATATACTGTTGTGACCACTAAAGAGGTCACACCGGCCCTCCATGGATGTTCCTCTATTAGACCAGGGCACAGCGAGATGGTGGGCAGAGGGAGGTACCACATACAGGCTGTGCTGGGTTTCACAACATTGATACCAAAACCAGATAAGACGGCACAACAGCACAAAAAGAGACTACAGATCACTCTCACGTATGAAAGGTGATACGAACATCCTCAGTGAAGCAACTGGAATCTGGCAGCATATTTAAAGAATAGTAAACCATGGCCAAGTGGGGTTGTTCCAGGAATGCAAAAATGGTTCAATTTAGGCACTACATTAAAATGATTCACCATGTTTTGTTATCAAAGAAGAAAGACAAATTCCAAGTCTCCAACTTTAAATTCAAAAAAGAAAAATTTCAAAAGATGTTTGAGAAAGCTCCATATACGTTTATGTTCTAAACTCTTCTCAGCGGAAGGATGAGTGCAACCTGAATAGGACTGAAGACATAAATACCACTTACGCCAGACCGGAAGGCAGCACGGCGCGTAAGGGCGCCACACTGAAATGCTTCTCAGAATGCCAACAAAGTGAGGGATAAGACAAGGTGCTTATCACCACCCTGTTGTTATCTAACCCTGTTGGAATATATTCAAAGGAAGTAAGAAAAAGAAAGAAATGACACTGAAAAAATGACGAGGGGGACGCAAAATTAGTATCATTAGCAAAAGTTATATGGTATACATGAAACACTCTGGAATAGCAACTGAAAAAACTATTAAAAACAATGTGGAAATTGTTGAAGATAGGCTAAAAACCTAACATATATTAGTGAAGTTTATAAGATAGAACAACAGAAGATCTCATTTATAATAACAAAAAGAAAACACCAGTAAATATTTTTTTTTTAGAAAATATGCCAAGCACATCTCTTATCACAAAAAAAAAAAACCCTCTTAAACTCTGTTAAGTGTCACATAAGTAGACTTCGATAAGTGGAAACATATGGGTTATTCTCACAGAATAAACCTCAGGAGTCGAAAGGTGTCAAAAAACAAGGTACAAATTTGGTGTAATTGATTTCAAATACCAACGGAATTTTTTTTCATGCCTTGACATGCTGATCTTAAAAGTGGAAATAAAATAAGCATATGAGAATATCCAGGAAAAATAGAGAAGATGGGGGCAAGGCAGTTTCTAGCCTCAGCAGATTTTGAGAAGCTGTAGGAAGTGGGACAGTTTGCTACGGGAGGAGGAGTAAGCAGTCACTCCTTTTTTTATATATATATTTTTATTTTTTTATTATGTTCAGTTAGCCACTGTATAGTACATCATTAGCTTTTGATGTAGTATTCAAAAAATCATTAGTTGTGTATAACACACAGTACGCATCACAAGTGCCCTCTTTAATACCCATCACCCTGTAAATGAAGGTGCAAATAACCAATAATGTCTTTAGTGTATTATCCATTCAGGAAATAGTTCTCAGGGGCTTGTGACGTCTTCATGGAAAGCCAGGGGGATCTGACAAGGGTTTCAGTCTCGCTGGAAAGGGACTGCATTTGGATTTGTAGATTCTCACATCCTGTAATCCTCCCAGGGCTGCTGCAGAAGGGCCAGGCTCCAAGAGCACCCCCTAACTGCGGCAATTGCCAGGCGGCCTGGGGACACAGACCTCAGTCCTTGGGCACTTTCTTGGCAATATCTGTTTTGACAGAAAGCTGGCTTTGCTATATTGATGCCCGGGACTGACAAGTCTAGAGAAAAAGAATCCACAGGGACATCTTGGTGGTGGGGAGGGGACTGCCTTTCATCCCTAAATCACCAGATGCTTTATTATTTTTTAATTAAAGTAAGTCACAAAAGGAAAGACACTCTTGACACCAAGCTGCCTGGACTGATTGTCTTTTTAAAAATGAGGAATTTACAATCATTGCATATTGATCTAAAACATGCATTTGACATCATTATGCTAAGCATGGCCACGTTGTGAGTTCTTAGCTCCTAAAATCCTTAGGTAATATTAATCTCCTCATGTCATTGCTTCTTATCTAAAAATTCGATAGTTACACCTTTTTTTTTTTTTATTTAATCGGGCAATGGAAGAAAGAGGAAGAGTAAAGCATTTATTAAGGACTGGAACCGATCAAAAAAAAAATCACACAATTCATAAAGTATCTTTCTTCACTGGCCCTTCTATTCTTTCCGATGTATTTTGCTGTGAAAAGAGAGAAGGGGGCAATTAGACTCCATGGCATGCATTCCACATTCTTGCTATGGAGACACAGGACCCAGCACTCCTGGTGTAGTCAAAGAGAATCCAAGGGGGCACTAGAGTCGGGAGCAACTATGCGAAGTGGCCAGCTCCTTGAACAAAGAAAAGAGGTAAGAGATACCTGCAGGGGAAGGGGAGGCAGCCCTAGAAAGGAAACTCAAGTTTCAAAAAAGGAAGGGCCAGAGGGGCCCTGAGCCAAAGCTGCAGCCAGGAAGGACAGAGCCACCTAAGCTAGTAAAGGGGTAGACAGACCTCAGCTACAGCCATCTGAGGGTATGGGGCTGAAGATGGGAGTATTCATTCATTCATTTATTCATCCATTCATCTGTCCAATAGACATGTATGCATTAAGTACTGGGGATTATAAACATAAATAAGGTGTAGCCTCAAACAAAGGAAGGAAGGAAGGGAGGAAGGGAGGAAGGGAGGAGGGAGGAAGGAAGGAAGGAAGTAGGGAGGGAGGAAGAAATCATCAACCATAAAGAAGCCAAAAGGGACTAGAGTACAGTACAGTAGATATAATTCCAGGGATACCCACGTGCAGGAGACACCGAGGAGAGGGGTTCCTGGAAAAGACATGTGAGCTAGACCCCGAGGACAAGCTGGGGGTGGGGTGCTGCAGCACAGCAGCAGGGACCTGGGAAGGTAGGTCAGAGCCAGACTGGGGGCCTGGGGCAATAATCAGCCATGTGACTCTTCCACGTCAGGTGGAGGCAGAGAGAAGCAGGGGACGCAGACATGGACCACACCACTGTGCAGAGGGCCCGATTCCTCCACTAGAGAGTTTAGACCCCACTCCCGCCTCCACCAGTGTTAACATCACTCTGATGACACGTGGAGGTGACCTTGAGGGGAGCAAGACGGGACCATCAGGAAGATGCTGACTACACCAGGCTAGCAAAGGGACAGAGCCAGGAAACTCTTCAGAAGAAGACAGCAGAATGCAGTGGCTGGGCGGATGAGGGCAGGGAGGAGGTCCAAGAGGATTCTGCTTCAGATCTGGGTGACCAGGAAGATGGGTTGGTTCCAGGAGGAAGACTGATCCTGAAGGGAAGAATTCCGGTTTGAGCATGTGGCAGTATATCCAGATGGAGGCATCTGGCATGCTGTTGGTTAGGGCAGACTATGGAAAAGGAGGGTGGAATGCTCCCCCCGACGGATGGGCATCAAAATGCCGGGGGGGGCCTGGGTCACTGGGAAAGAGAAGACAGTGAGTAGAGGAAGAGCCAAGGCTGGAGTCCCGGGGGCCACCCCCATTTGGGGAACAGGAGGAAGAAGAGAGATCCATGCAGAACAGAGAGAAGACGTGGCTGAGAGGAGAGCCAGGAAAGAAGCACCAAATGCAGCCACAAATTTCAGTGGGCAAAGGGGCTGGAGGCACCAGGAGGCAGATGGAGAGCAGGGCAGAACCAGGGGAGAGAGGTCCTGGGATTCAGCAGTGCATGTTGCCAGCCAAGGTCAAACAAGGTGATGCTCTGCCTCCTTATTCAGCTCATACTGTAAACAAGTGTCCTCCTTGCAGACTATTTAGGGACAGGCTTTGGGCATTTTAGTGCTTTTTGTTGGTGATTTCACTGTTTCAAATGGCACCCACGCATGGTGCCAAGGTGGTGTCTAGCACTGTTAAGCACAGAAGGCTCTGGTGTGCCTCATGGCGAATACGTGTGTGTTCGAGAAGTGTGGTTCAGGCCTGAGGTATAGTGCCGTGGACTGTGAGTTCAGTATGAGTCAATAGTGGATTTTAAATAAGGTGTCTTTCAACAGAAACACACATAAAACAAGGTCGTGTACTGACCGGTTGACAAAAGGTGACCAGAGGCTCACGGGAGCCTAACCCTTACTTCCCACAGGAACAATGGCTCAGTATTTGCTAATTCGGTGTTGGCAGCAACTTTACAGATCATAACTGCCAAGATATGAGAGTGGACTGTCCTTCCTCCTTAGGTATGCTCAGTGAAGGAGCATCAGAGAGGAGTATAAGTGGACAGAGTCCCACACGGCTGGCTTTCCACCTTCTGAGCACCGGCTGGACCTTTCTATCTCAGACGTGGGGGGGGTCCTGGCTCCCTCAGACGTGGGGGGGTCCTGGCTCCCCCAGTTGCGGGGGGGGCAGCCATGGGAGATCATGACAACAGGTTGTCATTCGTGGGTCTGACACCCAAATATGGAAATCACTCAGCCAGCTCACTTAGGGGCCCACGTTGTGGGGTCACCCCTCCGAGCTAGCTGATGATAGGTAGGTGTGTGTTAACACTTCCAGGCAGCTACTCTTTGACTTCCGGCTGGTGGCTGCCTACCTAGCTTCACCCAACAGGTGACACATGTAAATAATCCTTGGGCTTTTGGGGTGCATGGGTGACCCGGTCTGTTAAGCGTCTGGCTTCAGCTCAGGTCATGACCTCGGGGTCCTGCATCGAACACTGTGCTGGGCTCCGGTCTCAGTAGGGAGTCTGCTTGTCCCTCTCCCACTGCCCCTCCCCCCTCTCTCAAATAAATAAATAAAATCTTTTTAAAAAAATAATAATCCTTGGGCTTCTGCCCTCTCCTGCTGTTTCCTAAACTTGGAGATATTGACATGAGGCAGAGTGTCACAGGGCAGGGAAAGAAAGACAGACAGATGTCAGTAACTAAAATCCCAATCTTGGAGGCACCTGGGTGGTTCAGTCGGTTAAGTGCCTGCCTTCAGCTCTGGTTATGACCTCAGGGTCCCGGGATTAAGCACTGTGTTGGGCTCCCTGCTCAGCGGGGAGTCTGCTTCTCCTTCTGCCCCTCACCCCGCTCCTGCTCTCTCTCTCTCTCTCAAATAAACAAATTTTAAAAAATCTTTAAAATCCCAATCTCAACACCGCCTCTGAGAGCAAGAGCCTCTGATACCCCCGCTTCCTCATCTACAAAACAGAGAAATAATGACGAAACTTCACAGGAGTTGTTGTTGCAAGATTTATAAAAGGCAGTGCATGGGATGGGTCCAAACACAGACCCAGGCACCCTTGAGAGTTCTGATCTTCCCTGGTGCAGGGCCCAGACACATTTGTTGAGCAAACTGACAAACTCGTGAGGCTGACCCTTCTCAGCATGCAGCTGTCCACCTCAGGCCTCACTAGCAACAGCCCGCTTTGCTGCTCTGGGCAGAGTTTCAGGGGTCCACACGAATGACACTGCAATGTAAAGGAAAACGCCTCCCTCACGCCGCTGTGGTTTGGGTGCACTCTGTGTGGTTTGTGGTCGTCTGGCCACTGCATAATTAAAGAGTGTGAATTAGTCCAGCTATAAAGATCATGCAAGAGCTAGATGCTCAGATAGATCCCTTACAGCGTGAGAGCTGGGACCTGATCTTCATGGCCCCTATGTTAGAGTAGCAGATAAGAAAAAATTCCAAAGCTCGTGTTGAAATATTACCTTTTGCTATCTACTCCTGTCTATGAAATGATTTTTTAGCAACCTGAAAGAGTCCTAGAACAAGTGTTTATTAAATTACAAAAACACTTACTCAGCCCCTATTAAGCAGGCTTTGAGGGTTCCGTGCTCGCTGAACCAAAGCCTCCGTCCTCAGGGAGCTCCCCACCAGATAAATGTCATCCACAACTTGAAAACAGTCATCCTGATTTGGGTCATGCATGTGTTTCTTCCTTCCTTCCTTCCAACCTGATTGAACCCTTATTAGGTTCTAGACATTGTTCTTAACTTTATGGTAGTAAACTAAAATAATTAATAAGGATGACAAGGCCGTGCATCCCCAAGGAGTTCACGGTCTAGCAGGGCCAAAAACAAGTACGAAAATAATAATAAACCTTTGAAGGAAGTGAGCCAAGAGGTGAGGAGACTGGAGCACGATCTCCCAGCTCCTGGGGCAGAGCAGGCTCGGAGCCAGGTCCTCTGACTCCAGTCCGTGCGCTGGCTTTCCCAGGCTCATTTTGGGATTCTAGGAAATTTGGAGCCCAGTGGGGAACTCTGAAGGTCGCAGGAGTGCAGGGACATAACTGGGACTTAAGTCAAAGTCGATGCCCAGGTGAGGGTGGTGGTGTCGAGCCTTTCATGGGCACTGCCTTTAAAGACACATTTGGTAGACAATCAATTTTGTTACAGAAATCAAATCAATAATTTATATTGCAATCCATGCATGTGAATATGCCCAATAAAATCATATTATAAATAAATGAAATACAGCCAGTTCATTGAGAATTCTATTTTGCCCCCTGAGGATGCTCTATAAAGCAAAAGGAAACGATTTAAATTTGTAAAAAAGGAATACGATGAGTCCGTTTCTTCATAATGAGTAGCTTCTAGATCTCCATATGAAGCCGGTGTTTATTTTTAGGAGGCACATAGATTAAAAAGAAAACCTACCATTTGCATCTTTCATCCAATACAGCCTCGCTGGTAAATTTTCCTTCTATTTTCGTAAAATGACAGTTGACGTCTTTCAAATTCCAGTGGTTAAAAATTAATTATACTATGCTTAACTGATTTTTTTAAAATAACTGTCTCAGGAACCTAAAGTGAAGGATTCCGTCATCCACTCAAAAATAGTTGCTGAATGTTTGTTGTGCCAGGCTCTGTGCAGGGCACTAGGAGATGGTAGCATGTGATGTGCCCTGCGCCCTACGTGCACACGGCGCCCTGTGCTTAGGGAGTCTGGTGCAGCCCGTTGGGACAGAGAGGAGACGAGCAATTGCAGGGCTCTGTGATGAGGACAATGGGAAAAGGGTCAGAGTAGACCTCTCATGGGAAATGACAGTGCCCTGAGGCCTGACTGGTGAGGAGAGATTAGCCAGGTGGTTCTTCCATGCAGAGGTCTCAGCAGGACAAGCTGTGGGATCTCAGTACTGCTGGAGCTTAGGACCAAGGCGGAGTAGAATTGGGCAGGGGCCAGATCACCAAGGCCTTTGTAGGCCATGCTCAGGAGCTCGGACTTTATCCTGATGGTATACAGTGTTATGCAAACTAAAGTCTGTGAAGGCTCAAGCTTTGTTATTAATGTGTGTGTGTGTGTGTGTGTAAAAATGAACGTGCGTTGAATCGATGTCTATAATTGCATCTGAAGATTCTTTTCAAGTGTGCCCTTTCTACTTTCAAGTGTCCCCTTACTACTTGGGAACCCTTAGAAAGACTTAGTTACATCTGCTTCAATCCCTAGCAACTGGGAATTTATATACTCAGTGATATTCAGTGCAGGTTTGGTAAACCAGGGCTCAGTCTTCAGCTCCCCACCACACTAGGGGCATATGGGCTGTTCTTCCTTTTGGCTTAGTGTCTGCCTTTTGCATACCTCTGCTTTATCCCCAAATGAAGCAAGCATTAGGGGGTTTATGTGGAAAGGATCAGAGACTCCTCTGTGTTTCAAGATAAGCTTGAGGACAGCGTGTAAGGTGGACAGCATGAGATCAGGACCTGGGGCAAGAATGTATGCACTGGTCAGTGGTGATGGTAATGAAATGATTGGCCAAAGCCAAAGAGAATGTGTGGCCAAGATCAATAACACTGGACCCCCGTGGATGTCGGGAGAAGAGAAAGGGGAAAGAAGAGTCAATGATGCTCTAAAATTTTGAGCTTGAGAAAATTAGGTGGATAGTGACTCCCTCAATTAAGAAAGGCAGTTGAAGAAGGGGCCAGATGAGTTCCAGGTGGTCACAGGTACCCATAGCAACTGCATCCAGTGAGCCTGGATCTCAGGACAGACCGTGGTAAGACATGTGTGCTCGGAAATAATTGCAGATCATTGATGAAGTTGGGCAGGTGGAAGAGATGACAGAGCAATCCATGGAAGGAGGAGAGGGTAGGTTAAGGACATAACACAAGTGGCCACCAGTATTTAAATTATTGATTGAGGAAAGGAAGGCAGATCTGATTTCGTGGATCTGAGGGCTGAAAGTTCAGGGTGCAAAAAGTAGACCACCAATGGGAGGCGGGCAGTGTGGGGCAGCAGCCAAAGACCACAACTGCATGGAGAAGCTCAGCACACAAGGAGGGAAGGAGGGCAGTTGCTGGGATGGGGAAGCGTCCAAGGAGGGGCTGTTCTGTCTGTCTGTTTGCTCTTCAACTGGACACTTGATCATGTCACTGGTGACAAATACAAAAACCACAGGAGAAAGCTCAAGGTGTGCGGGATGGGAGAGATGACTGGGGGACAGAGTCTGGGAGGAGACCAGGAGGTGGGAAGGCGAGCAAAGATGAGAGCTGAGTGGCAGAGTTAGACATTTGAGGGCGCGAGGGCAGCAGTGTGAAGGCACTGACCCCAAGCAGCTTCTATTTTTAAGTACACATTTTTAATTGCGTCCCCTTACCTTGAAGCCATTACTCAAAGCCAGTGTTTATTCTTGAAGTCTGTGCCACTTGTTCGGGTACCCTCGATTCCCAGGAGGAAAGATCCCTCTCAGGCTCTCTACAGATGAAAGGACATATAGGCTCTGTCATTCACACCACGGTCTGAGACAATATGGACCCTGCAACTATGAACAGTGGGAAGAGGTGTGACTAGCATAACCAGACCCACACTGATGAGAGATGCCCAAGAACAGAACAGCTCTGTCTTCCTTACCTGGCTCTCCCTCACCCTCCCCTGCATGATGTCACAGCTGAACCCATGCTTATTTCTCTCCATGTGCCATCTGTCCTAGCCACAACTATAAGCCCCGAGAGCAGGGACTGTCATATTTGTCTTTCAGTCCTCCATGAGACCTGCCCAGTGCTTGTAATACACATTTGGTGAAATAAACTAAATTGTGGTCTTCGAAGAAGTCTCTGAGATGGCTGCATAGCTGCATCCATGATGTTCCCAAGGCCCAAAATGTTTTTAAAATTCAGCTCTGGAATTACCTTCTGAGCCATATAAAAAGGATCCGTCACGTTAATTTATATCCACAAAATATTTTTGGTCCAAAATGGCATTTTCCCAATGCCGTAGCCAGCCTCCAAGATGGTCTCCTGATATTCACACTCAGGTATTCCCCTCCCACACTGGACCAGAGCTGGTCTGTGTGACTAATAAAATACACAGTAGGGATAATACACAAATTCCAAAATTAGGTAACCAAAGACTGGGTCTTCTGTCTTGGGTGCTCTCTGTCTTGCTCATTCCCTCTCCCTCTCTCTCTCTTTCTCTCTCTCATCATTGTCTCTGGGGGAAGCCAACTGTCATGTTTTGAGGACATTCAGACAACCCTATGGAAAGGCCCACAGTGGGTGAAACTGAAGCCCTCAGTCCGAGAGCCCATGAAGAGCTGAGGCCTGCCAACAAACATGAATGATCTTGGAAGTGGATCTTTCAGACCCAGTCAAGCTTTCAAATGAGATCACAGCCCCAGACAACAACTTATCTGCAACCTTGTTAGAGACTCTGAGTCAAAACCACTCGGCTAAGCTGCCTGTGGGTTCCTGACCTTCAGAAACTGTAATATAACAAATGTTTGTTGTTTTAAACTGCTAAGTTTGGGGATAATTCGACACACAGCAGTATACAACTAATGCACCCAAGTTGGTTGTTAATCTAATTAATTAATCACATTTATTAATCACATTTATTTTGGCTGATTCCAAAATAAAATCCAAGGACAAATATTTTCCACCACTACAGTGATTCAAAAGAATGGGTCGTAGATTCTGAAGGCAATGCCAAAAAAGAAGTGTTCAAAAAATATCCTCGGCAATGGTCACACTGTTTGAATAACTGTATGTTCTCCCAAAGCGACAACTCGGAGGGTGTCTAAAATCTTTTTGTTTTAAATCAAGCTTCAGGGGGCACCTGGGAGGCTCAGTCTGTTAAGGATCCGACTCTTGGTTTCAGCTCAGGTCACGATCAGGGTGGTGAGATCCAACCCCACATCAGGCTCTGGGCTCAGCTCAGAGTCTGCTTGGGATTCTGTCTCCACCTCTCCCCCTGCTCTTGATCTCTCTCTCTCTCTCTCTCATAAATAAATAAAATCTTATAAAAAATAAGTTAAAAAAAATAAAAAATAAATCAAGCCTCAGATTATAAGCCCCAGCACTTCAAATAAATTACAGTATGCCTAGTGGGGATCAAACATTGAGCTCAATGAAATATTAATATCTGTGTTATTCATTTTAATGAGGAACTCCGAAATAGGGTGAAATTCACAACTCTTCCGGAAAACGGCATTGGCAAAAACAAAAGCTGGAGAGTGTGACAGGTCTGTATCAAAGTCCTTTCTCTGCCACTCACAGCCTGGATCCAAGTCCCATGTTGGCTGTGTAGCCTTGGACACACTACAGAAACGCACTAAGCCTCAGTTTGCTCATCTACAAAATGGAAGGAACATAGTGCTGCCTCACAGGATGGTTGTGAAGAGAAAGCTGTGTCAAGCAATTAGCACAGAGTTAAGGGTCTTGCGTATGATATTAGCACCAAGAGTTATTGTTCATTTCTTCTATAGAAGCAGGTCATAGAACACCTGGTTCACAGATCTATGCTGAAAATTAAATGAGAGGGAAACTGATCTGTAAAAGGAAAGAACTACATTACCGTTAACTTCACCTGCTGGCCCCAAAGTACTGTTGAGGGTGGAGGGCAACGAGGGGTTCAAGAGAGTTTGAGCTTTTTCAGAAAATGCCCCAAAGTGAGGCAGGGGGAAAGGTCAATGCTGATATCCTGAGCCAGATTTGCTATTTTGATTCCTGCTAACATTCAAGCTAGTTGTGATGCCTCAAGTTTACTGTTTCAGTGATTTGCAAAGCAAGTTAATGCAGTACTGTTCTCTTCATTTTCATTTAAAATAGTTCGTATTTCAGGGGTTAATCTACTACGAAATCAATTCAGCAGAGTCTGGCTTGATCCGAAAGCATCTGCTGGTGTCGTATGGAAGAAAGGTCACTTACCAAGTGACCATTCATACAATTCACTTCTGGATTTATCAGAAATGAGACCTGTAATACAGGAATAGTCATAAGGCAAGGCCCTTCTCTCCACTTCCAGAATGTTCCGTGATCTTATTATTGATGCCCCCAATATACCTCTTAAGCAAGGAAGCAATGGAAGATCACCAAATAGTTTTGCCGCCATCAGCACCAATAGGGAAAAACCTCAGGAAAGTAAAAATGGCTCCTAACCCAATCCCACTTCAAATGAGAGGCCACACAAAAAGGAAAGAAAGGAGGGCCCCCTCTCCCCCACACAAGCCACTTAAAGCGATGGTCAGCTCTCATCACATGGCTGGAAGATAACAGAATTCAACCTCAATCAACTAGATGAGCTTTAGTCTAGACAGTCCAGCCACACATTATTGCACACCTGGGCTCTGTAAATTGGGCTGTGCACCCAGGATGAAACAAGCATGTTCGAGTTAGGGGTCCCTCTCAAGGTATAATCCAACATCCGCCCTGTTTATTTGACACATGGGGCCATCAGATGGAATCATGTATGGAAAATCTCTATATAAATATAAAGGGATACCTAAATGATAAGTTTTATCTTTGTTGCCTAATGGTAAGAAAGGAACAAAAACAAATAATCCAGTCAAGAAATGAGCAGAGGACATGAACAGACTCTTCTCCAAAGAAGACATAGAAATGGCCAACAGACACATGAAAATATGCTCCACATCACTTGTCATCAGGGAAATACAAATCAAAACCACAATGAGATACCACCTCACACCAGTTAGAATGGCTAAAATTAATAAGACAGGGAACAACAAATGTTGGCAAGGATGTGGAGAAAGGGGAACCCTCTTACACTGTTGGTGGGAATGCAAGCTGATGCAGCCATTCTGGAAAACAGTACAGAGGTTCCTCAAAAATTTAAAAATAGAGCTACCCTATGACCCAGAAATTGCACTACTGGGTATTTACCCCAAAGATACAGATGTAGTGAAAAGAAGGGGCACATGCACCTCAATGTTCACAGCAGCAACGTCCACAATAGCCAAACTGTGGAAGGAGCCAAGATGCCCTTCAACAAATTAATGGATAAAGAAGATGTGGTTCAAATATACAATGGAATATTACTCAGCCATCAGAAAGGATGAATACCCACAATTTGCATCAACTTGGATGGAACTGGAGGGGATTATGCTAAGCAAAATAAGTCAATCAGAGAAAGACAATTACCATATGGTTTCACTCATATTGGAATATAAGATATAGCGCAGAGGATCATATGGGAAGGGAGGGAAAACTGAATGGGAAGTCATCAGAGAGGGAGACAAACCATGAGAGACTCTTGACTCTGGGAAACAAACTGAAGGTTGTGGAAGGGGAGGTGGGTGGGGGGATGGGGAACCTGGGTGATGGGCATTAAGGAGGGCACGTGATGTGATGAGCACTGGGTGTTATACGCAACTAATGAATGATTGAACACTACATCAAAAACTAATGGTGTACTATATGTAAGCTAATTGAAATTTTTAAAAAAAAAAAAGAAAGAAAAGAACAAAAATAAAAGAGAATGTTTATTTTCTGGAATTAGTATAATGTTCAAAGATTATGTATCGATGTTTCCAGTTTTAAATGACTCACTAACAGAGCTTCAATATGAAGGTGTTTCAAGAAAAAAATCATTAAAAAGAACAGATCTCAACTTACCAAGTAGGTAGTTGTTTCTCCTTTTAGAGGATCCCAATATGTCCCCCAAAAACATCTAAATCAATGTAGGCATCGGGATATATCAACACATGAAAGAGAGAAGAAGGAGACACTGTAAAATATGCAAATATTATCTGGAGGACTCTGATGCATTACATAATTCATTGTTAATAAAATGAGGCAACATATTTTATTAAATAACTTTACATGGAGTCAAACATGTGTGTCTAAGAAAGCACATGGGAAGAGTAACTTACATGAAGTTTAAATTGCCTAAAAAGTTTTCCACTGGACTCAGAATGTGCTCCCAAATATTAGGGACCAGAAAGATGGAACCTTTTATGTGGACTTGCAAATAGACTGCATTTAGATCAGATGTGGAGGTTTCCTGTCTATGAAGTTCCCATAACGTGTTCAGTTTGGAAAAGGCTTGCACAAGTAGTCTTCAGGAAGCCACTGGAAGCCGTAACAACGTAAGTCCACACAAAAACTTGCACATGAATGCTCACTGCATCATTATTTATAATAGCCAAAAGGTGGAAGGAATCCAAATGTTGATCAACTGATGAATGGATAGATCAAACATAGTATATCCGTATAAACACTAAAAAGGAACAAAGTTCCGATATACCCTACAGCAGGTATGAACATGATACTTAGTGGGGGTAAGCCAGTCACAAAAGGATGCATAATTCCATTTATATTGAAATGGCCAGAATAGGCAAATCTGTAGACCCAGACAGTAGATGAGTGGTTGCTGGGGGCTGGAGGAATGAGGAACACAGAATGGGGGCGCTTGGGGATGAGGTGTCTTTTTGAGGTGATGAGAACGTTCTGGATTTAGATGGTGGTGACGGTTGTACCACCTTATGAATATACTAAAAACCACTGAACTGGACACATTGTAAGGGTGAGTTACATACTATGTGGATTATAACCCAATAAAGGTGTAATTTATAAAAGGTGGCAGGGGGAAGGGGGAACACATGACCAAAGCCAGGCCAACGGGAGTCATGTCTAGAGGCATCTCCAGCAGAGCTAGAGAGAAATGCTCCCTTTTCCTAAGTTTAAAGGATCTGAATCTGGAGTACATTGTGACCCTGCTTCCTGCTACACGGAGAAAGTTCATCTGCGGTAAGAGAGGGAGAGGAGAAGGGGGTGGGGTGGGGCAGGACCGAGGGGGAGGGGTGGGGGAGGGGGACAGAGGGGGAGACATAAATGTGGCACAGGTGGTGCTGAACGCTCCTAAATTAACTGGTCCTTGAGGCCAACTCTTCCCACTCCTTTCTGGGAATGTGATCCAGGGACTTATCCCATTGGGGCTGAGGCGACTTGGAGTTGAATTTCTATCATTGGAAATGGAACGCAGTAAGTAAATCAAATGCCTGTCACCTCCCCTTCCCTGAGCTCAGAATTCCATATTAGTTCTTCTTCCTCTCTCTCCCTTTGGACTGTTTCTAGGTCTCTTTGCTAAAGCCTTAGCCAGATCTCATCCCATCTACCCCAAGCCAGGGTTTGTCAAAAGTCTAGTTCACTCATCAACCTATGGGTGTTAGCATCACACTCTGGATGGGGACAAAACCACAAAGTGTCTGGCGGCGTCTCCTGTCCTGTCCAGAGCCCTTCATCCTCTCTCTATTTCACTTTCCAAAATTAACACATATAATAGAAACTACCCGCAACACAGATATGTATTTGGTTAAGGAGAGAAGAATATTAGCAAATTTAGAAATTTCTTTCCTCAAATTTCCTTACAGCTTTTATCCTTTTAAAAATCATGTAAGGGGGGGACGCCTGGGTGGCTCAGTCGTTAAGCGTCTGCCTTCGGCTCAGGTCATGATCCCGGGGTCCTGGGATCGAGCCCCGCATCGGGCTCCCTGCTCAGCGGGAAGCCTGCTTCTCCCTCTCCCACTCCCCCTGCTGGTGTTCCCTCTCTCACTGTGTCTCTCTCTGTCAAATAAATAAATAAAATCTTTAAATAAATAAATAAGTATCATGTAAGGGGAAAATCCAAACTTCATATATGCAGCAGTTGCTCGCATTATATCCTTAGGAGATATTTTCCATTTGATCGAAGTTCATCATATTTTATTTTATTATATATAGAGATATATAACATATATATTATTTATTCTTCATATTTTGGATTTTTAATCTTACCCTCGATGGCTTACACCTTTCTTCACATTAAGTTCCTTTCCCTGGAAATTTTTCTAGAACCTACATATGTTTTTCAAATGATCTTCGTTTTCATTACTCCAGGATTTTTGTTTGTTTGTTTTATTTCATCTATTTCCTACTTCCAACAATGATTTACTTGTTTGATGACTAAATTCATCCTAGTCTATTCTCTTTTATGTTTGTAATATCACTGCTTATTTCACTGAAAATGGTTAACAGCTGTTTTCTTTTTTTTTTTTCTGTTTCATATAAGAAATTTATTTCAGAGTTTCCAGGAATTACTTGAAATCTCCATCTGCTTTCTTCTTCTTCCTTTGAATTACAGGATTCTTTAATTTAAGGAATTCTTTTTTTTTAATGTGCTCGTAATTCTTTACAATTTCCTGATCTTTGAGGAACATCCACCTGAGAGTTTATTTTAAAATATTGTTTGTTTCAAGGGCCAATTTAACTTAATGTCAGAGTCTTCTTACAAAACTCGGATTGGAAGAAAAGTGCGTAGTCCTCACTATGCAATGAGAAAGTTGCAACAGATTTGTGGGCTATGCGATCAGAATCAACTTCCCAAATCAGAGATGGAAGAGGGGTTAAATGGGGGGAGGGCAGTTACTGAATTCAGTTCAATGTGTTAAAGGTCACTGAATGAACTAGAATCCATTTCTCAACACTCACTACTAACTCCTGGCACCGGCTAGTGTTCTCTTTCACCTGTCCTTCCAGCCTCTGGTGAAGCTCCCCTGTGACCCAGCAATTGCACTCCTGGGCATTTACCCCAAAGATACAGATGTAGTGAAAAGAAGGGGCACATGCACCCCAATGTTCATAGCAGCAATGTCCACAATAGCCAAACTGTGGAAGGCGCCAAGATGCCCTTCAACAAATTAATGGATAAAGAAGATGTGGTTCAAATATACAATGGAATATTACTCAGCCATCAGAAAGGATGAATACCTGCTCTTAGCCAATAGGCCCACTGCCATTAGGATGAAGCCAGAGATCCTAGACATGACCCCTGAGGTCCATCCTGACTTCTCTCCAGATCAACCCTTATGCCTCTGTCCCATATTTTGCTCATTGAGGTCATAATGATTTCTGTCCCTTCCAACTCAACCAGCTTCTCATGCATCAGTGAATTCCTTTATGATCCCCTTGTGCTTAGAATCACTTTCCCTCCCTCCCCTCCATACCTGTCTTCTTTGTCCTGATGGAAGTTCTTGATGTGAACGTCGGGTCCCCCAGGGAAGCTCTCCTGCACCCAGATGAGATTCTGTCCTCTTGACATGTGCCCCCACTTGCTAGCCTGATAGTCAGGATCACCCCTGCTGAATGGACCCCCCCACTCATCTACAAACTCCACAGGGGCTAGGATTGCTTGTCTCACCCCTGGCTGTCCCCCTGGCTGTTCCCATAGAAGACACAAAATCAATATGAACAAAGTCTTTGTGAAACACTGTGCTTGGTACTTGTCATTTCTGGATTAGCCAGGCCATGAGCGTGTGAGTGTGTCAGTAAGGAAACACACCTGACTTCCTAGATGCTTCAGTGGAGTATAGAAAAGGAAACCCTTCGTACTAGCCCTAACACCCAGGAACTAGATCCTGAAACCATGGCTCCATGAAAAACCCAGAAACCACCTGTGGATTGATCCTCAAAGGTGCCAGTATGCACGAGATCAATCGAACATTTCTGTGGAGAAGGTCCCAGCACCTGGGCTTAGTCATCCTGCGCCTGTCAAACTGTCCCCTGTCATGGGAGCTCCTAGCCATTAGCTTCCTCAGGTCCTAACCCTACAATGGACTTCCATGCGAAATATTTAAGGTGTGAGTATATTCATAATATAGGAACATTAATTTTATGTAGAATTATTGAAGCTGAATTTCCTTTACTCTTTTAATGTAATTCTCACCTACAGAATGAAATCTTGAAAAAGTGAATAAAAATCTGAGTAGAGAAAGACTGTCATTGGACAGATCCAGTTGTACCATGGTAGAAATATTTTAAAATACCAGTCAAAAATGTTATCTCGTCTTGAATAAATAATGTAACAATTACGTTTTTATGCCTAGTTAGAGTCAAGCGGTTTCCTCCTCATATCGTATTCTTGACCCTCTCTTCCTCCGTTCAACGAGCATTTACTGAACATTTATCCTGTATCAAACATTGTCCTAGACCCACAAAAACTAACACTCTTTGCCCTCAGGAGACATACATTCTAGTAAGGAAAGCAGTTAATAAGCAGACAGACAAATAAATATGTAATATATGTTCAAGTCAGAAATTTACATATTGTTAATTTCACAGAATGATTGCAAATCAATTTCAACACATTTGGGGTGGGGGAAGCCATGTCCTGCCATTCATCAAGCATCTCTTGTGGACCAGACGCTGGACCAGATCTTTCTCGTCCACCAACTTACTCAGTTCTCTCTACATTATCAGGTGGCTTTTACTTTTGGCATCTCGCAGATGAAGAGGCCGCAGACCATGGAGTCAAGCACCCTGACCTAGACTGCAGAGCTGCTGAATGGTTTTGAACTCTAGTCCGACAAAAATGCCCCTCCGCCTTCCCTCCACTAAACCACAGGGCCAGGGAGCTGCGTACTTAGATCTGAATCTTTGAAGATTTGCCAACTATTGCTTTTAAGCTCTCTGTTCCTAAATCTCTGGGAAATAAAAACAGAGTGGGGGAGAGAGAGAAGAGGTTGGAGAAGTAGGAGTGATTCCAGCCAAGTCAGCAGAGCTGTGCTCGCCCCTGCCTGGGTGATGTTCCCGTGATTCCATCACACCAGTCTTAGTGTCACAGACCCACACAGACCCTACCAGGCGCTGTTCTGGAGGACACCAAGCCCCTGGGTCCTACCTCTTCGCTGCTGTTAGACTCAGAGCTGGAGGACCAGTGGCAGCGAACCCACACGTCCTGCACCTGCTCAGCAGACACCCGCACCGTACTTCTGCAAATAGCTGAGGGCTGGAAAAGAAAAAATTGAGTTCAATCCTCAGCAGCTCATAGAAAAGGTTAGGACCTATGTGAGAGATCAGGCGATACCGTAAGGCCTGACAGAACGATGCAAACAGAAAGGAAAAATTCACAGAGGCATTTCATGTTTCCAAAATGAAAATTTCTCAAGACTGAAGCAGAAACAAATGAAATATTTAAAGATCTGTTAGGCATTTGGTGTACCACGAGTCCCCCAGGAGAGCAACCATTTCCTCCAGGAGCAGAGCGGGCTGCCCCGATTTTCCCAATGGAACAAAAGGAAGTGGGAAGAACCCAAAGGACTTTGTTCTCTTCTTCGACCTCAGATTCCGTTAGGAACAGATGCTGTGACACTTTGGTTTGAGTCCTTCATAAAACAGTCACAGAGAAAAGTCTCATGAAAGAACAAAACAAAGGATTCCCTTTTCAGAATTTACACTCTTGTGAAGGGACCCTGACATAAAGCGACTCATCAAGTAACAAACTCATAAAGTAACAAAACCCGAGAACTCATGCATCTGAACACAAATGCCCTGGAGAGCAAGTGTTGGCTTGGTGGCACTAACCTGATCCACCAGACCCTTCCCCGTGGATGGGAACCAAGTGTTGGGCCCTGCTCTGGTCACCGGCGATAAAAAACTGAACATACCATGGTCCTGACCCCATGGAGCCCAAGCCAGTGAGGAGGAGGGGGACAGATATCACACAACAGTCAACTACAAAATAATGCAACTCACGCCAAGAGCACAGTCGGCATTTTAGATTCATTTAAAGCAGAATTTGAAACATCTCTGGAATTTACCTTTGGGATTGACCTCTTTGTATTCACTGTGCCTGGAACCATCATCCTACCCATTTCAAGAAGCAGGAAATTGAGGCAACAGGGCTTAAATAATTTGCCAGGATCAGTCAAGACCGCAAACTCTAGAGCCCAAGTCCTCAACCACTGAGCCACACTGCTCCCTCCCCAGGGAAACACAGCATGGACACAGTTGGTGCCTCTCAGGGTGGCCAGGTGCCAGGCAGGGGCCAAGGTCTCCTTATGACTTGGAACAGCTCCAGGTCATGGAAGAAGCGAGGCGCTTCGTCCTGCTAGTTTCTGGGATATGGCGTTTCCTGCCGTACTTACCACGTAGTAGCCCCTTTGGAAGTCACAGGTCGCGGGGTCTTCTCCAGAATCTCTCCTGCATGTTGTCTCCCGAATGCCAAACTCTAAGTCCATGTTCAGGCTGTCCTGATCCAGAACATTGACCTTCACAAAGACAAAGCATCAGTGTGCCTTGGTGAGATTCTGAAGTTTACAATGCTACAAATGTTTCTCCCTGCACAATGAGACAAAGTTACAGACTCCTTCATGGCGGAAGCTGTTAAGTGGTTTTAGCAATCCCCAGTTCCACCCCCTCAGTCTGAGAGGAGAAGTGCTTTTCTAAAGGCACATAATACTTCATTTAAAAAAAAAAAATGGAACCAGAACTTAGGTGTCTGAACTGCAAGGCGAATGTTACCTCTGATGACTTAATTTACAGTTGATCCTCATGATTCAGAGATACCATTTTTGCAAATGTGCCTACTCACTAAAATGTATTCATAATCCCCAAAATTAGTATTCAGGGTCCCTTTGCAGTCATCCACAGACAAGTGCAGAGTGGCAAAGACCTTGAGCTGCCCCGTGCACATGTTCCCAGCTGAGATCAGACAAGGCAGCTCTCTGCCTTCTCGCTTCTGCTGTCATACTGTAGACAAGTGTCACTTTCCTGGTTTATTTTGGACCACGTTTTTCTCATTTTGGGGGGGGGTTTTTTCTTGGTGATTTTGTTGTTTCAAATGGCCCCCAAGTGTAGTCCTAGAGTGCTGTCCATGCTCCTAAGCACCAGAAGGTCTGGATATGCCACATGGAGAGAACACATGTGTTAGACCAGGAGGAATGGTTCAGTATATACTAATTTAGACCAGGAGCAGTGGTTCGGTATGTACCAATTTAGTGTGCATGGTGACTTTATAAGAATACAACTACCACAAACAATGAGAATCAACTGTATTTTTAAGGATCATTTTCCTAAAAGAATGCCCCCATAATTTCTTAATAATCCCTGAAATAAGAAATGAAGTGATCAGTACATCTCGGCTGTACAGTGCTACCCCATCCTGCTTCCTGTTTGATCAGTTGCGGTCCATAAATGAGTTCACACAGTTGTCTACTCCCTTCCACCAAGGGTAGGATACTGGGGGAAACTTCCAAACTTCATGATGAATCTGCGATTCTCTGATGACACGGAAGTCCCGTGACTTAATGAGCACTCACAGTGTGTCCAGCCCCAAAGGCAGAGCAGGGAAGACCCCATGCAGCTTAGGTTCCAGCTTAGATTACATACAGCTGCACAGTAAACACTTTAAAGAGAAGTAAGCAAGGTCATTCTAGAAGGTTATGGTGTTATGAAGGAACAAACAACATGGTAATGGGGGTGGAGAAGAGGAAGTAGCTGCTGTAGAGAAAGTGCCAGAGAAATCCTCCCGAGGAAGAAATATTTTCCGCTGAGGCTTCTAGAATGGGAAAGAGCCCATCATGTGTGGAAAAAGCAGCGCCAGTGTCCTGGGGCAGAGTAAGTCCAGCTGTTGTGGCTGGAGCAAAATGAACAAGAGGAGAACCATACACCATGATGTGTGAAAGTCAGGGTGTGTCGCGTAATTTATGGCCCTGTCACCCATGGGACGGTGTTTAGATTTCATTCTCATTGCAATGGGAAGTTCTCAGAAGAATTTATGAGCTAAGATGTAAATCACCACGGCTGCTGCAAAGAGACCACACTGCGGCAGGAACAAACGGCAGCAGGGAGGCCAGATGGGAGCTGCCATGTCCCAGTACCCGACCACACCCCCAGGCTCTAAAACTCCCTTTCAGTCCTTGGGCCCACCTTGTGACAAAGCTGAGTCAGCACACATTCAACCAACTTCCCAGTGAGGAGAAGGTGGGGACAACCCTCTGTGAACGCACAGACCGCTCACACATTGGGAAGGATGGGCACAGGTAGAACACTGCATTGGGAAATAAGTGACAAACTCCAAGCCTGGGACGGGGGAACCCCTGTGTCTCCTTCTAACACCGGGGGAAGAGTGCTCATAGAAGAAGAGTTTCCTGGAAACAAGTAAGAATAAAACTTCAGCCTCGACAATATTTACTACCTCATTTATTCATAATTTTAAAATATTGGATAATAAATCTGAGCTTCATAAAAAAAATAAAGCCCTCTTCCGCTAGAGTGCATTGTTGGCGCTCTCCACCTAGATAGTGCACCAGCAATTTCCCTTAAAGCACTCCAGTGAAAACAAACTGACAAGACAAAGGCTTAGTTAAAAAGATGAAAATGTGGGATTTTTTTGAGCACAGATAATTTTATTGAACTACGAGATGAATTTGCAACCGTTCTTTGCATCTTTAAGCACTCTGTTCAGAATAAGGAGAAAAGCCTACCAGTTTTGCTTTTTCGTACAAACTCACTTTCAACCCGCTAATTTCCACTCCGTGTTGTTTGAAAAGGTGGGACAACCTAAATGTTTGACAATAAGGCATCAACTAGGGAAAATCCCAAATCCAGCACTGTTGCTGAAGTAAACTGTGGGACTTTATAATTGATGTTATGCTATGCTCCTGTTTTTCTTTTTAAAAATATGTTTTATACCAATACATGAAAAGGATCCAAAAAGGCCTCTCCCACATGCTCATAGTGGATATCTCAGAGGAATGGATAATAGATAATATTTTTGTTTTTTTCTTTCTTGTTATATTTTCTGACATTTTATAATGAGCACATTTTGGTATTTTATTCCAAAAAGAAACAAAAATGGCCGAGCAATAAAAACCCATAACAAATTCCTGCGGGTGATTATAATGGTTAGTTTTATGTGTCAATTTGACTGGGCCACGATGCTCAGATATTTGGTCAAACACTCTGGATATTTCTGTGAAGGTGTTTTTTGGATGGGACTAACATTTTATTTTTTAAAAAAGATTTTATTTATTTATTCACAAGAGATGGGGGGGAGGCAGAGGGAGAAGCAGACTCCCCACTGAGCAGGGAGCCCGATGCGGGACTCCATCCCAAGACCCTGGGATCACGACCTGAGCTGAAAGCAGACACTTAACCACTGAGCCACCCAGGTGCCCCGGGACTAACATTTTCAACTGGTGGATTTGAATAAAGCAGTTCTTCCTCCTTAATGTGGGTGGGCCTCATGCAATCAGTTGCAGGCCTGGATAGAACAGATTGTCTTTTTCCTGAGCAGGAAGGGATTCTGCCTGCAGACTGCCTTCAGACGTGAACTGCAAGAATCAGTTCTTTCCTGGGCCTCCAACCTGTCAGCCCACCCTACAGATTTTGGATTTACCAAACCTCCACATAGTATAAGCCAATTCTTTCTGATAAATCTCTCACTCATTCTCTTCCCTCTCTCCCCACATCTCTCTCTCTCTCTCTCTCTCTCTCTCACACACACACACACACACACACACACACACACACACACACACACTCACATTCTATTGGTTCTGCTCTGGAGAAGCCTGGCTGCACAGAACTCTCGTTCACAGGACCTGTGACTTTACAGAACCTCTCCCACCTCCCATCTTAGCAACCACGAGCCTGGGGGAGTTTCTGTCCTTACCATGCCTGGACAGTGAGTAAGCCTCGAAGTCACCTGCAGATGGAGGAGGGGAAGGTGACTCGCTGTCCAGGCTCCTCATTTCCTTTGAAGCGAATTTCTGCATTTCTTTCTTTGCTAATCACAGACCAAGTCATTGGAAGCTCAAGAAAATTCACATTTCCCCATTTCCCCAAAGCTAACAGGAAACAGATCATTACCAAATTGACAAAGGAAGGTGGGATTTCTTGAGCTTAAAAGCCGGGATTTATTGCCTCTAGGTATGAGGAGCAGGACTGCTGAAATCGGAAAAAGCCTCATTTCTGATAAGCGAGCTCGTACGGAAACATGTTAAGAGGAACCATGGGAGCTGTGGATACAGAAGCAGGGCGCGTGCAGGGCAACATCTGGAAATGGGAAGCCAGGCCAGAGGGCAGATACTCCAGAAGAATCCTGCATCAAAAGTGGCTTGGAGGGCCTTAGGACAGTAACTGTTATTAAATTCCTTCTCTGTCCAAAAACAGTACGAAAGAGAGGACTAGCTACTATCTTTTGGAAAAGTGTTTAAAGTGTACCCAACAGACAGAAAAAATAAATAACCGAAAGCAGTGTATATAAAGAGGAATCAAGAAGATATAATATGCACTTACTCTTTTTACAGAGCTTCTGAATGCCCGAAACAGATACGGGCTCAGGGACTGGGAATTCACTTTTGCCACGGACACACGGAGGGCTTCCCTCAAGGAGGATGAGTCATAGTCATACACCGGGAAACCTGCACCCACAAGCACATGGGGACACAGTGAGACAAGGCACAGGGACCAGCACGGCGCCACAGCATTTGGGGCAGGGGGCCCGTGTCTCCAAGTTCCTTACCTGCGCAAGACGGGTAGTTCATTCCAAGCACAAACACGATCAATATCTTCATCATCATCTTCTCAATCATTTTAATTCAGAAGCGGCAAGATAGTTCCTATGCGTTTGGGGGTGACAAGTCCAGCTGAAAGCAGCTCTTTATCAACAGGGACCTGGCTTGCTCTCTCTGACTGGAGCAGTCTACACAGCTTAAACAGAAACAATTGATCTGGGGTCAATATTCACTGCTGGCTCTTCCTGTGGAAAAGTTCCAGTTTGAGGCTACTTTTGAAGTTTTGACCTCAAATGGGACTTTAGCCCACGGCGAAAGACATCAAGAGGCTCAGGACTCTGTGTGCGCAGTTTGTTTTTCTCTATTTTAATTTCATCCACATGTACTGTTTATTTCTCTTTATTTTAATGACATTTTTAGAAGGGAGGGGAGATGTAATCTTATTTTCAGCAAAACCGTGAATTTTAAACTGTTGTCTGTTTAGTTCTCTCTTGTGTTCCTAAAGACCTTGTAGCTGACTGTGTGTGAAAATTGTGTGGTTATTTCAGGATGTTTTTGGAAATTATGACCGTAAAGGAGAGGACTTCATATATAGGACCGAAACAGGTCAAGCACACATACTGTGTACATAGCTGTCAACCAGCCTTCTCTGCTAATGGAAATTTTTGCACTTCACCTGAATGATAAGGCGTTTGTGCGTTGATGATTCTCACGTGCTATAAAAGCCCACCCTACCTGGGGAATATTAAAAAGGAGAGATGATTTATAGTAAATAGTGTGTGTTATGAGCAGGTCGCTGTGTTCTCATCCTTCAAGTTCATGCAGGAGAAGCTGTACTGTGCTGTGGCTCAGAAAGACCTAGCCTGGAATCTTGGCTTCACGCTCATCAAGTGTCTGTCCTTGGGCACAGTGCTTAATGCCTCAACTTCCTCACCTGTAAAATGGGCATATAAAGTGTGTCATTAATCAGAGTTCTCTGGAGAAACAGAACCAACAGGGTGTTTAGAGAGACAGACAGACAAACAGAGGGAGACAGAGACACAGAGAGATCTGTGTTAAGGAATTGGCTCGCACAAGGGTGGGGGATTGGCAAGTCTAGAATCTGCAAGGTGGGCCAGCAGGTGGGAGACCCAAGGAGAGTTGCAATTCAAAGCAAAGGCAGTCGGCTGCCACAATTCCTTCCTGCTCCAGGGAGGTCAGTTTCTGGCTATCGATGCCTTCTACTGGTTGGACGAGGCCCACCCACATTATAGAGACTGTCGGCTTTACTAAAATGTTAATCTCATTTGAAAATATTTTTGGAGAAGGGGGGCGGAGCAAGATGGCGGAGGAATAGGAGACCTGGATTTCGTCTGGTCTCAGGAATTCAGCTGAATAGGGATCAAACCATTCTGAACACCTACGAACTCAACAGGAGCTCGAAGAAGAGAGTAGCAACAACTCTCTGAACAGAAAAGCGACCACTTACTGGAAGGAAGGATGTGTGGAGAAGTGAATCCGAGGCGATATTCGGGAGGATAGACGGCGGGGGAGGGGGCCTCCGTCGGCCGCTTCTGGCAAGTGCTAGAGCCGCGGAGCACAAAATCGGACCTTTTAGAAGCCGGCTCCGCGGAGGGACATCGCTCCAGTGGCTAAGCGGGGGGTGGAATCCTCCCGGGACAGTGTGGTCTCAGGACCCTCGGGGTCACAGGAAGACCGGGGGTGCCTGAGTGCGGCAGAGCTCCCAGGGATCGGAGCGGGGAAGCCGGCTGCAGAGACGGAGCCGAGGCGGGGCTCTCAGCTCGGGGTTGCCATAAACTGTGATCCGCGGCCCAGTCGGGCCACTGCTCCTCCAGCAGGGACCCAACAAGCGGCAGAGCCGGGGAGACTCCCCTTCCTCCCCCGGGAGGAGCGGCGCGGGAGCGCACCGCAGGGATCTGCTGGGTTTGGAGACTCCACACGGGGTCGGGTGCCAGAGATAGAAATGCTCGGTCACAGGCCGGGTGAGCACGGAGTGCGGCTGGAGACCGGGGACACGGGAGTGACTGCTTTTCTCTGGGGGCGCACTGAGGAGCGGGGCCCCGAGTTCTCAGCTCCTCCGAGTAGAGATTGGGAGGCCACCATTTTCACCCTGGTCCTCCAAAGCTGTACTGAGAGCTTGCAGGGAACAAAAGCTCCTGAGAGCAAACCCGAGCAGCTTGCTTAGCCCGGACCGACAAGGGCGGGGCAATTCCGCCTCCGGCAAAGACATTTGGAAACCACAGCAACAGGCCCCTCCCCCAGAAGATCAGCACGAACAGCCAGCAAGCCAAGACCAAGTTTACCCATCAAGGAGAACGGGAGAACTCCAGCACTAGGGGAATACTGCACATAGAATTCATGGCTTTTTTTACCATGATTCATTAGTTTTTCAAAGTTAATTTTTTAACTGTTTTTTTTAATTTTTCTTTTTCCCTTTTTCAACCAACATCTTATCAATCCCTTTTTTTAAAAAAAAAATTTTATTTTTCATTTTTAGAGTCATATTTTATTCCTTCATAGTAGTTACCCTTATTTTTGGCATATATATATATAAGTTGTTCTCTCCTTAAAATTTTGAGATAGTTTCTTCTAACAGATCAAAATATACCCTAAATCACTAGTGTATGGCTTTGTTCTAGTCTCCTGCCTGATCACATTCTCTCCCCTTTTTTTTTGTTTCTGTTTTTCTTTTTCTTTTAAATCTTCTTCTTTCTTGTTTCAAACAACTTCTTATCAATTCCTTTTATAAAATCTTTTATAATTTTCATCTTTACAGTCATCTTCCATCCCTTCATTGAATCAACCCTTATTTTGTACATATACAAGTCTTTCTTTCTTTAAAATTTTAGGAGGCACTTTTTTCTAACAGACCAAAATAGGCCCAAAATCTAGTGTGTGGCACTGATCTATGCACTAGCCTGATCATATTTGATCATATTCTGTTTTTTTGTATTGTTCTGTTTTTGTTTTTATCTTTTTCTTTTTGTTTTTTTTTTTTCCTTTCTTTTCTCTCTCTTTTTTATTTCTTTCCCTTTCTTTTCCCCTGGTTTCAGGTCTTTTCTGATTTGTATACAGCATATTTGCTGGGGACGTTGTTAACCTGTTAGCATTTTGTTCTCTCATTCATCTATTCTCCTCTGGACAAAATGACAAGAAGAAAAAAATCACCTCAGCAAAAAGAACAAGAGATAGTACCGTCAGCCAGGGACTTACTCAATACGGACATTAGTACGATGTCGGACCTAGAGTTCAGAATCATGACTTTAAAGATACTAGCTGGGCTTGAAAAAAGCGTGAAAGTTATTAGAGAAACCCTTTCTGGAGAAATAAAAGAACTAAAATCTAACGAAGTCGAAATCAAAAAGGCTATTGATGAGGTGCAATCAAAAATGGGGGCACTAACTGCTAGGATAAATGAGGCAGAAGAGAGAATCAGTGATATAGAAGACCAAATGATGGAAAATAAAGAGGCTGAGAAAAAGAGGGAGAAACAACTACAGGATCACGAGGGCAGAATTCGAGAGATAAGCAATACGATAAGACGAAACAACATTAGAATAATTGGGATCCCAGAAGAAGAAGAAAGAGAGAGAGGGGCAGAAGGTATATTGGAGCAAATACTAGCAGAGAACTTCCCTAATGTGAGGAAGGAGACAGGCATCAAAATCCAGGAGGCACAGAGAACCCCTCTCAAAATCAATTATAATAGGTCAACACCCCGACATCTAATAGTAAAACTTACGAGTCTCAGAGACAAAGAGAAAATCCTGAAAGCAGCTCGGGAGAAGAGATATGTAACCTACAATGGTAGAAATATTAGATTGGCAAGAGACCTATCCACAGAGACCTGGCAGGCCAGAAAGGACTGGTATGAGATCTCCAGAGCACTAAACGAGAAAAATATGCAGCCAAGAACACTATATCCAGCTAGGCTCTCATTGAAAATTGAAGGACAGATAAAAAGCTTCCAGGACAAACAAAAACTAAAGGAATTTGCAAACACAAAACCAGCCCTCCAAGAAATATGGAAAGGGGTCCTCTAAGCAAAGAGAGAGCCTAAAAGCAGCATAGATCAGAAAGGAACACAGACAATATACAGTAACAGTCACCTTACAGGCAATACAATGGCACTAAATTCATATCTTTCAATAGTTACCCTGAATGTAAATGGGCTAAATGCCGCAACCAAAAGACACAGGCTATCAGATTGGATTAAAAAACAAGACCCATCGGGTGCCTGGGTGGCTCAGTTGGTTAAGCGACTGCCTTCGGCTCAGGTCATGATCCTGGGGTCCCGGGATCGAGTCCTGCATCAGGCTCCCTGCTCAGCAGGGAGTCTGCTTCTCCCTCTGATCTTCCTCCATCTCATGCTCTCTCTCTACCATTCTCTCTCTCTCTCAATAAATAAATAAAAATCTTAAAAAAAAAAGATGTTTAAAAAAAAAAACAAAACCCATCGATATGCTTTCTGCAAGAGACTCATTTTAGACCCAAAGACACCCCCAGACTGAAAGTGAGGGGTGGAAAACCATTTACCATGCTAATGGACACCAAAAGAAAGCTGGGGTGGCAATCCTTATATCAGACAAATTAGATTTTAAAACAAAGACTGTAATAAGAGATGAGGAAGGACACTATATCCTACTTAAAGGGTCTATCCAACAAGAGATCTAACAACTGTAAATATCTATGCCCCTAACGTGGGAGCAGCCAATTATATAAGGCAATTAATAACAAAAGCAAACAAACCTGTTGACAACAATACAATAATAGTGGGTGACTTTAACACCCCCCTGACTGAAATGAACAGATCATCTAAGCAAAATATCAACAAGGAAATAAAGACTTTAAATGACACACTGGACCAAAGGGACTTCACAGATATATTCAGAACATTCCATCCCAAAGCAACGGAATACACCTTCTTCTCTAGTGCCCATGGAACATTATCCAGAATTGATCACATCCTAGGTCACAAATCGGATCTCAACCAGTACCAAAAGATTGGGATTATTCCCTGCATATTTTCAGACCACAATGCTTTGAAACTAGAACTCAATCACAAGAGGAAAGTCGGAAAGAACTCAAATACATGGAGGCTAAAGAGCATCCTACTAAAGAATGAATGGGTCAACCAGGAAATTAAAGAAGAATTAAAAAAATTCATGGAAACCAATGAAAATGAAAACACAACTGTTCAAAATCTTTGGGATACAGCAAAGGCAGTCCCGAGAGGAAAGTATATAGCAATACAAGCCTTTCTCAAGAAACAAGAAAGGTCTCAAATCCACAACCTAACCCTACACCTAAAGGAGCTGGAGAAAGAATAGCAAATAAAGCCTAAACCCAGCAGGAGAAGAGAAATAATAAGATCAGAGCAGAAATCAATGAAATAGAAACCAAAAGAACAGTAGAACAGATCAACGAAACTAGGAGCTGGTTCTTTGAAAGAATTAACAAGATTGATAAACCCCTCGCCAGACTTATCAAAAAGAAAAGAGAAATGACCCAAATCAACAAAATCATGAATGAAAGAGGAGAGATCACAACCAACACCAAAGAAATACAAACAATTATAAGAACATATTATGAGCAACCCTATGCCAGAAAATTACATAACCTGGAAGAAATGGGTGCATTCCTAGAGATGTATCAACTACCAAAATTGAACCAGGAAGAAATAGAAAACCTGAACAGACCTATAACCACTAAGGAAATGGAAGCAGTCATCAAAAATCTCCCAAGAAACAAAAGCCCAGGGCCAGATGGCTTCCCAGGGGAATTCTATCAGACATTTAAAGAAGAATTAATACCTATTTTCCTGAAACTCTTCCAAAAAATAGAAATGGAAGGAAAACTTCCAAACTCATTTTATGAGGCCACCATTACCTTGATCCCAAAACCAGACAAAGACCCCATCCAAAAGGGGAATTACAGACCAATATCCTTGATGAACATGGATGCAAAAATTCTCACCAAAATACTAGCCAATAGGATCCAACAGTACATTGAAAGGATTATTCACCATGACCAAGTGGGATTTATCCCTGGCTGCAAGGCTGGTTCAACATCCACAAATCAATCAACGTGATACAATACATTAACAAAAGAAAGAACAAGAATCATATGATCCTCTCAGTAGATGCAGAAAAAGCATTTGACAAAGTACAGCATCCTTTCTTGATCAAAACTCTTCGGAGTATAGGGATAGAGGGTACATACCTCAACATCATAAAAGCCATCTATGAAAAACCTACAGCGAATATCATTCTCAATGGGGAAAAGCTGAGAGCTTTTCCCCTAAGGTCAGGAACGTGGCAGGGATGTCCACTCTCACCACTGCTATTCAACATAGTATTAGAAGTCCTAGCCACAGCACTCAGACAACAAAAAGAAATCAAAGGCATCCACATCGGCAAAGAGGAAGTCAAACTCTCACTCTTTGCAGATGATATGATACTGTATGTGGAAAACCCAAAAGACTCCACCCCAAAACTGCTAGAACTCATCCAGGAATTCAGTAAAGTGGCAGGCTATAAAATCAATGCACAGAAATCAGTGGCATTCCTATACACCAACAACAAGACAGAAGAGAGACAAATCAAGGAGTCGATCCCATTTACAATTGCACCCAAAACCATAAGATACCTAGGAATAAATTTAACCAAAGAGGCAAAGGATCTATACTCAGAAAACTATAAAATACTCATGAAAGAAATTGAAGAAGACACAAAGAAATAGAAAAACGTTCCATGCTCATGGATTGGAAGAACAAACATTGTGAGGATGTCAATGCTACCTAGAGCAATCTACACATTCAATGCAATCCCCATCAAAATACCATCCACTTTTTTCAAAGAGATGGAACACATAATCCTAAAATTTGTATGGAACCAGAAGAGACCCCGAATAGCCAGAGGAATATTGAAAAAGAAAAGCAAAGCTGGCGGCATCACAATTCCGGACTTCCAGCTCTATTACAAAGCTGTCATCATCGAGACAGTATGGTACTGGCACAAAAACAGACACATAGATCAATGGAACAGAATCGAGAGCCCAGAAATGGACCCTCAACTCTATGGTCAACTCATCTTTGACAAAGCAGGAAAGAATGTCCAATGGAAAAAAGACAGTCTCTTCAACAAATGGTGTTGGGAAAATTGGAGAGCCACTTGCAGAAGAATGAAACTGGACCATTTCCTTACACCACACACAAAAATAGACTCCAAATGGTTGAAAGACCTAAACGTGAGACAGGAGTCCATCAAAATCCTAAAGGAAAACACAGGTAGCAACCTCTTCGACCTCAGCCTCAGCAACTTCTTCCTAGAAACATCGCCAAAGGCAAGGGAAGCAAGGGCAAAAATGAACTATTGGGATTTCATCAAGATAAAAAGCTTTTGCACAGCAAAAGAGACAGTCCACAAAATCAAAAGACAACTGACAGAATGGGAGAAAATATTTGCAAATGACATATCAGATAAAGGGCCAGTATCCAAAATCTATAAAGAACTTAATCAAACTCAACACCCAAAGAACAAGTAATCCAATCAAGAAATGGGCAGAAGACATGAACAGATATTTTTCCAAAGAAGACATCCAAATGGCCAACAGACACATGAAAAAGTGCTCAACCTCGCTCGGCATCAGGGAAATCCAAATCAAAACCTCCATGAGGTACCACCTCACACCAGTCAGAATGGCTAAAATTAACAAGTCAGGAAATGACAGATGTTGGCGGGGATGCGGAGAAAAGGGAACCCTCCTACACTGTTGGTGGGAATGCAAGCTGGTGCAGCCACTCTGGAAAACAGTATGGAGGTTCCTCAAAAAGTTGAAAATAGAGCTACCCTACGATCCAGCAATTGCACTACTGGGTATTTACCACAAAGATACAAATGTAGGGATCCGAAGGGATACGTGCACCCCAATGTTTATAGCAGCAGTGTCCACAATAGCCAAACTGTGGAAAGAGCCAAGATGTCCATCGACAGATGAATGGATAAAGAAGAAGTGGTATATATACACAATGGAATATTATGCAGCCATCAAAAGGAATGAGATCTTGCCATTTGCAACGATGTGGATGGAACTGGAGGGTGTCATGCTGAGTGAAATAAGTCAATCAGAGAATGACATGTATCATAGGACCTCACTGATATGAGGAATTCTTAATCTCAGGAAACAAACTGAGGGTTGCTGGAGTGGTGGGGGGTGGGAGGGATGGGGTGGCTGGGTGATGGACATTGGGGAGGGTATGTGCTATGGTGAGCGCTGTGAATTGTGCAAGACTGTTGAATCACAGACCTGTACTTCTGAAACAAATAATGCAACATATGTTAAGAAAAAAGAAAAAGAAGAAGATAGCAGGAAGGGAAGAATGAAGGGGAGTAAGTCAGAGGGGGAGACGAACCATGAGAGACGATGGACTCTGAAAAACAAACTGAGGGTTCTAGAGGGGAGAGGGGTGGGGGGATGGGTTAGCCTGGTGATGGGTATTAAAGAGGGCACATTCTGCGTGGAGCGCTGGGTGTTATGCACAAACAATGAATCATGGAACACTACATCAAGAACGAATGATGTAATGTATGGTGATTAACAGAACAATAAAAAAATTAAAAAAAAATATTTTTGGAGAAATACGCAGAAAAAAATGTTTGACCTAGTATCTGGGCACCACGGCCAAGGTGACTTATAAAATTAACCATCACATAAGGATTAAATCACCAACACTTGGAAGAGCCCTTGACCAATTAATTGCTCAATAAATGGTAAGTGCTAGTAAGAATGGAATTCAATACATACTTTCTCACATCTGTTATGTATAAGCAACAGGTCCAGAGAATAGCTTAAATGAACGAATGATCTAGCTCACCCTGCTTACACAAGGCAAATATGAGTGCCAGCAAGGGAAGTATCCATTGCTGTAAGAGTTCTTGGCAGTTCACTCACTCCTTCTGACCTCACTCCCAGGTAGGTGTGTGTCTGAACTGGGCCTTGACAGAAGCAGAAGCACCCACAGGGGAGGCGGGGACCAAGGCCAGGAAGACAGAACAGAAAGGAGACCTCTGGGAAGGGGACTGTGGCCGTTTACTAGGGACACAGTGTGGGGCAGGATGTTGGTCGGAGGCAGGCCAGCCATTGTTACCAACAGGAAGGACGAAGAGGAGACACTGGGTAGATTTAGCACCACCGCTGTGCCCTACCAGAAGTGTGGTACGCAAGTATGAAATTAACGCTACCGCGCGAGGCAAAGCGATTAATCAAAATATTGCCTCCGTTTTGCCTGCCCTCTGCACAAAGGGTCAAAATCATGCTTCTGATGATTTCACAGACTGGCCGGATCATGAACATTTACTGCTCTGATCCCAAAGATATTCTTTCTACAGGTCTTATTCATCAGCACGTTGCCACAGAGGTCATTAAAAATCCCTGGATAATCTCAGGGTCCGAATGTCCATTTGCCCCATGCAACATCTCTGGGTCCAGTAGCTTCTGGCCTCATCTGGGGCCACCCGCCTTCCCTCTATAGGCTCCAGTCATACAGGTGTCCTCGCAGTTCCTTGAGGACACAAAACAACTTCCATCCCACGGCTTTTCCCCGATTCCTTCTAACAAACAGTGATGGCATTTCTCTTGCTTTCCCCAGTTCAGCCCCTTCCCATCATTAGGGCATCGGCTTAACTAGCACCTCCTCAGAGAGCATTCTTGAGCACCCCTCCACATCATCTCCGCTTCCCCCCTTCCTGCCACTCATCACAATGCCTGGTGGTCTTGCTTGCTTGCTTGCTTATTGTCCTTCACTTCTAGGAGACTACAGTCTCCGTGAGGCAGGGGGCATGCCCTGTCTTGTTTGTGCTACACCGCATCCCAGATAGGAGCACACGTGGTCTCTCTGAACCTTAATCAGGGTCTTCCTGTTTGGAGCCTGCACTAATTTCTGCGGTGCCAAATGTACACAAAGCAGTATGCTAAGAGATTTGTAATTCTCTTACTCTTAGCCTGGTTTGAACTCAATTCCATTAGAGTCTTCCAGATTTAACTAAAGGCACCATCTGGCTCCAAACTCCAAGGTCTCATTAAATGAGCAATACTAATAAAAGTAATTGCAAAAGAATCGAGGAGATTAAGGAGACAACAATAAAATAATGTTGCCAGCACAGGGCTATTGGTTTTGTTTGTAGCTTGCTGGCACAAGATAGATCATTTCAGTGCTGGATTCACTTGGCTGTAATAAACAATGCACAGGGCATACAGAGCAGGGGCTGGTTCGTGCTCCAAAGTGATGATCTAAAACTGCATCATGTCTGGTAAACCTGGAATAGTATATATAAGCCATCTGTTGAAATTCAGGCCATAATGATGTAGTTCCTTTTTTTTTTTTTTTTTTTTTGCCTATCTGCAGAAAGGTGTACAGGATGAATTCTAGCAGTTTTCTGCTATTTCAACAAAAATTACTTAGGTGAACTATTAAAAGTTATGTGGCAGTAAGTGAAGAAGTTTGCATAGCTTTTTCTTTTTTTTTTTTACATAGCCCCTGGACATTTGTATCTATCGCCGGAAGCTTAACAAGCAATTGGAAAATGTTTGAGTAAAGATGGGTGGACATCCATATCACAGACTAGTAAGATTCATTGCTATCATATTTATTATTTCTTTGAGATTGTTTCTTTCATTTTGGTCATCTCTCTAGTAACATTAAACTGAAGAAAAGTTTAGAGCAAGTGTAAACCCGAATCTTCATCTGACCCATAAATCACAAATTTTGCCTGTCTTGCAATCTCATCTAAGAACATGGTTCCTCAACTCCTGAACTCCACTGTCAAGATGGACCTTGATTACCTATGGTCACAACATTTCCATGTCCTGGAAATATCGATCTTATTGTTGATTTCATATTTTAGGGAACGATGTGTTTATTTGCAAGCGTAAGATCATAGATCAGAAGTTCTCAAAGTGTGGTCCCCAGGCCAACAGCTTCAGCACCACCTGGGAACTTACGAAAAACGCAAATTCTCAAACCCCACCCCAGACCTATTACATCAGAAATTCTAGGGAGAAGACCCAACCGTCTCTGTTTTACACATATTCTAGGTGATTCTGACGCATGCTCCAATGTGAGCACCACCATGTAGAGCAATGGTTCTCAACCAGGGCTGAGTTTGCTCCTCAAGGGCATGTGGCAATGTCCGGAGATATTTTTGGTTGTCAACAACTAGGGCAGAGGACCTACTGGGCATCTAGAAGCCAGAGATGTTGCTGAACATCCTATGATGCACAGGAAAGACCTCCCTAACAAACAATTACCCAGTCCAAAATGTCAATCATGTCAACGTTGAGAAACCCTGCTGAAAGGAAAGAACCTTCAAACAGCAGCCTTGAGTCTTAATTATGGCTTCCTATAAATTTTCGTTTATTTTGGTTTTGGTGTGATATGCCCTATGAATGATTTTATTTTCATTTTAAGCCCTACTCAACTTGTTTTTGGTTTCTACTAGTGTCATCTTTAGAAAGTCTTCTGGTTAAAGTCATAATTGTTTACCTATATGTTATAACTTCCTGTTTTACATTTTAATTATTTAATCCATTTGGAATGAATTTTGATAAAAGTTGTGAAGTAATGATTTGACAGTTCCTTTTTTTGTATAAATCCCCTCATATCTAGGGTGTACAGTCACTTCTATTTCTTAACCAAACCATGACTGATAAGAGGATGTGCTTCATCAAAACAAAGGAATTAGCTAAGCACAAGGAAGGTTCAGTTTGAATCAGCTTCAACTTCATGTGACCAGAAATTCAAAACCAGATTAAATGACATTTAAGTTTATTTTTCACATTAAAAAAAAAAAGTGTGATGATAGGCAGCCCAGGGCTTGTTTGGAGTTTCCACAATTATCAGGGAACTGGACTCCTTTAGGATATCCTATCATTATGGTCCAAAATGACAGCCAGAGCTCCAGCCATCACATTCTATTCCATGCAGCTTGAAGAAGGAAAGAGAAAGATAAGGCTCTTCTCTTTAAGGACACTTTCCAAAGGTCACACACAGCATTGCTGCTTACATCTCATGGGCCAAAAATAAGTTACTGGGGGATTTTTGCTCCACAGTAGAGAGGAGAAGAGAATCTCCAGGAAGACAATTGTGCAGGAGGCTAGAAGGCAACCCTTGAGTAGATAAAGGATAATATTAATAGAGTCTCTGATAAAGAAGAGATTCAGACCCTTCGTGTAGACTTCAGAGTTGCATTTCTGATTGGTACAGAGAAAATTAAGCAAACCTTTTTAAATGACGCATTGCTATTTCCAGGAAAAATAAACATTTGCTCAGGAAGGAATTCAGTTAGGAAAACTTTGGTTACAGTGGAGTAACCAACATCATCCCCCAAACCACAGTAGCTTAAAACAATCAAATCTTATCTTTTGCTCGCTGCCAGTTGAAAAAAAGGACTCTCTTGATCAAAGTCACAAAAGGACCCAGACCGATAGAGCAATCATCTTCTGGAACGTGGCCAGATGCGAAGAGAGCCCTGGAGAATTTCACATCAACAATTAAATGGTCTGGAGTTTGTTGCCAGATCAGTCACATGACCGCACCTCAATTCAGAAGTCCACCCTGAAGGTAGACTCCCAAATATTTGACACAGAGCAACAGTGGCAATGACAAAAGGACATGCCGCATTGCTGTGAAAAATACAGATACAGCCATGATCACATGAGCACGGAGCAGTGATGGTTGGGAGGAAGGCAGCAGCTTGGGAAGTGTTCATTGCATGGAGGTGGGGGTGGGGATGGGGCATTACAAAAAGTAGGAAGTCACAGGAATCAAAAATCAACAAAGAGCAGTATAAGCCTATTATTTAGAAATAAGAATGTAAAGAAGCAGAACAAACAGACAAAAGACTTTTAAGGGTTTGTCTCCGTTCTTCGTTAGGCACAGATTGTTATTTTTCATTATAAGCCTCGCAGCGCTTTTTGGCTTTTTTAAAATATGTCAAATGTTATTTTGGAAGGGAAAGAAATTAAATTTCAAATTTCAAGAGTGGGAGGAAATGCCTCAAATATTTGATAGCAATCATCTCTTTATCTGTTGAATACACAACACCACATGTCATTCTCTCGTGAAAAAAAGCAGGGAGCACAATGAGATGCCTTATTGGTGTCTTTGCCCCTCGACTCTGACTCCGAGTGCTCATATCTGGAACAAATCCTGTGTCTGTTTCCATTTCCACAAGCAGCAAATAAGCACCATTTAAGAGCAAAGCAAACTACAGAACTCAATAACCCCCAAAGGAAGGATAATTTGCAGCCTTTTATACTTCCAGTCACCATGTCTAATCCTGTGCTAACTCCTTGGAAGCACAATAGCGTTTCTAAGAGACAGGAATCCAGAGAATTCTAAAACAACACTCTTTCCTTTTAAAAATGTAAATCAGTGGACATGTTTGCGGGCTCCTGCACTGAATGCACCCCGAGGATTTATCAAAAAGCTTCCTTGATGCTTCCAAATTCTTGGGATTGCTTTGTGCCTTTCTGCAATTAATAAGAGATAGAGAATATTTTTTCCTACCTGGTAAGATATGGCTATTTTCAGACCAGTCGTTTTTCCAAGCATATGCTTGTTTGAAGAACATGGGGAGTGGGAGCTATTTAGGGGCCAGCAGGGCTCTGTCCTCCTGCAGGCTTCTGGAAGGGCAGCCAGCCCCTGGGGACTGAGGCTGCTCAGCTCTTTTCATTGACTCACATAGTTGTAGACGTAAATAATGATGAGGGTCTGGCATCTTCCCGCCAGATGCCCTGCACTGCCCTGTCTTCCTTCAGACAACTGTGATGAAGGTGATGGGGGAGAAGATGCAAAGTAAGGGAATAAAGAATCTGTAAAGTCACCTCAAGACAGTATCCTGCCTCTCAAGCCTAACCTCTTGTTGCCTAATCCTATCATGCCCGTTGGAAAATGAGAATTACCTCTAGTTCCCTGCAGGATTCTCATCGCTGCTCCTTCCTCTCAGCCCAGGCAGATGGAGATCCTGGGCCAACTAGGGAGAAGGTCATGTTCTCAAAGAGGCAAAAACAAAGTCATGAATAATTTCCAAAGCGTTCCCCTAGTTTTGATGCAGTTGCTTGGATGTTTGCCATGTGCCAGGGCCCTGCCGAGCACTCACATCCCACAACCACCCCCTGAGGGATACTGATGCCATCCCCTTTGGGCAGACAAGAGGGCAGGGCCCAGATTATAGGGCTAATGGTAGAGTTCAGTGTGTTGTCCTGCTGCCTTCTGCCAGGTGCACTTTTCATGGCCCTAGGGGTGACACTGTTGGAGGCTTGGGGCCATCTCTTGGTACAGGCACAGCCTGGTAAATAAAGGCTCAACAGGAATTGTTGGGGCTTTCTCCTTCCTTTGACCAAAACCTGCTTCCTGACCTTCTTTCTGGCCAAGCACTTGTCCTACCAGACTCGGCTCAGACCCCAGCTGCCTGCATGGTTCACTGTGAATCTCTCTTGCTGCTCTGCCCACCCACATGGGCCCTGCAGTAGGTCCCCGGGACTTCCTCTGTTATCATGCCTTTCACATCCCGTTAGGATCTTGAATTCTCTCATGTCTCATTAGCGTGTGAGTCCTTTGAAGGAAGCAATGGCGTCATTTATTTCAAATAATTTAAGAAGCAATTGTTCAATGAATGAGTGCACGAATGAATGAATGCACACATGAATGAATGAATGCACACATGAATGAATGAATGCAGACATGAGTTTAGATGAGGAAGCCAGCGTTTCGTGACCTGCCCCATCTCGCGTAACTAGTTATGCCGGAACAGATCTAAAAGTTATGTCTCCTAACTTCTGAGCCAACGCTTTGCCCACCATCCTTTTCCAAACCTGGAATGTGTTTCCCCTCCTTAGGAGTCCCCACTACGATTCAGCACAGTAACACTGTGCGAGAAACTAGTTTAACCACTAGAGCAGAGATTAAAGAACTCGGAGGGGGGAGAAAACCACACATCAGAGAAAGAAAAAAAGAGAACATACAAAAACGTGAGACAAGAAGAGAGATGATCACCAAAGCCACCGCCCCCGTCAGCATCACACAGCAGTGACCCCGGGATGCCATTTGTCCCATGGAAACACGAACAGGACCTAGGACTCACAAAGTTCTCGTGTTTTGTTTCTCCACATCTTGACACCAAAGTCCAAGAAACATGCAGAATGAATAAAATAGAATTAGTGTGATCAATGTTAATACTTTCGAAAGGTCTGCGATTTCACCCAGCTGGGGATGGGCACGGAAGGTGGGAGAAGACCCACCATTCCCGGGTCAGAGATGAAGGGCAGCTTGTCAGTGAGGGCAGCAGTCAGGGGACCCGTGTGGTTTGTGTTGGTGACCTGAGCCCCGGGTCCGCCTGGGCGACAGGAGAAGAGCCAGATTCTACCCACACAGTCAACTGGGCTGCAGTTGATCCCTGGTCCCTGCTCCTAGAGAACCCAGATCTTTCCTAGCGAGCAGTAGGGTGCCGACCCTTTCCTCCAGAGGAAAACGTTACCTTCCCCTCCGAAAGTTAGCCACCTGTCCTTGGTTTTGGAGAGAGACCTTGTCTCCATCTTCCAAGGCTGTTCAACATATGAAAACCCTTGAATAAATAGTCAGCAACAAAGGCAGATGTGCAGAAACATGGGAAACCAACCATGATCGCCTCCCAGCAAGCACCTGACCTAGACATTTGCTCACCTACTGAACACTGGCCAACACTCATACGCCAGGCACCGCGCTGCTCGCCGATATACATCGGGAAGCAAACCTGACATGGTTCCTGACTTCAGGGAGCTTACACTGTGCAGGGGGAGATAAGTATTCATCCAAGATGCCATGACTACCTGCAAAATGACAATAGTGACAAGGAAAGTCAGAGAAGTCTCGGGGGCACCACAGAGGCATTCCATGGGGTGCTATGAAAGGGGGTCACCCGACAGTCTGAGCTTGGGATGAGGGCTGAAGGCTGAGCTAGCACTGATGGGGTAAGGAAGAGAGAGTCCCAGGCAGAAGGGGTAGAACACACACACATCCGGGCATCGGGGAGCGGGTCACCTCTGAGCAGGGGAATCACACAGCTTCCCCACCAGAGTCCTGTTGTCCCAGACTCACTATTCGCAGCATTGCTGCCCCTCTCCGGGGTGCCCTGTGAGGAACCGAGGGGGCAGAGCTCGGGAGGGAGAGCGGGTGTCAGACGAGGCTAGAAAGGCAAAGAGGGCCGGAGCCTTGCGGTCTCTGTTAATAACCAAGCTCATTATCCCCAGAGCATCAAGAAGCTGTTTAAGGGTTTTAAACAAGAGTGTCAGATGGCCAGGTTTTCACATTGAAGAGGGCACTTTGGCCCAGGTGTGGAGTCTAGAGGAAGTGACTAGTGAACAGGGAGGGTCAGAGTTGATTGCTGTGGCTGGGACAATGGTCGTAGCAGTGGAGAAGGGGAGAGTGGCTAGATATCAGGGACATTTAGGGGCACAACTGCCAGGGTACGAAGTGAGAGGAGACAGGGCACCAAGGAGGACCCCAGGATTTCCATCTGCTCGGCTGGTGGAAACACTGGACAGAGAGGCAGCGATAAGCAGGCATGGAGCCCAGGTGGGAGACACGGGCTGGAAGTTCTAGATCCGGGAGTCAACCCCATGTCGACAATAACAGAGGTCGTGACCGTGAACAAGACGCCCCAGAGTGGCATGAGGAGAGCGCCCAGGACGGAGCCCTAAGAAAACCCTCGCTAATAGACAAGTAGCATAGAAGGGGTTCCAAAAGCAACAGGGAAGGTGCCATCAGAGGTATGAAGAAAACCCACAGACTGTGGTTGTCAGAGGAGAAGAAGGAAGATGAAAGCCATCACCAGTGTCGAATCTGCTGAGAATCGAGCTAAGAGGACTGAGAAACGCCTGTGGGTGTGAAGGCACTGGACTCGCTGGTTCTGTATGGCGTTCTGTATGGAAGGAGGGCTGAGGCCATGAATGCAAGGACATCTGTGATAACCCAGACTGCGAAAGAGAGGGACAGAAAGGCCACTGGAAGGCTGGGGAGTAGAGGCTTGGCATTTTGAGGATAAGGAAGTTTTGAGCAGATGGAAATACTTCCAATGGAAGAGAGTCACTTGAGAAGAGGTAAAAATAAAAGTGGGGGGCTGTGGTCCACCCTTGGTTCCTGAGATGCATGGAAGGGAGTGGGTGGCATCTGACACGCAGGAGGAAGGACTGACTTGGAGAAGACGAAGGACAGGGCCTGGGCGGCAGTGGGGAGGAGGAGGAAACCCTGGGTCTGGGTGGAAGGAGGTCTCTAAATCTGGGTGAGCACCCATGGGAATGGGGGAGTAGGGTGCAAGGCTGTTTGCCAAGAAAGAGATGGGGGAGGGGAGCCAGAGTTTGAGACGATGCTGGAGGTCTGGCGTGGCCCCTGCAGAGAGAGGGGGGTAAGGGAAACAAGGAGGTTCAGACAGAGTGTGTGTGTGTGTGTGTATGCATGCACACACGCACACGCATGCGCACACCTGCAGGACATGACCCAGTCTCCACTGGATCTCAAATCCAGCCAACTAGGCCTCCTTCCTCCTGTCCACTTGCCAGCCTGGTGTCTGTTCCCAAACTATCCCTCACCAGATCATCCCCACAACATGGGGTGGCCTGATGAACCGAGCAAGCATGTCTGCTCCTCAGACGGCTGGGGGATCCGGCCAGGGGAAGGGGAACTGCTAACACTCATCACTTCACATCTGTCCTTCATCCCCACCACATCTACAGAAATGAATTCAAAGCAACGCAAACGACCAAGAAGACAAGGCCCGTCAGTGTTCTGACCAAAGCAGTTTCTACTATCGATTATCCGGGGAGTGGCAGATCTCCAGCATTTCAGAGAACGGGGAGCCCAGGTCATGTATGGTTCAGCTCAGCCGCTCCTTTTCCCACCCTCTCAGCCATGGGCTGTCCATAGTCTACGAGAAAGTGAAATACGGGAGAATTAACCCAGGCACATTGGATCCAGAGGCAGTTGGTACGTGCTCCATGCGAGTGAATTTATCTTCCCTTCTTCAAGCGTAAAAAAATGCTCCATCCAAGTCAGATGCATTTTGAGTCTGAAAATGAAAGCCTCCTCTTTTTTTAATAGGGGCAGAAATGGTGTCTCTTACTTACAGAAGGATCTGAAGAGGAAAGCTGGCAAAGAGGGGGCTTAAATCCAGAATTCTGGAGCTGGACCGCAGAGGGCTGTCAGGAGCAGGAGGAAATTGTTCTCCTGACCTGGAAACAACCCTCACTTGGAATGAGTTTCCTGCTTCCTGACACTCCAAGGACAGCAGGGCTCAGAGCCTGAGGCTTCGAAGGGCTGGCAAGGCAGGTGGGTAGAGAAGTGGGCATTCTGCAGGGCGCAGAGGATGCTGATGGTGTCAGCCCTGGGCTTTCCATGGGGAGGGGGCGGGCAGAGAAATCTGCAGGGAAGGGGCGGCGGGGGGGGGGGGGAAAGGGGGGGTGGTTAGTGCTGAACCTGCCCGGGGTGTCTTCAGTTCTGGGTCACTGAAGGCACCCGGCTCAGAGTAAAGCATCCATAAACCACCTAATCAGCCTAAAGAAAACTGACAGCAGGGCTTGAAAGGAAACCATTTCCGGGATGATCTGAGAGTGTTGCAGCTTCTGCTGAGCAGATTCAAGAAAAAGCAGAGAGCCCGGAGGGCCGGGTAGGGGGAGGGCTTCATTTTGCAGTGGGAGCTTTATCCAGAAGCCCTCTCCATCAACTGGGAGAGCGGTTTCTCTTTTGTCTGTCACGCATCTCAGAAAAAATTTACTAGACCTCAGAGCCATTTGCCAGTGCTGAAATGAAAGAGGGGAGAGGAAGCTTGGAGGGACAGTGAGAGGTGGCAGGAAACCAGGACAGTGCACATCTCCCTTAACCGTGCATCAAGCCAGAGCTCTGGACTCCTGGAGGGTCAGGGCTCGGACCACTGCTCATTCTCCTGGACTTAGTTAAGGCGGGATGAGCACGTGCAATTTCACTTCTGTCCATGCGCAGTTATTGCAAAACACTCTTCCCCCACCTCATAACTCAGAAAAACAAAAGGCTACTCAAGCTCTTAATTTGGGAGCTATGTCCTTTTTTGCTTATTTAAAAAAAAACCCGAAGCCTTCTGCTACGTGAAGAATGCACTTTGGGGTCGAGGTGAGAAAGAGCGGTTGCGGATGTGCCTCAATGCCACCGTCCGCGCAGGTCCCCTGAGACCCTGCAGGGAGGCCCCGTCCTCTTTATTTATACAGGTACGGGCCCCTGGAGCCGTTTGGTTTGTTTTCATTTTCCCTGGCAAAATCTTTCCTGAGGGAGAATGTCACGGGGTAACCAAATGGTCAAACATTTGCCCAGAACACAGAAGTTAAGCCGAGTTAATAAATGACAGACGGATACAATAGCTAACATTATGTGGGTGTGGACTGTTTGCCAGGCGCTGGGCTCAGCAAATTTCAGAGTCAGGATTTGAACCCAGGCAAGCTGGTTCAAGTCTGTGCTCTTAACCACTCGCCCGCATGTATTCCCTCCACCTCAAACACTCCTCCCTGGATTAATCCTCTTTGGCCGTTAGCGGGTTCCAGGGGATGCCTTCCTGCTCCCCAGAGCTCGGTTGGAAGCCCTTTCTACCTGCTCCCGGGGAGCCCTGTTCTGAAGTCTCCGTCATAGTGCAAGACTCAGGACTGAAATGCCATTGAACTTGCCTCTTCCTACAGATGGTAAGGTCTCTGAGGACAGGGTTGGGATTATAACCAGTGCTGCAAGGCACACGATGTGTGTGTCTGAATGCATGGGTTAATGAAATGATGAAAAAGACCAGGTCTTTGTCCTAAGAGAGCTGCTAATCTAGTGGGGGGACAGATCGATGTACCATGACCATGAATGACACCCCAAAGACAGGTTGCAGTCAAGTCAGGTTCCAAACCCACATGGGGAAGGACCGGTGACCTCTGCCCAGGGAAACCAGGAAAGAACTGGATGGTGTTTAATTAGGGATGAGTAATATTTTAACCAGCCAAGAATGGAGAAGAGACAACACGAATGAAGAAACCTCAGGGCAGGTTGGAGACCGGTGGAGAATAGCCCAATTCAATCACACACATACCTAACGGGGCTCCTGCAATAGACCAGCATTGTCTAGGTATAGTGACTAAAACAAACGAGTAGGGCAAAGCCTCTTTACTCCAGAACTTCACAGAGAGGGAGGAAGAAGACACATAAACAGATCATGATAAGAACTGATAACCACAACTTCCCAATCAGGATTCCGGACCAGAAATGGGGTACAAGTGTGCCGACTGCTGATCTTCCAGGCTGGGTGGCTAGGTGGGGGCCTGGCCAGAGCCTGTGGCCTCTAGAAGTCCTCATCGAGCACCCTGGAGCTTCTCTTCTCCACCCGCGCCATGAGGTTGAAGGGTCAGGAAGCTCTGGGAGTGGAAGATCAAGGCAGGCTTTCTGGAGGAGGTGATTCCCGAGTTGGGCACTAGCAGTAGAGTAAGAGCTCACCGAGAGATGGGTGGAAGAGACTTTAGACAAAGGAACAGCGGAGAGCGGTGAGCATAGAGATGCTAAATTCACTGAGCAGTTACCAAGGGCCAGCCAGACCTGAGACCCTCCCAAGCTATCTCGTTTAATCCTCTCAACCCTCTGAGGCGAGGGGTGAGGGGTGGTTTGAGGTCATTTTACAGATGAGCACACCAAGGCACAGAGAGTTTGTGTTAACCTTTGAAAGCCACACAGCAGCCAGCCAGCAGTGACGTTGGGATTCCCAGCCAGCACACCTGTTCTGAGCTATGGCACCACACCGTCGTCTATTCAAGAATCTGCTGGGGCATGAAACCAAAGCGGTGGCGGGGGCGGGGGGGGGCGGTGAAGGGCGGGGAGAGCCACGAGGAAGGGCAGGCCGCACAAGCTGCATGGTTTTCCCAGGCCGTGGAGTGCTGGGCAGTCAGAAGTGGGAATCGGGCTGGGAGGAAGACACAGCATTCATCCCAGGCCAGGAAGGCAGTGGCCTGGGATCTGTGCGAGACAGCTAGTCCTGGAGCTTGGGGACTAGGCAGGGAGGTCAGAACAAGCGCCTGTGGAGGTGGGTAAGGGCCAGGCTGCTGAGGTCACAAGCTCCATTTCAGGGAGCTGAGCTGGACTTAACAGGGAGCCATGGAAGACTCATGAGCAGGGGGCTGACACCCTGCATTGTGATGTCAGGAAGACAGCTCTCAAGCAGCATCCAAGAGTCAAGAGGAGAGCTAAGACTTTGGTGGAAACAGGCATCGGAAGGATATTGCTTTAATCTGCGGTGGCGTGAGGCCACAGGGGCTCACGTGGCCCGCGGTCTAGATTATGTGTGATCGGCTGCCATGATCGCTTCGTGGTTTGTATATTCTTTTCCTGAAGATTTGCACTGTGGCAGGGAGGGGGTCCCAAACACTGTACCTTAACACACCCCTGCTAACCTGCCCTTTGTCTTGTGTGCCCTTTGTGGTGGGTCCTCCTCAATTTCCCCCGGCAACTTCATATGCCTCGCTCCTGTCTGTGCACAGCAGTTAGTGACCATCTTTAGCCACTTGGGCTTCACTGTCTACCCCAAGGAGCTTCTCCTGTGTTTGTGCACAACGCGGGCAGGAGTGATCTCCATGAGAAGAACTTGGGGGAAGCCAATTTCCTCCATCGAGTGCACAAGCAGGTGCTTCTTGAAGCCTTCACACGAGCCTTCCTTAGTCTTCCTCCCACTGCCCTTGCACCTGTCCCTGCACTTGGCATACTGCCTCGTGGTGTTACTTCTGTTTCTTAAATCAATCCCCTCTCCTCTGGGAGATGGTAAGACAGTGGGGGGCAGGGGCCTCCAAATGCTTCCATTTATTCTGTACCATTCTTATTACCCAGGACGTGCTCACAGTGGACGGTTAATGACAGCACATTATACATAGAAGGGGATGAGGGAGACCTCTCCTTGTCAAACAAGACCTCTGTAGGGGGAAGAAACTGATTTTTAAAAAACCGATGCCGTAAATGTGTCGATCAGAGCAGAAGGTACATTTCTGAACCACAGATGTTTAGGATCAAGCTGGGGCTTTGGGGCTAGCTCTGGTCTGATCAACGAATGGGGCAGGCCACCAAAGGTTGCTTTTCCTCTAAAGATTTCCATCTTCAGGGGAATAAAGGCCCAGGGTGGGAGTAGTGGGTGGGGAGGCCGGGGGGGATATTCATCACTGATACCAGCCCCAGCTTGTCTGAGGGCCCGACTTCTGAGCCTTTTGTTTTTGAGACAGAGGCTGTCTCCATGGCGACCAGCAGCTCAGTCCCCACTAGACCCAGAAGAATCTGAGACGGGTAGGGGGACACACACTCCCTCAATTCTCCCTGGAACAAATGTGGGGGCCTTAGAGCAAGAAGACCCTGCCTTCAGCACGGAAACCATGCTCCAGGTGGGGCCTGAGGCTCCATGATCACAAGTGGGGTTGTGGACAATAGACATCCACATTGGCCCCAAGACAGATCCTAAGACCCTCTTGTGAGCTCACAGGGGACTCTCTAACCTCAGAAATAGCTAGGCATGTCTGAGGGGTGGGGACCTATGGGGGACTTCTGTTTAGAGAAGCCGGCTCATGTAACCCTGGGAACGAAATTCCTATAGAAACGAATCTGACTAAACTAAGGAATTTGAAGCCTTCTCCAAAGGAACTGATCCTTGTCCAGGCCTCCGGAATGGCCGAAGATCCAGCAATCATCAAGCCACCCAAGATGGACATGCCAGTGATAGAAGGGAAGAAACCACCGCCCCAGACCCATAATCTCAAAGCCCGTGACTTGAATGTGCTCACACCCACTGGCTTCCAGAGCTCTTTGTATCCCAGGGACTCTGGATGGAGGGTATCTTGGGCCCAACTCCCCCTTTACCTTGGTTCTGACATAGAAAGTGTGGTTGCTTGGTTTTTTTAGACCTCTTAAACCAAGGCTAGAGCTGGAGACCTAACTGGTTTTGGAGAGACGTTAGTGCAAAGCTTGTCCTTGTATGGAAGAAGCCACTTTGTGCTGGTTCATTGACGGTGAAACTAAGGAATCCCAGCCGCGAAGTAGGGGGGCCTCATCACCCATTTCCATATTATTTATCACAGACAAGAACTTTGCCCGTTGCTTACTAGGTCACTAATGTTTGTGTTGTTCCAGAACTAGGGCTTGGTTTCCTGACCACTATCAATGGGAGCGTGGAGAAATCATGGAATAGAGGGAATCACGGGCTAGTTTAGACTCTGACCCGGTTAACGGTGCTCTTCCATGCACTCCAGCCTTGCCAGCTGGGGGACCTGACATCTGTTTGAGACCCGGGTACAACTCACAGCCAGACTGGGCAGGGACCCCTCTTCCTGTGCTGAAACCAGAGGGTCCTCCCGCTTTGATAGCCCTGACAGATCACTTCTTCTTGCAGCCACTTCTTACCAGAGCACCTCTTTGGCCAGTGCTGTCGGAGGGATGCATCGCTTCTATGTGTCACGGAACAGACACTGGTCTTGCATATCCTTTTTTGCACTTTTCAAGTGAGATCAATCTGACTCCAGTTTGGTTGAAAATTTCCTAAGGGAGGAAATTCAGTCTACTGTTTTGGTATAGATACATGGATGGTAAACATTTTTAAAGTAAAGAAAGTAAATAAATCTTCTTTTTAAAGTAAAGAAGGTGGTAGCCTACATGTAAAGTGTAGTCTTGAGTTTCCTGTGAAACTAGTGTCACCCTATTTTGATTTTCTTGTTCAGGCCAGGCATAAAGCTTTTTTTTTTTCTGGGAGGTGGAAGAATTTTAAATTTTCTAGATGAAATCATTAAAAAAGGCCCCAGAAAGAGCCACATATTTTTTTTAAAGATTTTATTTATTTATTTATTTATTTATTTATTTATTTATTTACGAGAGAGTGAGTGAGAGAGAGAGAGAGCACGAGCTGGGGGAGGGGGCAGAGGGAGAAGCAGACCCCCCGATGAGCAGGGAGTCCGATGCAGGACTCGATCCCAGGACCCTGAGATCATGACCTGAGCCGAAGGCAGACACTCAACCTACTGAGCCACCCAGGCGCCCCAAAGAGCCACATATTTTTATAAATATATAACTTACTGAAGAAAAGAACTAGGGAAGCCACATTTTTATTTCCCCTCTCACCATGTACATGCTTGGTCATTGTCTTAAACACCGTCTCAAAATTCCCGTTTTGTTTGTGTGTTTTGGATAGTATCATGTCTACATAAGAAACTGAACTGATCTTTCCATAGAGAGGTCCTGGCATCTAAAATGATCAGGATAATTAATTTATTTGTGTCTTCTGTTATGCCTGTATCTCTCATTTGTGTTGACAATAAAAATCCTTACTGCTTTCTCAAAAAAAAAAAAAAAAGAGAGAAGAGAAGAAAAGGAATTTTGTTTTATTTCCACTGTCAATAAAATGACGCAACAACACCGGACAGTTCTTCCTTGTCATTTAATTCACTAACACACTCATTTACACCAAGGTGCAGGATTACCCGCAGTGGTGCACAGGACACAGTGAACACCACACACGAAGGCATGGCAGCTTTGGTTAGAGGTATGATCCACACCTGTGCTATTTCTGTGAGCTACACTTAAAATAATGACTTTGCATGTGCAAAAATCGCATGGCATAGCCATGTAAAAACGTCTACCAGACAAGCTGAGTTGAAAACACTTAGCTTTCTTGAAAACACTTTCTTCTCTAGGACCAGTGAACTCTGAGTATGGTCCAGGCTCTCTGTCATTAGCATCAACAGGAGAACTTCTTGTGCTACTGATACTAAGGTGCATGTAGGCCTCTTTCTTACACTAACAAAAACACAGGTAGCGGAAATAGAAGTACATGGACAAACGCACTGAAGGGAATCAGTCAACAGTTATGCTAAATTTTGTCTCAGGAGAGGTTTTCAGTTTGATTGACTGATTTTATTCAAATTCACTACTGGAATGAGGGTAAGAGGTTGAGACTGCTGTTTCTCCCTGGACAAATTTACATACACACTGCCACACACCTTCTTTTTCCCAGGCAGTACGGACATGACCTAAGACTCTTCTTGGTGGCTTCAGAAAAGGCACATATTCTAGTTGAAACAAAAGTAACATTCTCCCATGAACAGAGAAGTTTTGAAAATTCCACTGATTGGCAATTTCTGTCGTACAAATTTTATTCCATCTACCTTTAGCATCTGAAACCATGAGCTTCAACCCTATTCAAGAGGATTCCCCTTTAAGCCATTAATAAGGTTTAAGTAAAAACAAAATTCATTCCCATGTATTCATTCCCTGCCAACATCATGAATATTGTGAGTAGTCATTTTAACTAAAGCCCAGACAAAATGATAAGACACTTTTTTTTGGTCCGTGCTTTTGTAGTTTTTTTAACGAGATGATCTTTTAATAGCTTCCTTCCAAGATTTCCTTCTTCAGCCACTGAGTTTATAGTCTATTCAAAGCTGGAAAGACTAATTATGGACACTTAAAGTGCCTTATGTTCTTCTAGCATATCTTTTGGGCAAAGCTACCACCACTTCCAGAGAAAGCTGAGACTAGAAGTGTTCAGCAAGATTATCTCCCCAATTCTACACCAATACCTTCACCATTTGCAATATTTAACTAAGTGTGTTTATTTCTGCTAAACTGAGGATTAAATATAATACCTTATGTTAAGAGTTCTAATTTCACATATCTCATATCTTAGGCTAAAGTTAATAATTCCTCGTAGCTATACATTTATGAAAAAGCCTTATAAATGATTTGATAATCAATATGTACCCCCAGGAGTCTAGTTATGGGAAAATTTCCCAAATGCAGAAAAAGATTCATGCACCAAGACGCTCATCCCATCGACCAATTGGAAACAGCTTTCAATGACCAGCATTATGGAAATCACTGGAGGTTGAATCATTAATGTAATGCTTAAGAAGACCATGAATATAACGAAAACATCCTTGATAAAATACTAAGTGAAAAAGCTTATACAAAACTGTATGTGTGGTATGATGACATCATGTAAAATTTTATAAGAGAAATAAAATATGCATAGAAAGAAATAGATTTGGAAACACACCTTAAAATGTTAGCAGTGATTATCTTTAACCACTAGCGGGACTATTTATATTCCTTCTACTGTGCCATGTAGTCTGAATTTTCTATAATATCCATGGAATATTTTTATTGGGAAAAGAATGAATAAGAGAAGAAAGGAGCACCCACTGAAAACAAAATCAGGGGTGCCTCTCAAGGTCCCATTTTGGAGTGATTCTTCACATCTTTAAGAATGGAGAGCTCCTGGTGAAGTGTGAGAGGGTAGGATGGGGCTTTGTCACCTCCTTTGATAGATAAAAAGCATAATGAGAAGTAAGAATAGTCTTTCCTGAGAAAAGCAGGGCCTTCTTGCTCCACCACGTTTTAGAATCTACCCTGACTAGGGAGACTTTTAACAACATGCCAACTAATTAGTCACACACTCCTAAAAGGGAAGTAGCAGAGAAGTGATTAAGCTAAACATCAATGGTACGGGAGGGAAGGCATGACCCGGATCTTATTCCCAGGTGGGATGTAATATGCACGGGTCAGAAGTAGGAAAAGTGAAGGAAGAAGGGGAGTGCAGGAACACACTCTAAAATGATCCACAGCGAGTACGAGTGATCGAGACTCAGGAAGTAACAAGGAAGCTGTCCTTCACGTTCATCTTCTCGTGTGAAACTAATCACGTGTCTGTTCCTCAGGTCTGAGCACACTGGGGTGATGAAAGCCATCTGCTAGGCACACGCAGGGCCTGAACAGTTCTCACTGAGTAGTCAGTGACAAAACTGTTCTTCAGCCTTCCTTGACTTGTTCCCACCCAGATTTCGGATGTTACCTGTGAAACAGAAAGAACACTGTTTTAAGAATGGACTCCCCACTTCCGTGCTCAGGAGATGATTTGCTTCTAAATATACTGGTAATATATTGGTCATGAGTCCAAATACACTTCCAAAAAATGATTTTCTTTTGGTATTGAAGTGGCTAGGAGGCTGTTTTTTCTCTTAAAGATGTGAGTTCTGACCAATTTAACCATAAGAACACAATGACTACAGGTGAGGGACAGAGACTCGGCTCAGGCCAGGTGAAGACCTAGAAAGTTTCCGAGTGCTTGATTTGCTGAGTGGTTTCCCACTAATAAAAGGGTGAGTTGAAAATAAAGATAAGAACTGTAATGATTTATTGAAATGAAGTTTCATTATGACACCCAAAAGAATTTCAAATTCTTTCACTGAACTGGAGTTTCAGTGTAGCAAATGCAAGAATCAATGGATTATTGTGTAGGGATCAAGCCATTTCCAGTGACTGTCTTTCCCCCACGGCCCTCAGGTCCTTGAGTCCACTCTAAGTATAAAGCTATGAGAAAACCAATGGCTTTGTTCTGTCCTCAGTTCTTAATTCCTTTCAACCTTAATGTGGGAGAAAGGGAAATATATGCACAACTGTCTGTTTATTTTATCCCAAGTTATTGGACCAAAGGCTGATCTGGGGATGGAGAGCCCAGATTGGCAAATTAAAGAAGACTTGCCCCTATCAACACCAGTTCACTTCCACCTACAGTTGGCATTCTCCTTCCTTGCCCTTACCCCCAAAAAGATGACCTTCACCTCTCTAGAGACCGAAGCATCAGAATAATGTTTTAGCAGCATGTAGATGGTTGCCTATAAAATTACATTTTCCGTGAACTTCTAAAGGATATGCCAGACAGACAACATGAAGAAAAAGAAAAAGAAAAAGAAAATGGGTCTTATATTGAGAAGAAAAAAATACACCAAAAAACTGGGCATACCAAATTCATTGTTTCTAAGATATCCGTGGTTACGAATTTACGCGGTATCTCTTTTCTAATCCTCTTTCTTTCATGGGTGGCTTGCACAGAAATGGAGGAATGTCTTTCTCCCAATTCACTTTCATTTGCCAATTCATTAACTCTCCATATATTCATAAAAAATTAAGTTTTATCAAAAGATAATTAGTCGGTAAGAAGCCAGTGCATCTGCTCGTTTTACTCACAGTCAGCACATCTGAAGAGGAACAAGAGTTAAGGCCACTGAAGCTGTGAGAGTGAGAGGTGGGTGTGCATCTCATTTGGGATATTTTCTTACCTTTTCTATCTTTCATGGTTTTTTTTAAATCATGTTTAATTTTTTTATCTCTTCCTTTTTTTTAATGTATTTCAGCTCACAAATTAAACAAAATGACAAATGTTTCAAAACTCAAATTATAATTTATTTTTCACTAAAATACTATTGTTTTCATTATGAAAGAGTTGAAATACATTCCTCCTAAATATGGAAGGCTTGTTGTCTTGAGCACATTAGGAGTTCATGCCTGCCTTTCAGATTATACAAAACATGCATCAGTCTTGCTCTAACAAAGTCCCCCCATATGATCCATAATTGTCAGAACCCAAGGAAAAGTATGGAGTGACCAGACATATTCAAAGGAACCTCATGCAACACAATCCTCTCCATGACACAATCAATCTGTGAAGAGAAATTCTGCAGTGTAAGTGCTCAGTGCATAGCTCGGGATCGGTGTCTGAGCCTCAGCACAGGTCATGACACAGGACTTCTCTGAGAAGTTAGTGGGCATTCAATAAAGATTAAGGAAAGGGAGGGAAGAGGAAGGAGGAAGGAAGGCAGGAAGGAAGGCAGGAAGGAAGGAAGGCAGGAAGGAAGGCAGGAAGGCAGGAAGGAAGGAAGGAAGGAAGGAAGGAAGGAAAGCAGGAAGGAAGGAAGGCAGGAAGGAAAGCAGG